>NW_024070188.1:15679858-16140978 GCF_014754425.2 Oryx dammah | reverse complement strand
TTAAATTTCTGTTAATGTATTTAACATACATGTCAATGATAATACAACAAATTATGTTTTTCATTAGAATAGTGGTACTTATAATTTATAAACATGAATTTTCATATATAGGAGATGTGTGCTCAAACCAATTTGTTGGTGATGTTAAAAGCATGCCACTCTTCTTAAAGCCTTTTCAGAAATTACTTTTCTTTTGTTGGTAGTTTTTGATAATTGATGGTTTAAAGGATAAATAGAGAGTCTCTCAGTCTCTTAATTTCTAGTGTATTTGTGTTTAGCATATCACCCATAAATCTGAATTTTGATGTCTGTGAAGAATCAAAAATTCATATGGATATTATTTTTAAAGTCCGTTGCACGAATATATTTGAACATAGCATAAGCTGCAAAGAAGTGAAGAGGGAAAAATAACTGTCAGTCTTTCTTTCTTTTGATTCTAGTAAAATAGGAAGAGATAGGTGGAAATTCATAAAATAAAAACAAATTTTAATCCTGGAAAAGGTGTAAAATTATAGAGATTTATTAAATATACATTTAAAGAAGTAACAGTGTTATGCTTTTTAAAGACTAACAGTGTTAAGCTTTTTACCTAACTGATTTTAAACTGGGTTCCTATTTGCAGTTTCTACTAGATCTTTGCTAAGAGCCGTAAGCAAATGTTTGAAAAATTAGGACTACAAAAGTATTTTTCTTAATCTTGCACTTTTGGGGTGCATATTTGCATTATATTATATAAATTTTGAAGCTTGTAAAATTTTTACTTTGTTACTACTTCCCATATGATCATTTGTTCGTTTATTTTTCTCTTCCTCTTCTCAGTTCCCTTTATCTCATCTGAACAAATAGGACTCATTTGAAGGAAAACAGTTTCAGATACACAGTGAGAGGAACAGAGGAAACCATATAGGAAGCTGAGTAGAGGAACGCAGTTGAAAGATGTCTGCTCTGGGTTTTAAAATTCTTCCGCAGTGATACATATGCGTTCAAGCAGCTCTGAGTCTGAAAAGCACCTCACAAACCTTGACATTCAACTGATATTTATTGCATCCCTTCTACCATGTGCAAGGTGAATGAATCACAGTCTGTGCCCTCAAAAGGCTTTAAGAAACTTGTGTGAGGTGGGGGATGGGAAGGCAGGCACTAATCAGAAATGAACAATATAGGTGATAGGTTCAACAGTAGAGATAGACTGGAGTGTTTTAGAGTACAGAGGAGGGAGCCTACACGATGAGTTTCTCAACTTGACATTAATCCCTAATGGCACTGTTGTAGTATAATTGCACTTTGTAGCTGGCAATCCTAGGTACTAACACTTGTTATTTGAAACGAACCCTTTTGACTTTTAATAGAAAATTTTGTTGTAGAATTGGAGATGCTGCTTTTCTCAAGAAAGTCAAACAAGTCATGATGTTTACCAGTTTTAAGTTAAAAAAGGACAAAATGATAGAAATTTGATGATCTAAATGGATTTTCACCTTATCTGGTTTTTCATAGTCTTTTTTCTTTTGATTTACAGGGAAAGGGGTTTGTCAGAGTTTCTTCCTACAGCTGTCTTAGAAATAGCAGCATATTTTAATCAGATATTTGTAAGTATTTTTTTCGTCTTTACTTAGGAAATTAGATACTGATTTTGTGGAAGAAATGGCTCCTTCAGTAAAACATTGGACAAGATACAGTGATACAATCTGAGTTGGCATGGTAAAACTTAAATGGGAGCAAAGCGCACATAAAAGTCACCCTTCAAAAAACAAAACAAGGAAAACAAATCCTCAGTCAGAAAACCTTCAACAGACCTATCCACAACTACTGAATGTTTAGTTATTTTTTTCGCAATTTCTCTTTCTTAATGTCATTCTTCTTACTTTTCCACTTTGTGAAAATATCTGTGTGTTCACGTATTTTAGAAAGGCTGTAACATCAATGTGAAAGGGAGAGGAAAACAGTAGGGTATGAACAGAGGAAAGGGGAAGAATTTGAATTCTGTTAAAAATTGCGTGGTTTTGGAAGACTTTGTCTTTTCCATTAATGACTTGAATGAATTGTTTTTAAAAAATCAAAGTTAGAGCTCATAATAGCTATAATTCATTTGATTTCATCATATTTATGAAATACCTTCTATTGTGCGATACCAATACTGGTCAACGCAGGAATGGGGGACCTGGGACATCCTTTTTACTTTAGTGTAGCAAGAGATCAAGACAAGCACATCTTTTCACAAACATATTTTATTAGACAAATTGAGATGAATCAATGGGGGCAGAGAGTTTTGTCCTAAAAAAAAGTGTTTGTAGTAGTAGCATTTTATATTGTATTCCCTGAAAGATGTTTTGAGTCTAATGTAGTCCTGTTCTAGCATGTTGAAAGGCATACAGTCTAGGGTCCATGGTATAAAGATAGATTAATGAAGCAGAGTTAGATAATTAAGGTCTGGAGGTGACTGGGCTCCTCACCAAGTGGGTGAGACCCTGCACAGCATATTTCTGTGCTTCTCACCAGCTAAGATTTGTTTCAAAGGTTGTTGACTAGAAGTGATGACTACCTTGGATCATTTTAGGATTCAAGGGCATCCCTTAAATTGTTGTTTATTAGTTAGTAGTCCTTACATCTTGGCTAATCTATGATTATTTTTAATGACATAAACATTTATGATGTAGGTAATAAAGCTAACCAACAGGAACTGAGGCATATTGCTAACTTGCTTCCCTAGATAAGATCTCAGCAGATGGTTTAATTAAAAGGTTGTACTGAACTCTTTAATTCCATATTCTATAGCAGTATAGGCTGTTCTTTAGCTATGTGGCATTATTTTTCAGTTCTCCTGTATCCATTTATGAATCTCATGGTTCTGGAGAAATTACCTGAACTCTCTATTGCTTCAGTTTGTCAGTAAAATGAGGGTAAAAGTGCTTGTATCACAGTTTTGTTATGGGAGTAAACAAGATGATGAAATATGATAGAAATAATAATGATAAATAGATCTTTCTTGCAGTCAGAACTTCCTGTCTTCACTATATTGTTCAGTAGACTTTGAGGTCTTCATTTGAAGACCTGTATGATTATTTCATTTGTCAGCATATGTAAGCTATTTGTAAAATCACTGAAAGAATTGTTAAAATGCAGATTTGGGGCCATCTTCCCAGATATTTTGGCCAAGCATCTTAGATAATTTACATGAAAATGATCTATAGGCTACCCTTTGAAAAACACTATTTTTCCTTTGTAAATAAGCCCCAAATTAGTTGATCACCAAAGGCACATGAGAGCCTTGTTAAAAAACATACCCAGGGTTCCATCTTAAAGATCCTGATTTGGTAGATCTGGTGCAAGGCATCAGAGCTTGTTTTTCGAAAGTTGCCACACTGATTTTGATATTTGCAAACTGCTGCTTTACAGTCTTACTCTATCTCTAATTTTTTATTCATAAAACTTTTGGCTGTGCTTGCTGTGTGTGGATGAGGGAATATCATTATGGATATGTGCTTCAACTAGTCTAGATCGAGTTACAAGAGTGAAAAGGATGAGATTAGATGTCTGCATTAGCAGCCATTACCCAGATTTACAGTCTTCTTACCCTTGGTTGTATAGCTGCATTAGTAAATTCAAGTGCTTACTCCCTATACTAAAGAATTTCTACATGAGAAAGTACTGTAGGAAACCATCTAGTTCAAACCTTTCATCTCGCAGAGCAGGAAAATGAGGCCCAGAGCTTTGCCCAAGGCCACAGGCAAGTCTTGGATCAACACTTGGATTTCTACCCCCAGCTCAGTTCCATTTCCATCACACCAGCTGACTGCCGTGTCAGGAACCTGTGCCACCTATGAAGCCAGTTCTTCTAGTGTTGACTGTGGGTAGGCGTCCCAGAGTGTAAAAGCACTCTGTGACTGAGCTTTCCTGATTACCTGTCCAGCTGTCTGAAAGTGAACTTTTTCTTTTCTGACTCCAGTTCTTCATCCTGAATAAAAAGAAGCAGGAAGGTCACTGGGGACTGAGGTTCTTGCCAGGAGAGGCAGCCTGTTCCAGCAGTGACACCATCATCTCAATTGCCTTCTTGAGTCTTCATCTTAGCAGAGCCAACTGTGCCTTTTTTCAAACTCCAACAAATCTCTAGATGACAGAGCCATCATCATTTTAGTCTGTCTTCTTGCATCATTTTTTTCCTTGGCATCACTTCAGTTGCTCTTATGTGGACACTGTTCAGCTCTGAAGAGCCATTTTCCCTGTGTGCGTTTGTGTGTGTGTGTGTGTGTGTGAGTTGCTCAGTTGTGCCCTGCTCTTTGCGACCCCATGGACTGTAGCCCTCCAGGCTCCTCTGTCCAAGGGATTCTCCAGGCAAGAATACTGGAGTAGGTTGCCACTCCCTTCCCCAGGGGAATCTTCCCAACCCAGGGATCAAACCCAGGTCCCCCACCTTGCAGGCACCAGGGACGCCATTACAGTCAACAAACATTAAGTTTTGGGTATCAGAGATGTCAAATGAATCCAGCATGGTCCTAGTTTCAGAAAAATTCACAGGATCACAAGGAGGGAGGGCAGTATAAAAAATGCTGCGGGAGTGCTCGAGAGCATCACAGGAGCCATGGCTACTACTTTTTAGGGGAGTCCAGGAAGCCTTTTGGTAAGAGGGGACATTGGTCGGCTTTGAGTGCAAAAACTATAACCCTCAGTATAAATGCACAACATTTTGCAACCATGTGAAGAGAATGTTTTGAAGGGTTAATGAAGAGAGCAAATGTAATTGAGATTAATAAGGCAAATGCCAGCATGATGGAGAGAAGGGAACACTGCAACACGTAGCCAAAGGCCTGGGTCTTCTCCTCATGGTATCACGCCTAACCTGTGTGGCCTTGGCCAGTCCAGTCAGACTCCTTAGACTTCATTTGACTGGTTGCTCAATTCATTCATGTAATGAAATTCATGTTATAGGCTGTTTTTCTTACCTGGAAAACCCCATGGACAGAGGAGCCTGGCAAGCTACAGTCCATGGCATCGCAAGAGTTGGACACAACTTAGCGACTACACCACCACCACCATGTACTTGGGATACAGTCAAGTGAAGCCAAAATGCCTCCCAAAGTGTTTCCTGAGCTGAAGCTCAGTGTTGAGTAGAGGTGACCTCGTCAAGAGAAACTTTGGAAGGAGATGCTCCAGCCAGTGGCCTGAATGTGGAGGAGAAGGGAGTGTGTCTGGGAGTCATAAGCCCTGGATGGGGAGCAGTTCCCTCACATACCTACCTGAGGTCGTGAAGGCAAGACCTAAGGCTGGGGTGTAAGCAGAGTGTAGATCAGGGAGGGTGTGGCTAGTCATGCCAAGGAACTGGGCGACATGTTCTTGGCTTAAGGGGAGTAGTCAGAGAGCTGAGATAGTCATGTTTGTTTGGCTAGTGTGAAGAATGGACTCAGTTCAGTTCAGTCGCTCAGTCGTGTCCGACTCTTTGCGACCCCATGGACTGCAGCACTCCAGGCCTCCCTGTCCATCACCAACTCCTGGAGTTTACTCAGACTCATGTCCATTGAGTCAGTGATGCCATCCAACCGTCTCATCCTCTGTTGTCTCCTTCTCCTCCTGCCTTCAGCCTTTCCCAGCATCAGGGTCTTTTCCAATGAGTCAGCTCTTCGCATCAGGTGGCCCAAGTATTGGAGTTTCGGCTTCAACATCAGTCCTTCCAATGAACATTCAGGACTGATCTCCTTTAGGATGGACTGGTTGGATCTCCTTGCAGTCCAAGGGACTCTCAAGAGTCTACTCCAACACCGCAGTTCAAAAGCATCAACTCTTCGGCGCTCAGCTTTCTTTATAGTCCAGCTCTCACATCCATACATGACCACTGGAAAAAGCATAGCCCTGACTAGACGGACCTTTGTTGGCAAAGTAATGTCACTGGAGAAGGGAATGGCAAACCGCTTCAATATTCCTGCCTTGAGAACCCCATGAACAGTATGAAAAGAATGGTTAGAGGGCAACAGAATGGAGGCACGATAATGAGTGAAGAGAGCCATCAAATCTAGACAGGCTGGCACCCTTAACTGGGGTAGTGAACGAGGCAAAGCAGAGCCGTTGGCCCATCAGTTCAAGAGCTGTTTAGGGGATAGACTTTGCATGACTTGATGATCATGGAAGGTGAGAGACAAGGGTGTCTGCTGGGTTTCTGACTTGTGCAACTGGGTGGGTTATGGTGCTGTTCACTGAGAGAGAAAACTCAGGAGGAGGAAGAGGCTTCAAAAGGAAGATCAATATCTCTAACAGGAGGGGATGAGACCCGCTGGTGTGTCCTGGGCTCTTCAACATTAACTGGCTTTCCATGCTGACAGTATCACACACATTGTCCCACTTAATCTTCTCAACTGTGGGAGGTATATTATGTGTACTCAAAAGGTGTGGGAGCCAAGGCTCAGAGAGCTTAATGCCTCACATAACATCCCTCAGTTAACAAGGAACAGAAGCAAAAGTTCAGCCCAGGATGCTCAGCTGGGTGTATTTCATCCTAAAGCACACATACCTTCTATTCTGTCACTCTGTTTTCCTTTTAGCTCTGACACATTTAATTCTGTGAAAATAGGTCACTCGTGAAACCCAAATAACTTCAGACTTTCTGGGTTGTTAAATCGAAGGCATAAACTTTACTTTCTAATTTATTATTTCTCACTTGGAAACCTACAATTCCTCCAAACTCACCTCTGGAATCCACTCTTCTTTTCCAATCTATTCCATTTGCTGTAACCAAAATGATCTTTCTTAAAGTTCAATTTTGATTGTCACACTGTTGCTTAAAAGACTTCAGTGGCTGCCCAGCACTTCTGGAAGAGTGGACCGAATCCTTAACATGCCGCAATGATGAAGCCCCTGTTAAGTGAGCTACTCTGTCTCATGATATTTCCTACCTTCTCTGCATTTGGGCTACACGGGCCTTACTTCAGTTCCTGAAATGTGCTGTGCCCTTCTCTTCTGTTTGAAATACTCTCTTTCTCCTTCTATACCAGCTGCTCTTATCTCTGTATCTCTGCTCATTAGTGCATCAGGTCCTGATTCACTCACACAGGTCCTCATAGTTTTTCATCTAAGACTTACCACAGTTTGTGTTCATACATACATTTGTGTTGATTATTTTTTTCTCATCCATTAGAGTCCATGAAGGTAGTTTTGTGGTTCTTGCCTCACATATCATTGGCACTCAGTAGATATTTTCCAAGCAAATTAATAAATTTATAAATGAATGAACATGATTCTGGATCAATTTATGTTTGATTTTGTATTGGTATATTACTGTTCAGAATTGAAAAAGAACCTATTTTTGACTCCTGTAAAATAAACTGAGTTTGGGTCATGTACAATATTGTTTTTTAATACCTCAGTGATACAGTATTTCCCCTGATACTGTATTTTATTTGCTTTCCCCTATCTGAAGTCAGTTTTCCTTTGCTCAATAAATGAAGCTAATTCCAACAGCATAGGGGTAATTACCGAATTGACATTTTTTTTGGATTAAACCAATTAAACCAAGGCAATTAAAACTTGGAAATGGCAACTATAAAAGAACAATATGTCATCATTCAGTGTTCCAATGAAGGATGGAAATGTGTTATAATTTGTTTTTAAATGTCACATCTTTATTGCACTTGCTAATTAAATGAGACTTTCCATCTCAGCCTTGCTGAAAATAATTTAGAGTTTTCAGAACTCTAAATTTATATTTTTCCCCTCAAGAATGAGTCTCTGCATGTGACTATCGCAGTCTAACAAATGAGGCTTGGATAAGCCCTAGGAAGGAGGTCATCAGTGTGAAAGCCCACAGCCAGAGACTGGTGGTGGGCTGTAGGTACTCAAAAGAAGCTCCCAGGACCCCGGGCTGAAAAAATGATGGGACTGTGAGAAGGACTCTCTCATGAGATTGTTTTACATTTTATTCTGCTCATATTCTGAGACACCTTGGAAATGTCTACTGAACAGTGGCAATCATGGTTATCTAGCTTTTCCATCTCTTGAGAGCTATCTGAGGGGCTTAGATTATACAAGTGTTAAATAATTTTTTTTTAAACTCGAATAGCCTTATTATTCCGAATGGAAGAAGGGGGGAATTAAAAGTAGGTGGAGAAAAGCTGACATGTTAGTGATTAAAGTTATGGTTGTTACAGGAGATAGGGCTGCTGGCCTGTAGAGCCATGATTTATGACACAGGGCAGTGTTTGCCAATAATGGGGATTTTGGTCTTGTTAGAATTCTATAGAATTAGTAGAGAAGTCTACAAAGCCATACATCTGTGTCTACACAAACACTATCGTCCCATAGCATATATACTTGTTGTTGTTCAGTTGCTAAGTAATGTCTGACTCTTTGGGACCCCATGGACTGGAGCCCTCTAGGCTCCTCTGTCCATGGGATTTCCCAGGCAAGAATACTGGAATGGGTTGCCATTTCCTTCTCCAATCATATATACTACAATTTTCAAATGTATATAGATTATTATTACAAAAATGAGTTAATTTCCTTAAAATATTTATTTCATAGTACCTTTCCAACTGTTAAATATTTTCTCAATCAACAGATACCTGAAACATAGGTTCTTGAGGAGTCATCTTTGTGGAGTCATCTTGCCTCAATAAGCATACTTGTAGCTCCCACACTCCACGATGTACAATCTTTTTTGTTTGTTTATTTTCCCCACACCTAGCATTGCTGAGAATCCTTAGATTCTGTGAGTCTTGTTTTGGGTGCTAGTTGTCACTTTTTCTGATCTGGTGCTCTGGTCTCCCTCTTCACTGTTTCCTGATGTCTCCAGAAGCTTTTTGATGCTGCTGCAACTCTTTCTAGTCTGTGTCACCTTAGGTTGTCCTCAGGGTACTCCTTTTGTTGCCGAAAGCTGAAATATTACTAAGATGGTTGTCTCCAGGCAAGAATACTGGTGTTTCAAACCTGTGTCTCTTGCATCAGCAGGTAGAATCTCTACCAACTGTGCCAGCTAGGAAGTAAACTTTACCAAAGACTTGAGGGTAAGAGGAGGGAATCATTATGTAGAAAAAGGACAGCTGGAGTTAGGTATTCAGCATTATTACTACACGAGTCCATTAACTGTGCCCATTCACAGGGGTCCCCTACTGGCTGGCTCTCTCCTTAGTGTCCAGCCTACTGCTTTGTTTCAGGTGTCTGCCCAAGTTCTGTAGGCAAGGTTACTTCAGTCTTATTCTGCCTCTCTGGAATCTAGGCTAGAATCTCTCTATGCATAGATCAGTTTATGTTATGGTTGGGGTTTTTTTGGCATTTATACCCCAATAAATACAACTTTTAAGTTACAACAGTAAGTAACTGGAATGATCTGAATCTCTTCATTCCAAAGTGAAACTCTCACTTAAATAAGCCTCCTTCCACTCCAACAATATACTCCTAAGCAAGAGGGCTTTCCAGTCTAGGGGGTGAATGCTTTTCTTTTCATGAAGCCTTAGAAGAACACACTTCTAAGAAGAAGGGGAATCACTTCTAAGCAAGGCGGAAGGTCAAGATATGGACGTGTGTTTCCCTATTAGCCTTTATTGTCAGAAGCTTTCCTCTAAGCACATGAAGCCCTGAGCACCATAGACTGCGGTAACAGAAGGGGTGCCTTTCTCTCTCTCATATACCTCACAGGCTGGGTCTTTTCTGCTTACAAATTACAACCACCATATCGGCAATGGCAACCCACCCCAGTACTCTTGCCTGGAAAATCCCATGGATGGAGGAGCCTGGAAGGCTGTAGTCCATGGGGTCGCTAAGTCGGACACGACTGAGCGACTTCACTTTCACTTTTCACTTTCATGCATTGGAGAAGGAAATGGCAACCTACTGCAGTGTTCTTGCCTGGAGGATCCCAGGGACGGGGGAGCCTGGTGGGCTGCCGTCTATGGGGTTGCACAGAGTCCGACACGACTGAAGTGACTTAGCAATAGCAATATCCACTAGTGGTCTGATATTAAAAAGTAGTTTTTATTGTTGAAAAAAAGTTAGAAACTGTGATTACTGTGGGATAAGTACTAGCCCAGATGTCCAGTGATGTGATATCTAGACTTGATTCTGAAATTAACAGGATCTCTATCATACCAATAATCTGATTTCTTCCTCTTTGAATTCAAGATTGCTTTTTGTTTGTTTGTTTAATTTTATTTATTAATTTGCCAATGACCAGAATTCTAGCCCCCAAATTCTCAGATATCTCAGTTATTTGTAGATTGTCATTGTTTGTGTTTCTTTTGACAGTTTTTAATAGCATTGATTAATTTGAATTTCTGTTAATTCCATTAAATTGTAAAATAGGAAAAAGAAACTTGACTAGGTGAAGGGCAGATAGGCATTTGAGTCTCGTGCAGAATGTTACATTTCAGTTTTAAAAATTAGCCTATTAAAATATTTCTATATTTTTAAGTGCAGAAAACACACTTATTAATCTTCACCCAGCTACTGAACTTCACAGGTCATTAAAAATGCGTTATGAAAAAAAATGTGTTATGAGAAGTTAGGCACTTGCCCCAGTTATAGATGGTGATAAAATTAGGAAACGAATCGTATGTTTCCGTACCACCCTTAATTTTTAAAATGGAAGTTACCACTGGAATAAACTAAAGGGAGAGACTGCCAGTATGCAGCTAATATTTTAAAAATGCAGTTTTGAGAAGACTTAAAATTCTATTTACAGTTATAATTTCTACAGTGGATATGAAAAATAGAGATGAGAATGACTCAACACATGTTTCTCAGATAAATTTGGAGTCAGGTTATAGAAAGGATTAAAAGAAAGAGAACATTCTTAAGCTCAAAACATTTTACCTCGTGTATAGAACGCAGCACCAAAACAGCCATTCTGCTTGGCCTCAGTTGAACAAATGCCTATGGGGGAAAAATAGCAAAAACATTCTGCTTCGACTGGGTTAGCTTATCTTAAATGAAAGATACTTCAAGGAAACATGGTGTTTCATACTACAGAAAGCCTTCTGACTTAGAATTTACTGGTTTTGAATTTTAATCTTGGCAGTTAAAATGCTTTAAAATATGGAGACTATTCAACTTAATAGAAGAGTGGTATTTCTGCTTTCTATACAGGCTTCAGAGAGGTTTTGCTGGGGAAAGTGACATACACACATAGGTAAAGAACAAACAAGCAAACAAACAAAAAAAATCCCCAAATCTGTGAACACATGTATCGTTTTCATCATTTCCACACGTGCGTTAAAGGCTTCTGAAAACGCCAGAACACTTCTCTGTACCCACTGATGTGTGATTATGTATCGTCACTGTCCTGCAGAGCCCAGCATGCAGGGTTTTGAGGTTTTCAGAAACCTCAGTACTCTAAGGTGGAGTAGGGAGCTTGGAATTTGAGTCAGCATCTCCAAGACTTGGGACAGTTGCCTGGTGACAGGAGAGTAACGTGAACCAGAGTCCTCATCATGCAAATGAAACAAGAGCTATCATACACATACTGATTTGGTTTTTCTTTAAGTTCACACTTTTTGGTACAAGTGAAATGTTTTTAGTAAAATGTATCCATCCAGCTCAGAAAATTCCAAGTTTTCAGGTTGTTGCAACAAATACACCTTGTCCACAGGTATTTAAATTGTTTTCCCATTGGGGGAAAATTGCTCTACAATGTTGTATTGGTTTCTGCTGCACAGCAACGCAAATCAGCCATAATGAGACATATTATCAGCTCCCTCTTGAGCCTCCCTCCCCTCCCCCATCCTCTAGGTCATCACAGAGCGCCAGGCTGGACTCCCTGAGTTCCAACAGCAGCTTCTCACCAACTATCCATTTTACACTTGATAGTATATATATCAGAGAAGGAAATGGCAGCCCACTCCAGTGTTCTTGCCTGGAGAATCCTGTGGACAGAGGAGCCTGGTGGGCTGCCGTCTCTGGGGTCGCACAGGGTCGGGCACGACTGAAGCCACTTGGCGGCAGCCGCGGCGGTGTATTTATGTCAGTGTTACTGTCTCCACTCGTCCCACTCTCTCCCTCCTCTGCTGGGTCCACAAGTCCACTCTCTGCATCTGAGTCTCCGTTCCTTCCCTGTGTCTAGGTTCATCAGTGCCATTTCTCTAGTTTCCATACACGCACGTTAATACACGGTAATTTTTTTTTCTCTTTCTGACTTACTTCACTCTGTATAAGAGAGTCTAGGTTCTTAAAAGTTGAATCAAATTGGCTTATGAATGAATTGGAATATGCTTTAATCACTGCTTTCCCCTTTTGTTCCTGGCTATTTTTAACAAATAATTGAGGCATTTAGATAGCCTTAAGCATGTAAGGTAAAAAGAGTGAAACAGGTAACAACTGAAAGCTACTTAATTACTAGAAATAAAACTGTAAGAATCTAGTTTCTCCTGCCTACACTGCAAATAAAAAATAAGGGGACACTTTAGTCATTGAAGAAACGTTGCATGGCATCAGTTAGAGAAACTAAGCTTCAAAAAGGTTAAAGAATCTGGCCAATGTCATGCAAATTGTGGTATCAAGAATGTAGGTTTGACTCCAATACCCCCACCAACCTTACAAATATGCAGAAGGTAAAATGCTGATAATTCAGGAAAATCTTTCCACATCATTCCCAAATGCCAGTCCTTATCCATTAGCTAATTTGTGGAAGTGCCACCATTAACAATTTGCTTCTTTGGTCTGACTTTGTCTGGCATTATCCTTGTAGGGAACCACACACAAATCATATTCCTATGAATGAATTAAGTAAATATTTTCCAAACGCTAGTTTGAGTAGGATGAAAGCGAAGAGGGCATGGGAAGGTCTATGGCAGAAGCAGGGCCTGCGGAGGAGAACAAGAGGAAATTGATGAGCGAAGATGGTGAAGGGTGCAAAGCATTTGGTCTGGGAGAATCTGCAGTTGACCAGAGGCTGGACTTACTGTTGTAATGAAATTGTTCTCCAGAATATGTTCATTCCGTGTCTCCCTTACTGTCTGCCTTTAAGTATTCATTCTTGGGGCTTCGGGTTTCCCTGATAGCTCAGTTGGTAAAGAGTCCATCTGAAATATAGGAGATCCCGGTTTGATTCCTGAGTCAAGAAGATCCATTGGAGAAGGGATAGGCTACCCACTCCAGCATTCCTGGGCTTCCCTTGTGGTTCAGCTGCTAAAGAATCTGCCTGCAGGCAGGAGACCTGGGTTCTATCCCTGGGTTGGGATAGGGAGAAGGGAAAGGCTCTATCCCTGGAGAAGGGAAAGGCTACCCACTCCAGTATTCTGCCCTGGAGAATTCCATGGACGTATAGTCCATGAGTTCGCAGAGTCAGACCTGACTGAGCGACTTTCACCTTTACTTTCTTTCTTGGGGCTTCCCGGGTGGCTCAGTGGTAAAGAATCTGCCTGCCAGTGCTGGAGATCCAGGAGATGTGAGTTCTATCGCTGGGTCAGGAGGATCCCCTGGAGAAGGAAATGACAACCCAATCCAGTAATTCTGTCTGGAAAATCTCATGATCAGAGGAACCTGGCGGGCTACAGTTCACGGGGTCACAAAGAGTCGGACGTGACTGAGCGACTGAGCACACACACATTCTTTCTCAGTGTTTGCCTTGTTATAACAGCTGTTTTATGTTGACCACATTTCAAAAGATTACTTTTGATATTTTTTATTCAAAAGATGCACGTCAGTAAGTGATCTCCCCCAAATTACAGAGTTGAATCAAATGAGATCTTCAAACTTGCCTTTCTCTTAGTCCTTTTTTTTTGTTTTTATAATCTCTTTGAGTGACTTAGAGATATCATAGTCAATACATCTAGGATCTTCCGGCCTCTCAAAATGACTCTCCAGGGTCAACAAGCTTTAGTAAGTAATTGTTCCAGCAATTTTTGTTGTATCCATATATCTATCCATGCTTCCTTTCCCTGCTAATGAGACTCTTTGAGTTTTCTGTGATAACAGTTCTCTTCAGTTTATTGCAAACTGAAATATATGAAAAAGTCAGCTCTTTAGTACTTTCTTCAGTTATTTTAAATTACAGTGGAATTGGGGGAATTTTTGCATACTAAAATTAATCATTATCTTTAATCAAATCTCAAAGGATAACAGTAAAAGTCTGATGTGAAATGGATCAGAGTGACAGGATGACTTGAAAGGTCTTGCTTGGCTCAGGAACACTGCCAGCATAGGGTTTAAAGCAGCAATGCTTAAAATGCCAATACAGAGTGTTTTGTTTTTTTTTTAACCAAATTGTATAACATGAGCTTCCTATCTGCACAGATAGGATCTGCATATAATGGGGACTGCATGGTCAGATCCATGAGAAGTTCACCCAAAAAGCACTCATTGAAGATTTACTATCCACTGACCATTCTGCTGCTGCTGCTGCTAAGTCGATTCAGTCATGCCCGACTTTGTGCGACCCCATAGACAGCAGCCCATCAGGTTCCCCCATCCCTGGGATTCTCCAGGCAAGAACACTGGAGTGGGTTGCCATTTCCTTCTCCAGTGCATGCAAGTGAAAAGTGAAAGTGAAGTCGCTCAATCGTGTCCGACTCTTAGCGACCCCATGGACTACAGCCCACCAGCCTCTTCCATCCATGGCGTTTTCCAGGCAAGAGTCCTGGAGTGGGGTGCCATTGCCTTCTCCATCCATGGTCCATACTTAGACCCTATTGTTCCTGCCTACCAGGAGGTATGATCATCTGGAGGTAAAACAATTCACCAACATAGAACATTTACTGAAAACATATTAAATGGATTTAGTGGTTAACTTTAGGGTTGGTTATCAGAGTAAAAGGTAAAAGAGCCAGTCCAGAGGATGACCTGTATAGCCAGGGCCATCACCTGATAGAGCAGGTCTGAACAAAGTTAGTTTTACAATTTAATTTTTAATATACTACAAGGTGATTTTAACAGGGTCTGCAATTGGATAAGTAGATCTCCAAGGCTATGTGTATGTGTTGGTATACTTTGCTAAAACCACCAGTAAACAGTCTGTTCGTCTGGGTGACACATACTGTTAGACCTTGAAGCAACATCATTTATGGATTTTTTTTCTGTGTATTATTAAATAAAGATGGAGGTGACTCTGACCTAACTTTTACTCCAGTTCAGTTGTTCTCAGGCTTGTATAATAGTAAGAATCTCCTAGGGTATTTGCAATACATATGGTGTCAAACACCCAGGATCTGAGGCTCTAAGGGAGGCCGCTGGGAGGTCTGTATTGTTAACAAACTTCCCATGTGAGTCTTCTGAGCAATTGGGAAATACTGCTCTAGTTCATCTGGCATAAGATTAATTCTAGGTAAATAGACTTTTTACCCACCGTCTTTCCTCTATATTTCTCCTGCTTTCCCTCATTAGGATTTTTTAAAAAAATCTTAAGAAGAGCTAATTCATTTTAAATTCACTGTGTTAGTCTCCAGGCTGGTGTAGGTGAGATACAGTTTTCCCAGAGACCTCGTTTCTTTTTTTTTGGTCTTCTTTTCCCACAATTTAATCAAGTGTTAAGGTGAAAAATCTAGTTCTTCTTTGTGGAGTGGCTCATAACAAAGAAGAGGAATTAATTTACACTGCCTGGTGTCAGGATGTAATATGATTATGTTGGCAAAGCTATAAAAAGCAGTAGCTAAAGCTCATAAAAAAAATTCAAAAGAGGTCACTGTTAGAGCAGATGGATAAGGCAAATGCTTGATCATTTAGTGTTATTGAATAAAAGGATATTCGGGCCAACATGTGTATAGCTAGGACAGCTTGGAGAAAGTCACCAAATCATAATTACAGCTTTCAAAGGGAGAGTTCAGAATTCTATAGTAAAATGCTTTTTTATCTGTCTTGCTGTATAAAAATGACTAAGAGATCTGGTGAATACAGTGCAGTCAACTGTCAGTTACTCATAGGGAATCTAATAGTGGTTTTTTTTTTGCTGTGTCCTTTGAGATCTTCTCTACTTAGTAATCAGAAAATGTCTTTGCGTAGTACAAACTTATTTTCGTATTTTAACTAAAACAAAGACAAAGAAAAAGTACAGCAAAAAATTAATAAAGTCTAATATCAAACCAAAAAATCTTGGAATATTTAAAGAAACATTTATACTTCTATTTTCAGTGAATTCTGCTAATTGTTGTGACACAACTAAAAATAACAGTAATTAAAGATAAAATCATACCACGTGCCATAGGAATTTGCTTCCATTTTATTCTGTAAAAAGATTTAAAGGCATCTGAATGTGTGTGTTCACAAATTATATAATTATACTGAATAGGTATATTATATAATAGTTAATCAGTATGAAGAACAATTTTTATTCAAACATTCATATTATTTCAATCATGTGATCTTCATTTTTAAGATTCAAAATTGAATTAAAGTCTTTATATCAGGTGAATTGCTTGAAAACTGTTTTGAGTTTGGTTTAACATTATGGAAAATATGTTGTTCTGGGAGAGAAAATACGTGTACGGTAAGTGGCATAGTAGGTGAGTTTTATGTGACTTCTAGATTCCTAGCTTCACTACTCTAATTACTTTTATTTTATTGTCATGTATTCTCAATGTCCATGGGATTTCCCAGGCAAGAATACTAGAGTGGGTTGCCATTTCCTCCTCCAGGGAATCTTGCCAACCCAGGGATCGAACCCAGATCTCCTGCGTCTCCTGTATTGCCAGGCGGATTCTTGACCGCTTGCGCCACCTGGGAAGCCCTACTATTCTATTGTAATCTCTTCTCACTTTATAAGTATCTAGGATTCTAAAAAGGAGGTAATATGATGAAATAATTAAAAGCCCATGTTTTGGAATCACACATAACGGGGCTTTAAATCCTGATTTAAAGAATGTTCCTAATATTTGGAAGACAGAATTTCAGTTACGTCATTGAGATAATCCCCACCTCTGTATCTCTGACATTTGTTATAAGGATTAAACAAAACAATGTATGTGAGGCAGGTTCTACCTTGTTAAGTAAAGACTCTAGTAAGAGTAGCTCTTTTCAATGCATATAGGTGATAATTATGTTAACTATCAACTAGTGTTTTTTTTTTTTTACTTCTTTACACTTCTTTTTATGCCTTCTATAGACACTGTTCCCTGAGGAGTGGTATTATCTAGATTAAAAGTTCACTAACTTTCTTATTAGCTTTTAAATATGAAAACAAATTGCTATTTGCAAATAATTTGACTTTTGGGGAGAAAAATCTTTTTTGAGTTGTGTGAGACCAGAGAAGTGAGAACAGACCTTAGGATGGGAGAGAGTATTGGATGACATGGAGTTCCTGTTTCTGGGAGGGGATTGAATCATTGACCATCTGGTAGGAGAAGAGTTCAAGATGCGAGGAGGCTCTCGGCCTTGTCTGATTCTTCGGGGTGGTGCCCAGGATGCCCTGAGTTGAGCCAGAGGAGGATGAAGCAGTAGAAATTTGAATGGGGTTAGGAAATCCAACTGTACAAAGAGCTAGGTCTTGATTCCCAGGGAAACTGAGCATCTTAACAAGGTTTCTTACCTTCTATAACCTTAGAGAGACACAGAAGTAATGGTGAGCTTCAGCAGATGGGGCTGAGCGCTGCTTCATGGAGTTCCCAGGCCCTAGAGAGGTGTATGGAGAAGGCAATGGCACCCCACTCCAGGACTCTTGCCTGGAAAATCCCATGGATGGAGGAGCCTGGAAGGCTGCAGTCCATAGGGTCGCTAAGAGTTGGACACGACTGAGCGACTTCCCTTTCACTTTTCACTTTCATGCATTGGAGAAGGAAATGGCAACTCACTCCAGTGTTCTTGCCTGGAGAATCCCAGGGACGGGGAAGCCTGGTGGGCTGCCGTCTCTGGGGTCACACAGAGTTGGACACGACTGAAGCGACTTAGTAGTAGAGAGGTGTAGAAGTGACTGAAATAACCTCAAGAAGGACACAGTGCGGTTTAAATAGGCATGGACCCTAAATATCCTGAGGTTGGGACCACGAGAAGGCAGCTCTACTTGAGGTTTGGTTGGGAACCTTCCATGTACCTAATAACTTTCAGGAATTTAATGGCGGTGGCAGCGCCTTACACTGTGTGTGGGACAGTGGTGCATCCCCTTTTTGTGAGCATTTGTATGTCCTTAGTGAGTATCTCAAATCTCCTTGGAGGATGTCACTGATATTATGTCACAGCTGGAGAAAGGTGAATAGCTAAGATCTTGCCTGTAGAGACTGGGTGCAATGTAAGGATGCTGAAGAACTGCATGGGTATATATGGTGGATTGTGTTCCTTCAGTGGTCGAGGCAAACCTGGCTGAGAGGCTATTGAACTAGGCATTGTACAGAACATATTCTCTTAGCCAAATTTATAGGAGCGAAAATATTTACCAGTTGCTGATTGGACAAGTCAGCAATTTAAATAATCAAGTTATTAGGTATAGAGGCCTTATTGGGATGGGACCATGGTTTTACTGGTGCTGCAATCCACTTTGGGGTACCATTTTTCTGTTCCACATTTAAGAACAGGCCAAATAGGACTGTTAAATGGAGAAGCAGTGGGGATAACAACCCTTCACTCAGTTCCTCTTATATAACAAATTTTAATCCCTGTAGACATTGTTTTAAATTACCTTGAGTCATGTTAACTATTTTAACTGGGGAAAGGGGTGGGGGAAGTCATGGGTTCTTATTTTGTCAAGCCAGTTGATAAGTGTCAAAGCCTTAATTTGATTTTCCTTTATTTTTCATTGGGTCAGAGTGTCCATGTCCATGCCCATGAGACATTTTAGAGCAATGAGTGCTATAACCGTGGGGAATTTAATCAAGACAAAAAGTTCTGACGTTTAAGGTGAGGCGTACCTATTTGTCCTCTCTTTTACGTTCAGTGACTCTCCTAAGTAAATACCCCATTATGGGAGATATGATGTTTAAATTAATGGGATTCTCAGGTATAATTGTAATTTTAGCCCTAGTATTGGTTAAAGCCATAAAGGTTTGTCACTTGGTGAATTTCAGCAGATTTTAGAGTTAATTTAAGCCCATTTGGAAAGGCACAGGAGCCTTTGAATGATGAATGAACTCTCATCATTCACTATGTAAATTCAATCAGTAAATTTTGACTTTTCAGCTGGGTCAAATTGTGGACTTTTGTTTAGGTTGTTTTTGTATCCAGGTTTCTTTCTTTCCTTATTTTGTTTATCTTTATATTGTTTTTGCTCACTGGATATACTTGGGGGTGAGGGATGATCCTCTCTACCTTGATTATATTTGTAAGTTACTTCCTCCAGAGACCTTCAAATTAGTAATATCAGAGTTGAAATGGTAGATTTATATGGTTTTAAGACCCTGGGCTTAGACTGGGTTTGAATTAACCTTTTCCTGATACCACAAGGGTTTCCCTATAATCCCAAGAGTCAGGAGCTTTGTTGCAATAGACGTAGGCAGCAGAGTGGTACAGGGAAAGAGTGCTGGGCCTACAGCCCAACCATGATGGATCAAAATCATCCTCTGCTACGGTCCCTTTCCTAGCACGTGGGCTTCCTGTCTTGTTTTTCTTTTCTCTTTTCCTCTGTACCAATTTCCTGGAAATATTTTTATTTTCTAGCCATGCAAAGTTGCAGTTGTCAGTTTGTGTCTGCACACACTGGTGGTACAGACCTTCTGGGTGGTTATGGGGAAACAGGGGCCGAATGGCCTTCCTCATCAGTGGGCACCTCTTCCTCCAGGGAATGTCAGTATCCCTCAGGTAAGGGTCCACATCAAGTAGACTCATTTTATCCATGACTCGGATGGAGGCCATAAGGCCCCTGACTGCAATCTCCGCTCTCTGGTGTTCTGGAAAGCAGCAGTACTAAGCAAAGCCTAGGTGCGTTGGCTGTGGGCTTTACTTCAGGAGAGCAGTTGAGTGGGGCTTCCCTAGTAGCTCAGCTCGTAAAGAATCTGCCTGCAATGCGAATCCCGAGTTCAAATCCTGGGTCGGGAAGGCCCTTTGGAGAAGGGATAGGCTACCCACTCCAGTATTCTTGGGCTTCCCTGGTGGCTCAGACTGTAAAGAATCCACCTGCAGCGTGGGACACTTGGGTTCGATCTCTGGGTTGGGAGGATCCCCTGGAGGAGGGCGCGGCAACCCACTCCAGTATTCTTGCCTGGAGAATCCCATGGAGAGAGGAGCCTGGCAAGTTGCAGTCTGTGGAGTCGCAAAGAGTCAGACACAGCTGAGCGACTAAGCACAGCACAGCAGTTGAGTACCAAGGGCTCCTTCCTCCCTCCCACCCTTTTTTTTTTTAATTTCACCAGCCCCTGGGCCACAGGCCACCACGTACACCTCGATAACCCTGGGGGTCAGGAAAGCACAAGCAACTGCAGCAAGGGATGTGACGTCACTGGGGTACCATGCTCAATTCTGTGTCGGGTGGCCGGGTCCTTCCTTTTCACAAACCTCACAAAAGGTTGTCTCTGGGCCTGTCTCACAGGCGCACAGTTACAGGGTCTATATAGCTTCTCCAGGCAGCCAGTGACAGTCACCAGGCTAGACTCAATGACCCAGCCTGACCTTGGTAAACAAGACTGAAGAACCAACTGGTTATGGTGCTGTGTTTTCATGCCTTTACAGGTGGGAGCCTCAGAGACCACCTGGCAAGTATGGACTAACCCTGCCAGCACCATTGAGCCCAGTTCAGTTCAGTTCCGTCGCTCATTCGTGTCTGTGCTGGGTATAGTCAGTTAACAGTTCTCATCTAGGAGACAGAGCATATCGGGGCAAAAGAGAGCAGCGACTGACACACAGGACGTAGTTCAAACCTGCCAGAAATCGCTGGTTCCATCTCAGGCCATCTGCATCGTATCATGGAAGCAGATAAGTTGACCGAGAACAGTTAATTAAAACTGACTAGGTGTCCTCGGTTGGGTATGTTCTGTGGTTCATGACAGCAGAGGTTTTTTTTTTTTTTTCAATTAAATTTATTTCTTTTTAATTGAAGGATAATTGCCTTACAATATTGTGTTGTTTTCTGCCAAACATCGACATGAATCAGCCATAGATATACCTATGTCCCCTCTCTCTTAAACCTCCCTCCCACCTCCCTCCCCATCCCACCCCAAGGTTGTTACACAGCCTTGGTTTGAGTTCTCTGAGTCATACAGCAAATTCCCATTGGCTATCTATTTTACATATGGTAATGTATGTGTTCCCATGTTACTTTCTCCATACTTCCCACCCTCTCCTTCCTCCCCCATCCTCTGTGTCCATAGGTCTGTTCTCTGTGTCGACAGCAGGGTTTTTATTGCCTCTTATTCACATCACTGATTAGGGAAAGATTAGTGTCTTGAGGATATGGGGATGGCTAAACACACAACACTTAACAGCACACGATTAGTCACATATATTCACAGCCCAGGGAGAAGGACACGGTATGCTTTGCAGAGCCTTATGGGCACTGTACTTAGTAGCAGAGTGAAAAACCAAGGACTGTGGGAGGCAGACTTTGTAGTAACGAGAGGGTGTGGTGCCTTCTGGTTCTCACAAGAGGCTGTGATTGACTTGTTTGAATAGTTCTGTAGGCTGATAGGAAACCACAAACCACCGCTCAGGGATAAGCAGGAAGTGTGCGTGGTGCCTCTGATAAAGAGGGTTATTTAGCTAAGGTACATTATCCACAGGAGCCGAGTGTGGAGGGAAACTTAGGATTCAGCCACTTGAAGCCCTTCTAGTTTTTGTAGACACCAAGTCAGCTTGTAATACTGAGGCTTAATTTTAGGCCTTGCATCTCCTGGAAAAATGAACCTTGTGGATGATTGTGAATTGGTTGGAAATGTACACCAGAGAGAAGAAATTTTAATGTGGAAGTAATGATTTTACTTTGAATCACAAGACTATTTTACACTATGAAGGAAGAGTAGGGATCTGCAAGTTAAAGTAAGTTCTGTTAAAGAATGCCACTGTGTTATTATACATTTTTTATGACTGAGTGAAATGAATATCTTGCTATTACTTGGATCAAAAATTATTGACACGTAGAACTCCCTTTACTGACACTTTCAGAGGCTTAATGTCCTTTTAAAAAAATCTTAGGATGCAGCACCCAAAATGTAGGATAAAATATTTTTGAAAGTCTTTTTAAGTGAATGTTTGTATTGGCAAATAAGAGAATACTTCATGAACCCAGAACAATGAGAAATCACAGGTCTAGAGGCAGGTTAGTCCTGTACCCAGAGGCTTCCCTGGGTTTCCTAGGGATTCACAGCTTCTGTTTTAAAGAGCTGTGATCTGGGGAAGAAACTTTGGACCCACTCAAGTTGAGAAATCAGATTGAGATAAAGGTTTAATCTGCTCAAAGAGTAATATCGAAACCCTTAACCTTCAGAGGAAGGCAGGAAGAATACCTGCCAGTCTTGGCCTTGCCTCAGTTGGCAAAGGGAAATAGGGATATCAGCATCATTTATGACCCAAAGTGGAACCTCACTCAGGTTTGCAGCTCTGTAGTCTTTTCACTTTAATGCATCGGAGAAGGAAATGGCAACCCACTCCAGTGTTCTTGCCTGGAGAATCCCGGGGACGTGGGGAGCCTCATGGGCTGTCGTCTATGGGGTCGCACAGAGTTGGACATGACTGAAGCGACTTAGTAGCAGCAGCAGCAGTCTGTATAATGTGAAAAATTCCATGCTGAGAATTTAAAGCAAACCAATTTGGTAGTGCCCCAGATACCCAGTGGTGGAAAATTCAGAGCCTATGTAGAAAAAAATACTTTAACTCAGGTCTTGTGTAATTTCAAGGAAAATGCTTTAAAAAAAAAAAAAGATGTGAGATCACAATCCCAAATCGTAAAACATGCAAGGAAAGGAAATTCACCATGAGAAAGAGTCTACATAAACAATAAGCAACAATCAGACTATAAAGAATTCTGATATTGGAATTATTTTTATAGCATCAAAAAAATGTTTAGTATATTTGAAGAGAAGTGAGTATATTTAAATTATTTGTGACTAAGGAATAAGATACTGTAATACAACAAAGCAGAGTTGAAAAACACATTGTCTAACATGAAAAATATAATAATTAGAAATTAAAATGATATATAGCTTATACAACAGATTAGGCACAGATGAAGACCTAATATATGTATGAATTAGACGTAAATATATATCTATTTATTATAATGGTGGTGGTTTAGTTGCTAAAGTCGTGTCTGACTCTTGCAACCCTATGCACTGTAACCTGCCAGGCTCCTCTGTCCATGGGATTCTCCAGGTAAGAATACTGGAGTAGGGTGCCATTTCCTTCTCCAGGGGATCTTCCTGACCCAGGAACTGAACATGGGTCTCCTGCATTGCGGGCTTCCCTGGTGGCTCAGAGGTTAAAGCGTCTGCCTGCAATGTGGGAGACCTGGGTTTGATCCCTGGGTCGGGAATATTCCCCTGGAGAAGGAAATGGCACCCCACTCCAGTATTCTTGCCTGGAGAATCCCATGGACGGAGGAACCTGGTGGGCTATAGTCCATGGGGTCGCAAAGAGTTAGATATGACTGAGCAACTTCACTTTCACTTTCACTCCTGCATTGCAGGCAGATTCTCTATTGACTGATCTATGAGGGAAGCCCTTTAAGTTATTTGTGACTATTTATTATAATAGACTCATGTTATTATGGAGACTGAAAAATCCCACCCCCTGCAGTCAGCAGGCTAGAGACCCAGGAGCTGATAGTGTTGTTCTGCTCTGAGTATAAGGCCTGAGAAGCAGGATAGCTGATAGTGTAAGTTCCAGTCAAGTCTGAATCTGAAGGTAGGGGGACATGGATATATACCTTAACAGAATACAGACACAAAGAGCACATTCTCTCTTACTCAGCCTTTTGTTCCAGTAAGGCCTTCAATGGATTAGATTGTACTGGGGCAGGCAATCTGCTTTGCTCATTCTGTTGATTCAAATATTAATCTCATCCAGAAATACCTCATAGGCACACACAGAATAATGATTAAGCAAATATCTCAGTACCCTGTAGCCTATTTCAAATTGACCATAATTAATCATTACAATCAGAAAAGTTCTTAACAGCAAAAATGAAATAAAGTGGGCTAGTATTGTGAAGTGCTTGTAGAAGGTAGCTTCAACCTAGAATGGCTTACCTTGCAAGAATGAAAATGAAATAGATTTTTTTCAGACATGCAAAAACCAGTAACTATCCCCATGCAGAAATTCCTAAAGGCTGGATTATATCCAGGAAAAAGGGGAGACTTTATGTCTTAATTCAGTTGGACACAACTGAAGTGACTTAGCACGCATGTGTGTCATAATTGCCGTGTGCAAAAAAGAACATTGTGGAAATATAATAGTATTAATTGATGCCTTTGAACTGTGGTGTTGGAGAAGACTCTTGAGAGTCCCTTGGACTGCAAGGAGATCCAACCAGTCCATCCTAAAAGAAATCAGTCTTGAATATTCATTGGAAGGACTGATGCTGAAGCTGAAGCTCCAATACTCTGGCCACTTGATGCGAAGAACTGACTCACTGGAAAGGCCCCTGATGCTGGGAAAGATTGAAGGCAGGAGGAGAAGGGGACGACAGAGGATGAGATGGTTGGATGGCATCACCAACTCAATGGACATGAGTTTGAGCAAGCTCCGGGAGTTGGTGATGGACAGAGAGGCCTGGCGTGCTGCAGTCCATGAGGTCGCAGAGTCGGACACGACTGGAGCAACTGAAGTGAAGTGAAAGTGTTAGTCACTCTGTTGTGTCCAATTCTTTGAAACCCCTTGGGCTGTAGCCCACCAGGCTCCTCTGTCCATGGAATTCTTCAGGCAAGAATACTGGAGTGGGTTGCCATGTTCTTCTTCAGGGGATCTTCTCAACCTGGGCACAGAACCTGGGTCTCCCGCATTGCAGGCAGATTCTTACAGTCTCAGCCACCAATATAGAGGAAATGTAATTCTTAAGAGATATGTGCTAAAATATTTAGATATAAAAGTGTTGGGTTAGTAGCAGCTTGCTTTCAGGTGGTTGAGTGAAATTCTGTGTGTGTATGTGTATACGCTTGAAGTGAGGAAGTGAAGTGAAGTGAAGTCACCCAGTCGTGTCCGACTCTTTGCGACCCTGTGGACTGTAGCCTACCAGGCTCCTCAATCCACGGCATTCTCCAGGCAGGAATACTGGAGTGGATTGCCATCTCCTTCTCCAGGGGATCTTCCCAACCCAGGGATCGATCGAACCTGTGTCTCCTGCGTTACAGGCAGACACTTTACCGTCTGAGCCACCAGGGAATGTGTGTATATGCTTAGCGAAAGAGATTAAGTATAGCAAACCATTAATAATTATTGAAATCAAGTGAAGGTTATACCATGTTCCTTTGACAAGATTCACAGGAAGACACTATAACTTGAAGCCATTTTTTTACTATTCCTAGAATTTGACTGTGTTTGTATATAGTCATATATTATTTTAAAAATCATTTTTTCCATGATTGACAGAAACCTAGATATTGATGGTATCTTTCTGTGAATCCTCCGAGATCATCAGCAATAGTTTAAATCCTTACAGTAGTTAACAGACACCACATTAGGAGTTACATCCTTTGTCACAGATCAAGGAACCATATGTGTATGTGTCTATTTCTGGAATCTATTTTAGTATATTTTACTATTTGTCTGTCTTTGAAGAATATTACACTATTTTAATAACTCAGACTCTGTAATGAATCTTCATATGTGAAAGTATCAAATTCTCAAGCCTTGTAATGAATCTTAAGAAACGATGGTGCTGTCTTTTTTTCTTCCTTTTAAGAAATGAAGCTATTCTTGGTTTGTTGCATTTGCGACACTTTTTTTTAAACTTATTCCTCCTATTATGGTGGGTTTCCTTACAAATGTTTCTTTTTAAGAGCCTTCTAATCTCCTTCACATCAGTCTCAATTTTCAGACAGTGCACCTTGTACACATCTTTATTATGTGACTTGAAAGTTTCCTTGGTTCCCTAGGGCTCACAGGAATAAATGCAGTCTCCTTTATAGTGAAATTCATCGCAACTTGGGTTCTAGTTTTGACCATGGTCCAACTTGTTTTCCCAAATTTTTGTGGCATAATACTCTATTATAGCCAGTGTTTCCTTTTCCTTTATTTGTAACTTGCCTTCTACACTTCCACTTTCATGATTTAGCTAAAGATATTTCTTTGGCTTGGTAAAACCTTTTTATTTTCTTTCTATCTTCCCAAATATTCAGGCCCAGTATGTGTTCTTCGGCTTCTGTGAAGTCTTTCTGAATACCCCCACAAATTCAATAACATTTCTACATTTGTTATAGTATTTTCCATTTATACCACTTATTTAAATATATCACACATTGACTTCTATTTTTATATTTCTTTTAATATTGTTGTTGTTTAGGCTCTAAGTTGTGTTCTGACTCTGTTGTGAACTCATGGATTGAAGCTTGCCAAGTTCCTCTGTCCATGGAATTTCCCAGGCAAGAATACTGGAGTGTGTTGCCATTTCCTTCTCCAGGGGATCTTCCTGACCCAGGAATCGATCCCCTGTCTCCTGCATTGACATGTGGATTCTTTACCACTGAGCCACCAGGGAAGCCCGTTCTTTTAATATGCATGTTTTTTATTTGTACATTAGGTCACAGACTCTTTCTTCTAGAGTGAGAACCTTGTATTATACTTCTTTTGTGTATCCCCACTGTGATTATCAGTCTTTAGTCTTAGTGGGCACTATTTACCCAGAATTCTGCACTGAGTTTAGGAGATATTAGATCCATATTAACAGTTTGTTGAATGAAGACTGAAGCTTTGTTCAACGAATATTTGGTGAGATGTGATAGAAGGAGCAAGGGATGAGGTGTCAGATAAAATGAGTTCTGGTCTTGCCTCTGTCACTTGCTAGCTGGGTTGCTTGTAGCCAAACCATTTTACTTCCATGATACTGTTTCCTCTCCTTTACAATGAAGACAGTGATGACTTCCCCACAGCACAGAACTGCATGAGCTTATTCTCATTAAAAGGCTTTGAAAGAGTGTGTACTCAACATATGCTTATGCCATTTTTCATATTATGAAAACCTTCATTACAGAAAATTTGGAAAACACAAAGTTCAAAGAAAAGAATATAAAATATTTATAATAATAGTACTAGGAAAAAACCTACTGCTAAAATTTTGGTATATTTCCCTTGCCGTGTTTTTCTGTGCATATGCTTTAAAATTAATTTGAGTGTGTATATATATATATATTTATGTATAAATTTTGGACATTTTTGTTATGTCAGTTGAATATATTTTAGTACAGTTTTTTTCATGAGGACTTTTTTTCTGTTGAGCTTATATAACATAAAAATAACAAAATTTCTTATTTTTAAAAAGTTCTTTGTAAAACCTAAATGCATTCATATAAATAATTTTCCTTCTATTCATTGTAGGTTGATACAAATATACATAATTTGATGAAAAAAAATTTCAATAGTATGATTTCTTGCTATTTTATGGGGAATTTCTTTTGCCTATATGACCCAGAAAAATTCTCAAAACAATTTTAAAGTTTTTCTCATTGTGATCTTGACCGAATATTGGTCTTGATGAAACTACAGTGATTTCTTCTCCTGTAAAGAAAAATAAAATACTGAAGAGAACTCAGAGAACAAATCAAAACTTGAAAAGGTTCAATCATTTCCTTGCTTTTCTCAGTTGGAAGGACGAAGAAAGATGAAAATTAAACTCATTCAAAAAGACATTAAGAGATGTCCCAGAGAATTTTTCTTTGCCTTGAGGAAATAGAAGAAAAAAATCATACTGGAACTTTTAAAGTTGTACACTTAAAGTCTCTTACCTGTATATTAACATTATTTATTCAATTTCATTAGGAAATGTTTGTGAATTATTTCAGTTATTAATTCTTACTTTTCCTATTGTATTTGACTTTTGGCTATGCATATTTTACATACTTGGTATACACTCTGAAAATTTAGGTTACTAGGAATTTTTCTTTTTTCAAAACTTTTGTTAAAAATTTAGAATTATTTTGGCCTGGATAAGATTGTAGTTCTAAGCTATAGTAGCAACATGATACAAAATAAGTATAATCTAACTTTGAAATACATATAAGATATGTATATCGTATGTTTGTGTACATGGGCAATGAAAAAATTCTGGAAGGATAGTCACCAGAATTTTAACAGTGCTGTCGTAGTGGGGTATAAGGCGATGTATTTCCTCTCTTTGATGCTTTTCAAAACTGCCATTTTCCCTCAATAATGAACATACATTATTTTCATATGCATAAAGAAAATAATTCATTTTGAAAAAGAAAAGTAGAAAGATAATTGTTTCACTTGATAAACACATTTTATGGAGTACCTACTAAGTGCCAGGCATACTTTTAGTGTATTTATCAGTGAAAAAAATCTACAAAAACCTCTGCCTGTGTAGAGCTTACATCCAAGTAGAGGGAGACAGACAGTAAACAACAAGTACAATCCTAATGAATGGTAATAATGTTGGAAGCTACTAAGGACACAGGGACAGGAGAGCAAGGCAGGGGAGCTTAGGAGCTCCAGGGAGGAGATGCCCCTGAATGGTGTGGTCAGGACAAGTCTCTCTGCGAAGGCAGACCCCTATCATATATGATCTGTGATCCTTTTTTCCTTACCATATTATGTCATTATGTTATTACTCAGGTGAAGAGTTCTTTTGCAGAAATCATGAAGAAATTGAGAATTTCAGTCCTACATCACCTGGTAAGGAAACACTTAAACAGGGTTGGTTGTGTCACGTGTATGGAGAGTTCACCTGCTGGGAGAAACTGTCTTAATGAACAGAATAAGGGAGACAAGACTTTCCCTGACAGGTGGCTTACTGTGGTCTAGATGTGGCAGGAAGGGAGCCAGCTTTGAGGCGGTGTGTGTATGTGTGTGTGTGTGGCTGAGATGGACAATAAAGATGGAGAAAGGGAGATTATAAATCACTTTTTCTTTTTAATGCTCTTTCTGTTTTTTAAACACCAAGTTTCTGGCAGTATCTCAGAGTCAATTCCTTTCTGTCTTTATAACTCACAGCCTCAGACACTGTCTCTGGAGCCACACCCACACCATGGTCTAACAGGGTAATTGATGTTCATGATGATAATCTGTTATGGTGCCTATAAATTAATATGACCGATTTCTAAACAAATTTCATTTGGGTAGTTGTTAACTAGGCACATTTATCATTTATATTCATTAGTTTGGTTCAAGGTGGTAGACTAGATACTTTTAATCCTACTTCAGATAAATGTGGAGACTTAATTAACTGGGAAGCCTTGTTAGAAGTCACAAGTCTGTTGGAAGGCAGAGCAGGATTCAGCATCAGGGTTGTTCACTTTCAGGTGAACAGACATTTCATTGCACCATATGGAC
The DNA here is from genome assembly GCF_014754425.2 of Oryx dammah. NCBI lineage: Eukaryota > Metazoa > Chordata > Mammalia > Artiodactyla > Bovidae > Oryx > Oryx dammah. Next base: position 16,111,722 of record NW_024070188.1, on the reverse strand, counting down.
TTCTCAACAATCATGAGAGCTAATTTAAGGGCACTCATTCCAAGGATGTCCTAATGCCATTCAGTAATGCTGTCACTGCTCACAACTCCGCTTTGAAACCTTCATGTGCAGTAGTTTTCTTCTGAATATATGCAGATCTAAACTACTTAAGGAGGCTTGAAAAGAACCTGAAGTGCAGTGAAAGAAATGGATGAACAAATGGGACATGCAGGTGATATTAATGGTTTAAAATATAAAACATAATGTATTTTAAATACTATATTATCTTATCATTACATTTTCTATGAATATAAAATGAGTTGCACTTATGAAGTCACAAAACTATTTTGGGAGGGGGAATAAATATGTAGCTTCTGAAAGTAATTACTTTGATAGCTATGATATGCATTAGTATGTATGTATTTTTGTAAAAAGAGTTCTATTTTTCTGTATCACAATGCATTTTTCCTTTGGAAGACAGATAAGCATATACATATATGTTATGAACTTTTCTGAAATAAAAGTATGCAGTTGAAAGTGTCCGTGCTTAAGTTATTACTTTAAATTACCTTTAAATTGGAAGAGTCATTACAGGGCTCTTTTTCATCATCACTGTTTCACTCTCGATAGTAATCGTAGGCAAAGAAAATAAATGCAGAAGATAAAAGGGCTTTATTTTTCCTCTTGTTGAGAATGAAAACGGTAAAGGAGAATTAGCTGAGTAAGTTAAAACTATAGAATTCGATCTTTCAAGGTGTTAGAGGATTTCATGTTTGTACAAGGGAAAGCTGATGGATTGGATGTAACTGACTTTGTTGACAAATCTGTTCATGGTTAGCAGACATTTGGTCCTGTCCAAAACTCCGTGAGACATCTGGTCCACCTCTAAAGGTCTTTGAAATTTCTGTGTGTGCTCAGTCATGTCCAACTCTTTGTGACCCCATAGACTGTAGCCCACCAGGCTTCTCTGTCCATGGGATTCTCCAGGCAAGAATATTGGAGTGAGTTGCCATTTTCTTCTCCAGGGGATCTTCCCGACCCAGGGACTGACACCTGGTCTCCTGCATTAGCAGGAGGATTCTTTACCACTTTGCCACCTGGAAAGCACCTGTGAGCATATTTGGTGGATGCCAAATGGTTTTGTATGGACCTTTTGTATGGACCAAGTAAATGTCTCCATGGAAGTTTTGGAAAGGACGAAATGTGAACAAATATCAAGGACTTTTTGGTATAGAACAGATGTCTTACAGATGTTTCAGACAGGATTGAATGGTCCTGCAAGACTGTTGACAGTTTAATGTATATGGATCTTTTCTAGAGGGTTGGTATCTGGAGAGTATAACTCTCAGATGCCCTGGATGAGGGTGCTTCTGTAAGAGTTTGTGCATTAGCTACTACTCAGCATTTGACAAACAGCATTACTTATACCTGCAAGGCATTGTATTTGCCATTGTCCACAGCATACCTCCAAAGCTATTTTAATGTTAATGCAACAAATTTCATTGTAATATTTCATAATTGAACTTTCAGCTTTTATTAATAGTATTAATACTTAAAAACACCTTCACTGACTATGTTTGCCTGCTCATAATGTATAGGTGTCAGCTGTTAATTCAACATTTAGTGAATTTATTGGGCATCTGTGTTGCAGTCCATGTACCAGGCAGAGGTATAGCAAGCCATCTCTACTGTGACCACATTGGTCAGAGTCAACTTCCCTTTCTCTCCTTCCTACTGACGTCATCAGAAGTCACTAGACATTTAAAAACCACCATCTCATTAAAAGGGGAACCAACTTTTTGGGCCACTGTGTTCACTCTGAGACAGGAAGGGTGTAGACAAACCATATGTATCTCAAAATTGTATGATTTTCTCACTAGTGCAAAATTGGGCTTCTGTGAGTTTGGAGAGTCTTTGTGCCCCTTGAAATCTAAGAACATTTTGTGTCCAAGTGTGGTTGGAAGGGGTCAGGATGCGAAGTGGATGGTTTGAGGGCAGCCTCTTGCTGGAACTTGCTTGCTCGTTCTCTGGGGCCCTTCTCAGAGATGGTTTTCCCTGTGAAGTCTGGTCCTCTTTTCTCTTTCGGAGTTAAACACTCCTCCTCCATGCACATAGGGAAGCTGCCTGCCATGTCACTTTTCCAGGTCTCCAGGTGAGTCAGGGGAATTCCTCCTCACTTATCATGGCAAATCTCTTATTAACTGTGCCCCCCACGCCCAAGGGAGTTCCATGGTTTGGTGCAGTTACTCTTTTCTAACTGTATCCACATCAGTCTATATTATTATCCTAAGTGGCCCTAGCTTAGTATAGCAAGTGTCATTGTGCAGGAAAGATACTCACTTTTGTTTACTACTTTATTTGCAAGATTATGGGAAAATGAGTTTGTGCATTTTGAATTCTATAGGTTTAAAAGCTGTCAAAAATTTTCAGTGATAAGAATACCTTCTATGTACCTACAAATATGATCTTTCCTGGTGGCTCAGATGGTAAAGAATCTGCCTGCAATGCGGGAGACCTGGGTTCGATCCCTGGGTTGAGAAGATCTCCTGGAGAAGGGCATGGCGACCGACTCCAGTATTCTTTCCTAGAGAGTCCGCACGGACAGAGGAGCCTGGTGGGCTACAGTCCATAGGGTCACAAAGAGTTGGACACAACTGAGCGGCTAAGCACACACCTACAAATATATATTGAAGAGTCTGTTCTTATCATTGGGAAGAACCTAAGCACAAGGGGGAAAATGTGTGTGTCAGTAGACAAAAGACAGAATTCACTTTCCCTTGTACTGGAGGCATGGAAATGGCATATGCGGAGGAATTACAAAGAGAGAAAGGTCTCTAAGTTAAAAAAATAATTTTTATACATGTATACATTCCATGTAAGCTCTGTTCAGCCTCAGATGGTCTTGATATTTAGCTTAATAAGAGATATGTTAAAGTATGGGCTTCCCTGGTAGCTTAGCTGGTAAAGAATCCACCTGCAATGAGAGAGACCTGGGTTTGATCCCTGGGTTGGGAAGATCCCCTGGGGGAGGGCATGGCAACCCACTAAGGGCATGGCAACCCGCTCCAGTATTCTTGCCTGAAGACTCCCACGGACAGAGGAGCCTGGAGGGCTACAACCCATGGGGTTTCAAAGAGTCAGACATGACTGAGCGACTAAGCATAGCACAGCAGCACATATTAAAGGACTTTTTAGGGGCAGATTCTTTTACTTAATTTCCAAAGAATAAGATTTAAGATCAGGAAGTAAACTGAAAAGGTCAGAATGTGTTTGATCTCACCAGACTATGGGTTCTTCTTTGTATGCTGTGCACTTAGTGCAGGGCCTGGCACTTATGATATAGTAAGACCTTGCTAAATGTTGACTGGATGAATAATTGTCTGTGTTCATCGGTCCACATTAAGAGACAATTGTTATTGTTCTTTTACCTTGTTTGGAAGAAATTAGTATGTTCCAAGACAGAAAATCAAACCAAAAAAACTTTAGCATAAGATATTAAAACATTGAAAGCAGAAGAAAGAGACATGAGGGATTTGGTTATTAGCTGAGACCTGTGTGTGTGTGTGTGTGTCTCCCTCTTTCTGTCTTTTGGCCAGAAAAGCACTGGCTTTCCAAAATACATGTTCTTCCTCTGTTTGTTTAAGTTTTTTTTTCAGATAGTCTGATTCATACTTCCAGAGAACTGATTTAGTGGTTGAGGAGTTTATTTCAAGTCCTACGTGCAGAATGAGTGGTGGTTTCACTGTAAGAGATGAGGTGACTGATATGGATGCAGAGATTAGGAAAAAAAACTATCCACCTCCTTGTGGCCTTGGCGCAAATAATGAAGCTTGAGAAAAGAATGAATGTGAGCTAAGAAGATGGACCATATCAGTTGAAAGGGAAAGAGATTGTAAAAATTTCTACTGGTTTACACTATGTTTATAACATACCAACATACCCTTAGCAGGCAATTTTGAGCTCACTGGGAGCTGACTAGTGGTTTATATATAAATATAGATTTTTTTTTCCAGTGTTCCATTTATAAGCTTAGCTGTCTTTGTCTTCTTCAGCTGTGTGGTGTTGCATTTTCATATTTTGGAGACTGCAAAGATGCTGACCTGTGTATATGTGCTTGTGTAATGGTCTTTTGTTAAAGCATCTGGGAAATTGTGTAATTTCAATGGAGAAGAAATTGTGTCCCAAGAGTTTATAAATCGCATTATCTTGCCGTGGGCTGTGCAAGGACTTCTGTGTAACCTCCCAACGTCCAAATGGTTTCAGCTCCTGTGAACAGCCACAGTTGACAAAGCAGAACTCATATAGGTTTCACTGCTAATTCTGTAGAAGAAAAAGCGGAAGAGTTGCGAGTGAGTCAGCTGCCTTGGTTAGCAAGCGTAAACACAATTAGCTTTAAGCCCAGCAAACTAAAAGAACCTAGAAGTTAATCTCTTGTTTTTCTTAGTAGTGTTTCCTCATCTTTCTGTGGGTTATATATTTCTTAAACATCACAAAGCATTGAAGAGAGCAATTCTCTCTACTTTGTCTATATGTGTATACATATATATATGCTCAGTTTCTAAGTCATGTCCAACTCTTTGCAACCCTATGAACTGTAGTTGCCAGGCTCCTCTATTCATGGGATTTCCCAGGCAAGAACACTGTAGTGGGTTGCCATTTCCTCCTCCAGGGGATCTTCCTGACCCAAGGATCAAACTTGCATCTCCTGCATTGGTAGGTGGATTCTTTACCACAGCACCTGGAAAGCCCTGTATAAATATATATGTAACCTGCCTCCTGAGAAGTCTGTATGCAGGCCAGGAAGCAACAGTTAGAACTGGGCATGGAACAACAGAGTGGTTCCAAATAGGAAAAGGAGTACGTCAAGGCTGTATATTGTCACCCTGCTTATTTAACTTCTCTGCAGAGTACATCATGAGAAGCGCTGGACTGGAAGAAACACAGGCTGGAATCAAGATTGCCGGGAGAAATATCAATAACCTCAGATATGCAGATAACACCACCGTTATGGCAGAAAGTGAAGAGGAACTAAAAAGCCTCTTGATGAAAGTAAAAGAGGAGAGTGAAAAAGTTGGCTTAAAGCTCAACATTCAGAAAATGAAGATCATGGCATCCGGTCCCATCACTCCATGGGAAATAGATGGAGAAACAGTGGAGGCAGGGTCAGACTTTGTTTTTTGGGCCTCCAAAATCACTGCAGATGGTGACTGCAGCCATGAAATTAAAAGATGCTTACTCCTTGGAAGAAAAGTTATGACCAACCTAGATAGCATATTCAAAAGCAGAGACATTACTTCGCCGACTAAGGTCCGTCTAGTCAAGGCTATGGTTTTTCCAGTAGTCATGTATGGATGTGAGAGTTGGACTGTGAAGAAGGCTGAGCCCCGAAGAATTGCTGCGTTTGAACTGTGGTGTTGGAGAAGACTCTTGAGAGTCCCTTGGACTGCAAGGAGATCCAAGCAGTCCATTCTGAAGGAGATCAACCCTGGGATTTCTTTGGAAGGACTGATGCTAAAGCTGAAACTCCAGTACTTTGGCCACCTCATGTGAAGAGTTGACTCATTGGAAAAGACTTTGATGCTGGGAGGGATCGGGGGCAGGAGGAGAAGGGAACTACGGAGGATGAGATGGCTGGATGGCATCACGGACTCGATGGACGTGAGTCTGAGTGAACTCCAGGAGTTGGTGATGGACAGGGAGGCCTGGCATGCTGCGATTCATGGGGTTGCAAAGAGTCGGACACGACTGAGTGACTGAACTGAACTGAACTGATATATTGATTGCACCCTGTACACACACACACACACACACACACACACACACACATATATAACATGTGTGTGTGTGTATATATATATATATACACACACATATATAACATGTGTGTGTGTATATATATATATATAGATATATATAGATATATTGCATATCCAATTGGTATTGCATAGGATAGTAACAATAGATATGTAAGATGACTAATTGGGGTAGGGAGAGACTTTTCACTTGAAGATACACTATTTTGGGTAAAATTGTCAAAGTATTACTTTTAGAGCCTGTGTATGTTACAGTATCTGTGTATTTCATAATTTTTCTAGGTGAATGTGTTTCGATTCCTTTACATATTATTTAACACTTCATTACAGGTTAAAATATGTAAGGAGATACCAAAAGTGGTTAATATTCTCCTTGTTCTGTCTTAAATTCCTAACTAGAACTTTTCTTCTTTTTTTCAGTTCAAATAACATTATATTCATTACTTTTTTTTCCCCTTCACTCCATGCTGTCAATATTGCTTTTTAAGCTTGTTTTATTTCACATTGTATCAGGAACATCTCTCCATAAGTATATCTGACTGGATCTTACACATTCTTTTTAAGAGCCATATAATATCCAGTAATATAATAGATATGATTTATTCAATCCTTCTTTTCTTGATGTACTTTCAGATTATTTCTAATGCTGCAACAAACTTACCAAGGAATTAAAAGAGCCCAGTTAAGAATCACCTTGTGTATTCAGACGCTCTTCCCAGTGCTCTCTAAGTCACCGAAATCAGATGACTTCACTATAGAAAGCCTGTGGGGCTGGGCTTGTCTTGTGGTGGAGCCTAACATCCTGGTCACTCAGCATCAGTCACAGGCTCTGAAGGGAAGATGGTGCCCAGTGAGAGTTCGGAAACGGACCAAGGAAAGTTCTGCAGTAAAGTAACTTGTTGTTTGACATTCTGCATATCCAGTTTTGTTTTGATCTTAAAATGGTAGTTAATGAGTATAACGTTGCAAACTTAGATAGTTTTGTGATGGTCTTGTTTTCTAACACCAATCAGCAAAAAAGGACTAATTTAGAAAGCCTATGCAGAAATAATAGTATAAAGGGAAAAGCAAAAACTTTCAAAATAGGAGTCAATAGCAACAAAAAGTCTTAGAGCTCAGAATTTTTTCTTTCATGTTGATGACCCATCCATCAGGCCACCTTTTGGAAGTTTTCTCTCAATATGCAAACTCTAACTCAAGACTCCTTTGACATATCCGATCTTGCTAAGCATAAAATATATAACATTTAAGTATTTTAAAGAGTGTATCTTAATATTCTTATATCTATTGTTATCTCTAGTATTAAGATTTTGGACTGTCAGGACAGTAAGAATCAAGGTATTCCTGGAGCTTCTCTTCCAAATTTAGCATGAAGGTGCTTCCTAGAAATAAACAGTTGATTGTGGCCATGGCTTCTCGTGTGATGTTAATTGGCTGAGGACAGAATGGGGGCCTGCACGTGGGGTCTGTTCCCTAAATAATGTCAAGTGTTCCTCACAAGCTGTAGAGAAGTGATCTCTAATTGAAATTTGTCTATCATAAGGGTGCGGTGGGGGGCACATGGATAACCAAAAGTTCAAGCCAGAAAGGAATACCTATGCAAAAATAGGGAATCTCTTTCTCTTTCAACACAAATGTATATAGAATTGACCTTTAAACAACATGGAGGTTAGGGGCACTGACCGCCATTCACCTGAAAACCTGTGTATAATGTTACAGTCAACTCTCTGCATCAGCAGTTCTCTACCCCAGGATTCAACCAACCATGGATTGTGTAGCACTGTTCAGTTCAGTTCAGTTGCTCAGTTGTGTCCGACTCTTTGCGACCCCATGAATTGCAGCACACCAGGCCTCCCTGTCCATCACCAACTCCCGGAGTTCACTCAAACTCACTCCTTCGAGTCGGTGATGCCATCCAGCCATCTCATCCTCTGTCGTCCCCTTCTTCTCCTGCCTCGATTCCTCCCAGCATCAGAGTCTTTTCTAATGAGTCAACTCTTCGCATGAGTTGGCCAAAGTACTGGAGTTTGCACTGTAGAACATAATAATTGAAAAAAATCCACATATAAATGGTCTTGTGCAGTTTAAACCTGTGTCATTCAAGGGTCAACTGTATATAATTTTTTCTATTTAAAAAGTAATGAAGGGCAGGATCAAAACTGGCTGTTGTATGGCTGTCTGTGTATGTCACCAGAGTTTAGAAGGATAGTTTTGTAGTAATCCGTGTCATCTTGCTTTCAGAATGAACCAAAACTGAATTTGCAACCTTGTGTGCTAGGTTAGCAGTTGTTCAACTTAAAATAAGTCACTTTTCTGAGCCCCAGTTTCCACATTCATATAGTGAGAGTTATTCCTCACTACCTCATTGGGTTATTGGGAGGTTTATCTGAGATAATACATGTGAAAATGTTTGTGCAGTATTGAATAAATTCTGGTTTCCCTCTTTTAAAACTCAAGAGGTCTTTCAATAAGATGTTTCTTATTAGGACTAAAGGGTCCTAATTCATAAGAGGTGGTGGTATAAATAAAACTTAGTGAGAGATGAATAATGATGCCAATAATCAGACATATGGTTTTCGAGTTAGAAAGAATTTCCATGTTCTTTATCTTATTTGTTCTCCACTAGAATCCTGTGAATCAGTCAGGCTAATTATATAGGTGAGGAACTGCAACTCAGAGAAGTTAATTCAGTTAACCAATATCATCTTGAGAGTCTAGCATGGAGGGTTCTTTTTGACTAATAGTCCAGTTACTTGATGTTGTCAATGCCAGACAATTGGCAAACACCCAACAGTTAGAAGTCCAAAATAATGTCTGAAAATCTAGCATTGTTCTCAGCTTTACCATGATTCCTTTAGAGATGAGAACAGCTGGGCCCACATGAAGCTCCGTGTGCATTTTTGGGGTGCTGTGAACCAAAGAAAGTGTGTTTCTGATATCAAATGCACCATAATTTGTGACTCTTTTCACTTCATGTTTACCATTTCCTGAACTGCAGTTAACTGATTGGAAAAGACTCCCTTCTAACTACAGTGAAAGGTTTGATTTGCTTCGTGTAGGTCAAGGTTCATCTATTTCAGCCATTAGGTGCCACAGATGAGTTTCTTCATCCTTTGGTTGATACTCTGCCCATTCTGTGTTAGGATGTTATCTATCCTAGTATGTATATCTGTTCTTCTCCCCTTGGATTGTGCAAGTCCCCTAAAAATGGAGACTAAATCATTTCCCTGTACTCTCAAGGCCCAGCTGAGAGCCTAGCATTTAATGGGTTCTCAAAAAGAAAGTTCCTGCTGCAGCTGCTGCTTTTGAGATACTATTCATTGTTGACGTCTTAGGAAAGTTTTCATTAGAAAACATCATATGAAAGAGAGGGCTCATTTTAGAATAAGCAATGTCTGCTACCTCCCTCCTTCTATAGTGAATGGCCTCTTGAGAATTCTTTCGTAGAGGCTATTACTAGGAAGATAAAAGATGTTTAGCAAGGTACTAGTAATTGCCATGTCCACTTGAAGGCAAGAAAAGGTAACACAGGTTCTACCCTCCCAAACACAAACATGAGACTGTTGAAAATTATGCCTGAAGTTAGAGCAGATAGACAAACAGCTGCCACTGGGGTAAAAAGGCTTTGAGATAAAGTTCAATTTTTTATTTCTAAAGAGGAAGAACAGAGTGTTTTGTTTGGTCCTTACAAATTATAGTGATTTGGTTTCAGCCTGAACAAGCACCACAAGCAAATACTGGCAGGCAGAGTCTCCATGAGAGTGGCCAAACAAATCGGTTTGCATTTCCTTCCAAGCCCTCATTTGGCTGATCCATCCATAGAAAAGCAGAACAAAAGGCAAGAGATTACTGCACCCTAAAGCATCCAAGTGGCTCCTTTGGGCTCCGCAGTTATTTATAGCCATCTGGCTCCCTCTGAGGCCTTCCTGTTCCATTCAGTGATTGTACAAATGTGCAAATAGAAGCTCCAGGACCTTGATGCAGGGTGCAGTCAGTGATTAGATTCTCAAGGCTTCTGTGTTGTTGATGTAGCCATGCCTTTTAACCATTAGTGTGAACGTGGATCTTGGAATAGGCTCATCTTCGTCTTCCTGTGCACATTCTATTTGTAGATGTTACTATGAGGACAGATTCACCCACAATGACGGATGTGGAGCCTGTGGTCAGTAATTTTGCGTCATCAGCACGGGCAGGTCGCCGAAATGCTGTCCCAGACATCCAGGGTTCAACGGCTGCAGGCGGGACCTTGGAGGAGTTGCCTGTCAAACTGGAAGCCCTATCCGTGAAGGAAGGTAACACTCAAAGTCCTCTTAGAATCAGTGGTAGTTATCACTTCCTCCTCATTTCCTCGGGAACAGTCTCCCTTTTAACTAATTAAACTTGTTTACTAAGATCTCTCGGCTTTAAGCTAAGTAGATCTTTTCAGTGTTTCACAAAGTGCACTTCTCTCTTTAATCTCCTGGTGTAAATGTGGAAACTGAACATTTATTTATTCATTGAATATGTACAGTTATGCACAGTGCTAGTGTTTGGGAATACAAAGGTAGACAATTATAATCCCTTCTTTCAACCAGCTTACAAAATTTTTTGAGATGCTCTCAGAAATAATTTTCCTTCTGCCATCCATTGGCAAGTCACCGTGGAAGCTTCTGCTCCATCATGGTATTCTACAAGCTCTTCTATTTGTCATATCTAAGAATACATTTATTATCAATTAGAGATGAGAACTTTAAGGTGGGTGTTTGTATAAAGGTTGATCTTTCTCTGCTGCTGCTGCTAAGTCTCTTCAGTTGTGTCCGACTCTGTGCGACCCCATAGACAGCGGCCCGCCAGGCTTCCCCGTCCCTGGGATTCTCCAGGCAAGAACACTGGAGTGGGTTGCCATTTCCTTCTCCAACACATGAAAGTGAAACGTGAAAGGGAAGGCGCTCAGTCGTGTCTGACTCCTAGTGACCCCATGGACTGAAGCCTACCAGGCTTCTCCATCCATGGGATTTTCCAGGCAAGAGTACTAGAGTGGGGTGCCATTGCCTTCTCCGGATCTTTCTCTAACCAGTAGAAAAAGTTGGATTCAGAAAAAGCAAGAACTATCAAACCCCTGTAGGAAAATCTTGAGTCTTTCACCCCATTGCTTATACACAGTTCTTAAAGCTTCTAGAGTTTAGTTCTGTGAAAATAAATATAACAATACTGTATGCCATTTTAGACTTCATAGTGGACTCCAGTTTGTGTGTAGATGTTTATTCCTAGTGGCAGTAAGGCAAGAGAGAGATGGAAGACTCCGTACTTCTACCCTTTTCATATGAACTCCAGAAGGAGGGCTCTTAGTTCTTTGCCTCAGGAGGTGACTTTCTCCCTGGTAAAGTTACAGACTTCCCAAATGTTCCTGGTCTGATCTCTATGAAATACTTTATCCTTGTTAGGCCAGGGACTGTGGCCAGACCCTGAAGTCTGGTTGGACCCACCTTTTTGGTTGAGTTACCTCACTTTTTTCTAAAAGTCATTTTACGTCTCTTAAGTGACACTGTAAGTAATAGAAAAAAGTGTATACATACCCATAAATTATCCTAAGATAAAAGATGAAGGAAATTAAAGAAAGAAAAAATATGTGTAGTGTTTCTGGCTTTTTAAGTTCAAAAGTGTAATATGATTATGGTTATCAGGGCATGAAGGACCATCCTTAACTTGTGAGGTAGAGAATATAAGCTACTTGTTCATGTAACAGGTGTAATTAAAGTGGATAGCCCCTAAACACAAGAACTTTAATGCTTATTGACATTATTTAGTTAAACAAAAGAGAACAAATATACTGTACGAAAGTTAGTAGAGTCTCCATTTATTGTTCACTGGGAGAGATTGTTATCTGAAAGAATACTGTTTCTTTTTTTATACTTTCCTTTAAATTGTTTTTAAGTAAAGTTGAAAGTACTAAGAAAATCAAAATGGTAAAAGTGAATTAACTATAACACCAGATGTTAAAGAATACACAAAAGGAAGTTAGTTTATATATGTAGATGGCATTGACAGTGTGTCACTAACAAAGTTATGTATAAATAGCTTTAGAGTCTGCTTTTTGTTATTTTTAGCTAAAATACAGCCATTCAGGATTTAAAGTTGTTTTTAAAGCAATTGCAGTTTTCAATTGCTGATAATAACAAAAATCTGGGGTCCGTCTCAGACACTATGGTTTCAATGTTTTTAGTCATTTAAAAATAGAAATTTTGGGAAAAATCTTCAAGTTTCCCTCAGATCAGTCCTGTTTTTTTTTTTTTTTTATTCTTAAATGGGAAGAAATCTAGGCTGTCAGACATCCTGCATCTTACATGAAATGAACTGCCTAAAATCTTCGTAGTTCACAATTTGTCTTAATCTATCCCTTACAAATTGATAGCTATGGTAGGGAGGACAAGGATGCCTTATAACATATCAGCAAGAGGTGACAGAGGATGGCAGCTTAGGAAACTAAATGTCACAGAGGGCCTTTCCCACCTTCCACCATCTCTAACTACTCGTTTGACCCATCATTTATCTTAGTGCCAAGTGTGGGGCAATACAGAAAACCCGGGTTCGATCCCTGGGTCAGAAAGATCCCTTCCTCCTGGAGGAGGAAATGGCAACCCACTCCAGTATTCTTGCCTGGAGATACATTCTATCAGAGAATTAAAATAGGATGCTGGGGTAGAGAGTTACTGGGTGGCTCCTTTAGACTGAGAAATTCAGGAAATCCTAACTGAAATCTGATGGCAGTGGAATATTTTGAATAACAACTGAATGGTCCCGGCAGGAAAGTAAGAGGGAAGGACATTCTTTGCAGAAGGAGCAGCTTGTATAAAGCTCTTAGAGTGGAATGAGATGGACATGTCAAGAAGCATGAAATCTGGCCACCGCAACTGGAGGACAGCAGCTGAGAAGGGAGAGTAGAGATGACATTGGAGAGTGAGCAAGGAATAGCTCTCTTAGGGCTTTAGAAACCTGGGTGAATAAAGAGGATTTTCTTCTAAATGTGAGGGAGATGATATTCATGTTTATTTTTTATTTTTTTTATGTCTTTAATGCTTTTTTTAAATTTTTATTATTTTTTTTTAATTTATTTTTTATTTTACTTTACAATTCTGTATTGGTTTTTGATGTTTAAATATTTTAATATCCATGTTTAAATATTTGAATGGATTGCAGGAGAGAAATAACAGGTATAGTGGAGTTAGGAGGTGCACTCCCCATTAGGAAATCTTTGGGGGCCAAATTAAACATTCAGGCTCATAAGACCACATTTGGTGCCAGTCTGCTCAAAAGTATACAGGTTTAGAAACGCAGTGGGCCAGAAGAGCCACATGACATCATCTCCTTCTGTGGGGTCCTCTCAGAAGTCTGTATAAGCACTCATGGGGGCTAGTCTCTGTGCTCCCCGCCCCACCACTCACTAACTCAGGCGCAAGGTGACAAGGTTTGCACCAATGGGAGCAATGGTGGGTTAAAAGCCTCATGTCCCAGGGAGTTAATACTTTGCAGTTAAGTCCATGGACCCTGCAAGAGACATGCTCAGTTACCAGAGTCATGACCTTTATGGAATCCCAGTGCTCTGGTTCCCTACCAGTTAGCATATAGTTTCTCTCAGTACAGGTATATTTTACCATTTGGGTCATTTTTACCATATACTTACTAACCATGCTGACATTCCAACATAATCTGGTTTCCAGGATAACAGAGCTAGAAAATTAATCTCAGATCACATTTTCCCTTTGAAAAGGAGAAAGGGTTTGTTAAGCTTTTACCCATGGAACAGTTGCAGAAATCTAGTGAAAGATGATGGCTTTGAATAGGTTGTGAAGATGGATGGAATTGGGTGGGTTTGGGATATGTTTTATAGGCACAGTTCATAGGACTTGATGATGAACTGATGTGGTAGAGGTGACTACGAGTAACGAAGAGAAATAGAGGATAATTCCTGGAGCAACAGATAGATGGTGATGCCATATACTGAGAAGGGCCAATGTGGAAGAAAAGCAGTTTTAAAGGGTTAGAGGAGTGATTTCTGCTTCCTCCATCTGAGATGCCTGTGAGACATCCAAGTGCTGTGAGCTCTACTTTCAAAATGGGTTCAGAAATATGCCGTTTTCTCCCTTAGAGGTCTAGTCTCTTGGTATTCCTGTGACCCCATTTTCTGTCTTTTCTCTGCACAGCCCCCATGGCAGTGCTTTCCCACACATTGCTGCCTTTGACCTTGATGTTTTCTCTGCTTGGAATGCTCTTCTCCGTGCTACCCACCTGGCTAACTTCCTCACCTCCTCAGGTCTTGACTCACACGGCCCCTTCTCAGTGAGACATTCCCAGCCAACCCAGGCCCCAAGACTTCTTGACAGTTCCTGTTCTTTAATTTCCTCTGTAGCACTTGTAAACTTCCCACATGCCACACAGTTTACTCATTTTAGTTATTGTCCATATTCCTCATGACAATTTCCTTGAGAGTTGGAATGTATAGTTTTTTCTTCACTGCTTGGTACATGTGTTCATTGCTCAGTCGTGTCTGACTGTGATCCCATGGACTGTAGCCTGCCCGGCTCCTCCGTCTGTGGAATTCTCCAGGCAAGAATACCGGAGTGGGTAACCCATTCCCTTCTCCAGGGGATCTTCCCAACCCAGTGACTGAACCTGGGTCTCCTGCTTTGCAGGCAGATTCTTTACCATCTGAACCTCCAGGGAAGTAGCATGTGCTTAATAAATATTTGATGAATGTAGGTTGGAGAACAGAATAGTCTATCAGATTTCTTTTCAAAGATGCCCCTGATGATTTTGATAGGACCCATATTTTAAAATGGTAACAGCCAAAGATATATGTTGAAGGGTAAAAGAAAAACCAGTAAGTGGAGGCTGTTGTCAGTTTGAAGATGGCAGTGACTTGAGGAAATGAAGGAGCCAGGAGAAAGAGTGAAAGTCAGATGAAATGAAGAGCTTAGAGATGATCACGAGAACGCTGTTGAGGCAGAAATGGATAGGATCCTGGATTATGAAGAAATTAGATCTGATCAGTGGAAGCAGCACCAGCTCCAAGGGTGAGCTGGCCTGGCAGCTGCTCAGGGCCCTCTCTGGGCTCAGGTGAGGCTTATCCTTGGTTTTGTTCTATGGTTGTCATCCTGAAATATTTCCATATTTTTTGAATAAGGGGTGCTGTATTTTCATTTTGCACGGGGCTCCAACAGCCAGAGCCAGTCCTGAGGACCACGTTTTCCAAGGTCATATGGGCAAAAGGAATACATCTAGACTGCAGGGGTAATTTTACAGGTTTGGTGGCAGAAAGTTGAGCTTGTCTGATCTGATGGTTTTGATTTTTTTTTCCTATGAAATAGAAAATGAGATTAACTCTTAGCAGCAAAGGAGGTGGAAAGTGTGAGAAAGCTGAGAGAGTGTGATCCAGCATCAGGAGATGGGGAAGGGCAAGGTGGTCCATCAGTCTGCATCCAAACTGTGGCTTTGTCACTCACTAGCTCAGTGACTTTAGGCAAGTCACTTAACCTTTTTATGCTTCAAGAGAATGGCCTGTAAATGGAGATTATAATAATACCTTTGAAGGTTGCCTGGCACATAATATTCTGGAGAATAAGAGAGAAAGGTAACTAGGAGACAGACCCATACATCTTTTCTTTGTGTCGTTTCTACATTTACATGGACGGCAAAGAAGTATGTCCTAATCAAGTAGAAAATGACTAGGGTGCATAAAGGAAAAACCGTTTTTTTCCCCAATATAGTACAAAGTAGATTTCAATATATTCTCTATGTGATGAAAATTTATATTTTTCAGATGTGAAAAAGAAAGATGAAGAAACAGCACAAGATCAATTGGAAAAGCCCAAAGATGAAGGAAAATGAAGGCTCATTACCCATCAAAAGTGCTGAATTTCTGCACAGTAAAAGGCTTAGTGGCCCTGCTTTCCTGAGATGTTTGATCTGGTAGTAACTATGGTAACACTGCAGCCCTAAGCAACGTGTGTGTATTAGATAATTTTGTTGTGATGCTACTCACTTGGATTACAACCATGATGTCAACGTAGGCTATTAAAAGGCAGATTACTTCCAAACTGCACCCAAGAGAGAGGTTAAGGCTGTATGATCATTTAAATACATGTCTTTTGTCTATAAACCCAGCTAAATCCACTGTTCTCTTTTGGATTTCTTAAGCCAGATTCATTTTAAATTCCACTTTTATGGTAACAAGTAAACCATTTCTTGGTAAATAGAAACCAAACACTATTAATTTAAAACTGGATGGGATTTGTAAGAAATTGTGTTTTTTGGTGAGAAAAGTGATGGATTAGTCAAAAAAGGATAGATAAAAGTATGGTTTTATCCAAAAATGAACCCTTCCCCCCCAAACCTGAAACAGATTTGGAAAAATAGTAGAAGTTTGACAGCTCAAACATCGCTAGCAAATTTTTGTCTGATGTATTTTGCTTCTAGTCTATGCATACTGTGATTTTTCATGTGGACTCTTAAAATGGAAAATTTGTGATGAATAGTTTATATGAAATATGCCTATTAAATGAATCTCACTATCTTCCTTAATTTCAGTGTGCATATGCGTGTGCGTATATTTTTCTTTAATGTGAATTACACAGAACACTTTACTAGTTGCTTTGTACTGTATTTTCTTATTTTCAGGGTTTTGTGTATATGACTTGTTTCTTAAATAATTTCCTCAGGAATGCCGACCTTAATTTTTATATCTTTCCTAAACTAGCTGACATAATAGTAAGCACTTAAGTGTGTAGTGAATGGTACAGGCATAAATAGCAAAATACTTGCTTTTAATATATATTTAATTATATATTTTAAAAGGAATGAAACCAAAACCAAAGCTTTAGTAAATTTTGATTTATTAGATATTTTAGGAGAATCATAGAATTCTGAATTTTTAAAGAAAATCTGACTAATGGATTTATTTTTATTTTCAGATCTATCTGCTTGCAGTATTTTATTTCATTGTTGACTTAGGCCATGTCTGTATACAGTAATCAAATAAACTCTTTCACTATTAAAGAAACTTATTACCAACCCAAGTCTTCTTCATTTTATCTCCTACAGTGTAACAGATGGAATATGGTGACATTTTAATGAGGGAAGTGAATAGTCTTTGCAATATAAAACACCTCCCACTTCTCATTTCATTGACAAAGTTCCTCTTTAAATCTGAGAATACAACAAAGGGGTAGATTTCAAAGGATATTGTTGTTTTAAGTTCTTAAACATAAATTTTTCTTTAAGAAATAATCAAACGTAGTATCTTAGGTGTACTGCTAATTTTACATTCAATAAAATGTCTTAGAGCCGTAAAAATCAGGTTTCTGGAAGTTATTTAATGACATGGTATTATATTGTCAGTATAAAGAGGAGTTTGGAGAAGGAAATGGCAATGCGCTCTAGTATTTTTGCCTGGGAAATCCCATAGACA
Organism: Oryx dammah; assembly: GCF_014754425.2. Taxonomy (NCBI): domain Eukaryota; kingdom Metazoa; phylum Chordata; class Mammalia; order Artiodactyla; family Bovidae; genus Oryx; species Oryx dammah. Next base: position 16,094,487 of record NW_024070188.1, on the reverse strand, counting down.
AAGGAGCCTGGTGGACTAGAATCCATGGGGTCTCAAAGAGTTGGACATGGCTGTGTGAGTAAGCCCTGCACACAAACAGGAGTTAAGGTGCCGTTTTCAAGTTGAGGGGAGTGACAGTTTGGCCTCCTGAGTACCTTTGGCAACATCTGGAGTGTTTCTGGCTGCCACTAGTAGGGGAAGGGGCAGGGAGAGAATGTTCTGCTGGCATCTAGTGGGCAGAGCCAGCGATGCTGCGAAACTGCTCAGTCCTACAGGGCAGACCCTCACAGCAAAGAATTATCTGACCACAGGTGTCAGGAGCACTGAAGTTGAAAAACAAAACTGTCAAGTACGTGGATTTTGGATTCAGGTGACCCGGGTTTGAGTTCTAGCTGTGTGACCTTGGGCATGATTTACATCATGTCTCTAAGTTTTATCTTCTTGGAATGACATTAGTAATAGTACATAATTTATAGGGTGCTATATATATATATGGTATATGCTAAGTTGCTTCAGTCATGTCCAACTCTTTGTGACCCTGTGAACTACAGCCTCCCAGGCTCCTCTGTCCATGTGATTTTTCAGGCAAGAATACTGGAGTGGGAGGAGCCTGGTGGGCTGCAGTCCATGGGGTCACGAAGAGTCGGACACGACTGAGTGACTTCACTTTCACTTTTCACCCATGCATTAGAGAAGGAAATGGCAACCCACTCCAGTGTTCTTGCTTGGAGAATCCCAGGGACGGGGGAGCCTGATGGCTGCTGTTTATGGGGACGCACAGAGTCAGACACAACTGAAGCGACTTAGCAGCAGCAGCAGCAAATATTAGCTATCACCATCATCATTTTTATTCTAGATGTTTTTGCCATTATTTTCTGGCATTGGAGGTGGATTTGTTAACTTGGCTATCTTCTGCTTTCCTCTGTGATTTCACAAGCATTCTCAATCTTAGAACTGGGAGAAGACACTCTGATGGAAATTGACAATTCATGATAATTACCACATTAGTGCCTATTCAGTCATGCTAATGAACCATTGACAAGCGATGAGTATTACCTTTTAACAATGAGTCACTTCCCTAGTGTTTTATGACAGTTGCTGACACAAAACAGAGTTTTGAGTCAGTATTTAAATGAGTAAGTGTTCCATGAAAATGTAGAAGAGAAAAAGTAACAGATCTTGAGTCAGAGTATTTATCTCTCATTTAGAAGATTTTTTTTTTCTCATTTAGAAGACCAGAAATGAAGCCATGTCCTCCTTCATTTTTGCTAGTAATGACACATATTCTTAATTATGTGTGTCCTAAATCACTTTTTCATTACAAAACACATACAAATCTCTCATTTTATGCATATAATATTTTATCTTACATGAAGTATCAAGCTTGTTGAATATTTGCCAATGAAAGGATTTTCTGGCTGAGAAGGAATCCAGATAAAGAATAAGAGGTCAGTGGCAATTTAAAGACAAATTTGAATTTACCAACCAACTTCTAAAAAAAAAAAACTATTTCTGGGAGCCTATAGTTTTTTGTCATAGCAAAGTCACATTAAACAAAGCCCCTAGTTGGGGCTCATTCAAGAAAGTCTCCATGCTCATTTTCGCTATTGTCTCTTTAGAAGCCACTTGCTCTAGTCAATAACTGTATAAAGTCTTAATTAATACTGTCAGAGAAACCAAGACAAAAGGGGATAATAAAGCTAGAAAGAGACTATCTGGAAACTTGACTCTGTACATAGGAGGAGAAAGAACAAAAACCATTCTGCGTCATGTGCCCAGAGATTTTGTGCATGTGTGTGTGTTTGATCTGGACTGGAAAGGTTTGAACCTTCTCAGAATGAGAGTGACTACAAGGGGAGGTATCTTATTTGCGAAAGGCAACACAGCATTAACTTTCAGTGTTACTAGCTGTGGTGGCTTGGGCAGATGATGGAGAGAGAGAGAGGAGGAGGAGAGGAAGAATTACTGAGGCACACTGGCTTGTTGCCTCATCTGTGGAATCTGACACCTCCAGTTCAAATTACACAGCTCTGCCACGTGTGCTCATGACTTTAGTTATTTTCCTCTCTGTCTTTCAACTTCCTAACTGTATAAAATGGAAAATTATTATGAGATTTAAGTGGTAAACTGCTAAGGAAAATGCCTGATACATACCAAAGCTTATTCTTAATTGCCATTATTAATTGCATGAGCATAAAGGGTGATGGAGACTTCAGGGTAAATGCCCTAGGTCTTATTGGTTCTTTCTTTGTTGTTTACCAAAGTAGATTTTTCTGCTAATCCTTCACTCTCTTTTCTGATTAACTAGAATGCACTCCATTTTTTTTCCAGACTTACTAATGATAACTCGCAGAACATCAAGATCTGCAGCTTATTAAAAATGGAAGCATTGACTCAAACAAAGGGCTAGAGAATGTATTGTTACTGTTAAAAGCCTAGAACAGATTTCTCGTTGAGCACACAGTGATAGGAAAAATTATCATTATAGCCATCCTTTGAGTGACTGGTGATTACTAAGCACCCTTGCCGACCCTTTTGAAGCTTCATAATAATGGTCATACAAAAATGGTTCATGATATTTCTCATTTTCAGATGAAGAAAATGGATTCAAGAGGGCCTTCAGGAATTCACTCAAGTAAGAAAATGACAACTGTGGCCTTGGATGTGCTTTTCCTATACTGCTCTCAATGGCCCCTTTGCCTCAGACCATCTCATCCACAAGTTTCATTAAATTTGTGAAAAATGTCATTGGTAGTTTGATAGGGGTTGCAAAGAATCTGTTGATTGATTTGGGCCGTAGAGTCATTTTCACAGTATTGATTCTTCTAATCCAAGAACATGGGATATCTCTCCATCTGTTTGTGTCATCTTTGATATGTTTCATCAGTGACTTAAAGTTTTCTGCATACAAGTCCTTGGTCCTTGTTGTTATTGTTCAGTTGCTAAATTATGTCCAACTCTTTGTGACCCATGGTTTAGGTAGGCTTTATTTGTAGGTATCTTATTCTTTCTGTTGCACTGATGGATGGGATTATTTCCTTAATTTCTCTTTCTGATGCACTGATGGATGGGATTATTTCCTTAATTTCTCTTTCTGATTTCTCAGTCAGTCATGTCCGATTGTTTGTGACCTTATGGTCACAAAGGTCACATGCCAGGCTTCCCTGTCTTTCACTCTCTCCCAGAGTTTGGGACCAGATGCCATGATCTTAGTTTTTTGAATGTTGACTTTTTTCAATGTTTAAGCCAACTTTTTAACTCTGCTCTGTCACCTTCATCAAGAGGCACTTTAGTTCCTCTTCGCTTTCTGCCATAGGGTGGTGTCATATGCATATCTGAGGTTGTTGATGTTTTTCCTGGCAATCTTGATTCCAGCTTTTGCTTCATCCAGCCCAGCATTTCACATCATCTACTCTGCATATAAGTTAAATAAATGTTCATTGTTAGTGTATAGGAATTCAAGGGATTTCTGTGTATTAATTTTATATCCTTCAACTTTTCTAATTTCATTGATTAACTCTTGTGGTTTTCTGGTGGTATCTTTAGCGTTATCTGTGTATAGTATCATGTCAGCTGCAAACAGTGGTAATTTTACTTCTTTTCCAATTTGGATTCCTTTTATTTCCTTTTCTTCTCTGATTGCTGTGACCAAGACTTCCAAAACTATATTGAATTATAGTGGTTAAGAGTGGGCACCCTTGTTTTGTTCCTGATCTTAGAGGAAAATGCTTTGTTTTTCACCACTGAGAAAAATGTTTGTTCTGGGTTTGTCATATATGGTCTTTACTCCAGTATTCATTGAAACACTGTTTACAATAGCCAGGATATGGAAGCAACCTAGATGTTGGTACATATATACAATGGAATATTACTTAGCCAAAAAAGGAATGAATTTGAATGAGTTATAGTGAAGTGGATGAACCTGTTATACAGAGCCTGTTATACAAAGTAAAGTCAGAAAGAGAAAAACATTGTGTAGTAACACATATAAATGGAATCTAGGAAAAAAACTATTGATAAACCAATTTACAGGGAAGAAATGGACATGCAAGCATAGAAAATGGACTTGATACAGCAGGGGAAGGACAGGGTAGGACCAACTGAGAAAGTAGCATTGACATATACACTAGCAAGGGTAAAATAAAACAAATAATAGTGAGAAGCTGCTCTATGACACAAAGAGCCCAGCCTGGGGCTCTGACCTAGAGGGGTGGGATGCGAGGCAGGAGGGAGACTCAAGAGGGCCGTATATAATTATGACTGATTCATGTTGTTGAATGGCAGAAATGACCACTACATTGTAAAGCAATTATCCTCCCCACCAAAAAAAAAAATTTTTGGTCTGAATTCCACTCAGGATTCCTAAGAAAACTGAAAAGTTGCACATGGGCAGAGGAGCAGTTTTATTTATTTGTTTTCCATTTATTCATTCATTCATTCACTCCTTCATTAATGGATATTTTACCTTATTCCAGAAAAGATTTTATAGGGCAAGCTCACTTGCCATTTAATTTGCCATTAACTTTTGAGACCCTGAAGGAACAGAAAATTGGTGAGGAGCCTGTGGCTCTGTTGGGTAGGAAGTAGTACCCAGAAGTGAAGCGAAGGTGATAAAGCTAAACTGAAAACGAGAGGCACCACGCCCACAGTCTACTCATTTCAGGTTTGTCCTGGGGCTGGTCACAATTATGGAAAGGGCTTACTGACATTCTGTGGGACACACAAAAATAACGTGCCAAGATATATAAATATCTTAAAAATAGGGCCACAAAGGCAAATGAAATGATCTCCCTTGCTCCATGCAGATGTAGTTCAGAGTCTGAATAATGTTTGGCAGCACTGAATGCAGAGAAGCCCCGGATGTGCTGGATGGGGGTGGGGGTGGCTACAGAGGTCTGGGCAACCATTCTCAGAGCAACAAGCTAGGAAAAAGCTTTTGCACCAACTCAGAGTGTATGGAATTGACTTCAGCAGCTCTGTGAAGGCTCTCACAGTGCTTTAGGTATATTAGATATTCAAAATTCCTGGTCTGTGATAAAATTTTCACCTAAATTGGTTTTCTATTAGTAGAGGGGGGTTACTTTTTAAATCTTTCCTTGATATTATAATACTGTCAAGAACAATAGAAAAAAAACAGAGGGATATCAGTCAATAAATGTGGGTTTGATTTCAGAATTTTGACTTAAATTTAGCCTGGGTTGACTGTATGCCTTTAGGTAAATAATTTTCCACTACTGTTTTCGTTTTACTACTATAGAGTCCATGGAATTCTCCAGGCCAGAACACTGGAGTGGGTAGTCTCTCCCTTTTCCAAGGTATCTTCCCAACCCAGGGATCAAACCCAGGTCTCCTGCATTGCAGGCAGATTCTTTACCAACTGAGCCACAAGGGAAGCCCACCCACAAGAGAGCCTGTGCCAGACTGGCAGTTTCAAACCTCTTCTTAGAGCCTCATTATTCTACTAGTGATGTCAGCCTCCCCAGTGCCCACCACCTTGGCATCTTCTCCCGAGGATTTCAGAGCTTCTCACCTCCAACTGCACATTGACCCAGAGAATTAAATAAATGACCGATACCTGACCCAATCGCAGCCCAGTTGGGAGCCACTGCTGTAGCCTGCTCTGAACTGAATGCTGGGTGACCTGCTAGAGAGCAAAGTCTGCATTTATTTTCCCATTAACCTTATATAAGAGGCTGACAGGTCTGAGAGGTGCGGCACTGGAGTGGCCATGAGAAGATACCCCACGCCCAAGGGCAAAGGAGAAGCCCAAGCAAGATGGTAGAAGCAGCGAATTCATGGTTAGACTCAAATCCCCTTCCCCCCAGAGATGCTCAGAGGGCTCAAACAAACCTTGTGCACAACCAGAACCCAGAGAGCCCACAGAGACAGAGACAGTACTGTGTTTGTCTCCTGTGGAGGTACGGATCAGTGGTGCACTGCCATAGGGCCAGGGGCTCAGGGTGCAGCAGACTTGAATATGGCATAAGCGCTCTTGGAGGAGGTTGCCATCAACCCCGCCATTACATAGGACTGGGAAATAGACTCTTGGATGGCACCAACAGAACCTTGTGCACCAGCACACAGGAGAAAAGAGCAGTGACCCACAAGAGACTGACCCAGACTTGCCTGTGAGTGTCCAGGAGTCTCTAGCGAAGGCTTGGGTCAGAGTGGCCTGCTGCAGGGTTGGGGGCACTGAATGTAGCGGTACGTGCATGGGATCTTTTGAAGGAGGTCCCCATTATCTCCATTACCTCCACCATAGTTTCAGTTCAGTTCAGTTCAGTTGCTCAGTCGTGTCCAACTCTTTGCGACCCCATGAATCGCAGCACACCAGGCCTCCCTGTCCATCACCAACTCCCAGAGTTCACTCAAACTCACGTCCATCGAGTTGGTGATGCCAACCAGCCATCTCATTCTCTGTCGTCCCCTTCTCCTCCTGCCCCCAATCCCTCCCAGCATCAGAGTCTTTTCCAATGAGTCAACTCTTCGCATGAGGTGGCCAAAGTACTGGAGTTTCAGCTTTAGCATCATTCCTTCCAAAGAACACCCAGGACTGATCTCCTTTAGAATGGACTGGTTGGATCTCCTTGCAGTCCAAGGGACTCTCGAGAGTCTTCTTCATTGTTTGGCCCCAGGTAAATAGCAGGGAGGGAACACAGCTCCACCCATCAACAGAAATTGGATTAAAGATTTACTGAGCCCATCAGAGCAAGACCCAGATTCCCCCTCAGTCAGTCTCTCACATCAGGAAGCTTCCATAAGCCTCTTATCTTTCTCCATCAGAGGGCAGACAGACTGAAAGCCACAATCACAAAAAATTAACCAATCTAATCACATGGACCACAGCTTTGTCTAACTCAATGAAACTATGAGCCATGCCCTGTTAGGGCCACCCAAGACAGACGAGTCATGGTGGAGAGTTCTGACAAAATGCGGTCCACTGGAGAGGGAATGGCAAACCACGTCAGTATTCTTGCCTTGAGAACCCCATGAACAGTATGAAAAGGCAAAAAGATAGGACACTGAAAGATGAACTCCCCAGGTCTATAGGTTCCCAATATGCTATTGGAGATCAGTGGAGAAATAACTTCAGAAAAAAGGAAGAGACAGAGCCAAAGCAAAAACAATACCCAGCTGTGGATGTGACTGGTGATGGAAGCAAGGTCAGATGCTGTAAAGAGCAATATAGCATAGGAACCTGGAATGTTGGGTCCATGAATCAAGGTAAACTGGAAGTGGTCAAACAGGAGATGGCAAGAGTGAGCACTGACATTTTAGGAATCAGCGAACTAAAATGGACTCAAGTAGGTGAATTTAACTCAGATGACCATTATATCTACTACTGTGGGCAAGAATCCTTTAGAAGAAATGGAATAGCCATCCTAGTCAACAAAAGAGCCCGAAATGAAGTACTTAGATGCAATCTCAAAAATGACAGAATGATCTCTGTTCTTCTCCAAGGCAAACCATTCATCACAGTAATCCAAGTCTATGCCCTGACCATTAATGCTGAAGAAGCTGAAGTTGAACCGTTCTATGAAGACCTACAATAGCTTTTAGAACTAATACCCCAAAAAGATGTCTTTTTCATTACAAGGGACTGGAATGCAAAAAGTAAGAAGTCAAGAAACACCTGGAATAACAGGCAAATTTGGCCTTGGAGTACAGAATGAAGCAGGGCAAAGGCTAATAGAGTTTTGCCAAGAGAATGCACTGGTCATAGCAGACACCCTCTTACAACAACACAAGAGAAGACTCTACACATGGACATCACCAGATGGTCAACACTGAAATCAATTGATTATATTCTTTGCAGCCAAAGATGGAGAAGCTCTATACAGTCAGCAAAGACAAGACTGGGAGCGGACTGTGGCTCATGAACTCCTTATTGCCAAATTCAGACTTAAATTGAAGAAAGTAGGGAACCCACTAGACCATTCAGGTATGACCTAAATCCAATCCCTTACGATTATACAGTGGAAGTGAGGAATAGATTTAAGGGCCTAGATCTGATAGATAGAGTGCCTGATGAACTACAGATGGAGGTTCATGACATTGTACAGAGGACAGGGATCAAGACCATCCCCAAGAAAAAGAAATGCAAAACAGCAAAATGGTTATCTGAGGAGGCCTTACAAATAGCTGTGAAAAGAAGAGAAGGGAAAAGCGAAAGAGAAAAGGAAAGATATACCCATTTGAATGCAGAGTTCCAAAGAGTAGCAAAGAGAGATAAGAAAGCGTTCTTCAGTGATCAGTACAAAGAAATAGAGGAAAACAATAGAATGGGAAAGACTAGAGATCTCTTCAAGAAAATTAGAGACACCAGGGAATACTTCATGCAAAGATGGGCTCGATAAAGGACAGAAATGGTATGGACCTAACAGAAGCAGAAGATATTAAGAAGGGGTGGAAAGAATACACAGAAGAACTATACAAAAAAAAATCTTCACGACCCAGATAATCACAATGGTGTGAGCCAGACATCCTGGAATGCAAAGTCAAGTGGGCCTTAGAAAGCATCACTATGAACAAAGCTAGTGGAGGTGATGGAATTCCAGTTGAGCTATTTCAAATCCTGAAAGATAATGCTTGAAACTGCTGCACTCAATATGTCAGCAAATTTGGAAAACTCAGCAGTAGTCACAGGACTGGAAAAGGTCGGTTTTCATTCCAATCCCAAAGAAAGGCAATGCCGAAGAATGCTCAAACTACTGCAGAATTGCAATCATCTCACACACTAGTAATGTCAAAATTCTCCAAGCCAGGCTTTAACAGTATGTGAACAATGAACTTCCAGATGTTCAAGCTGGTTTTAGAAAAGACAGAGGAACCAGAGATCAATTGCCAACATCCGCTGGATCATCAAAGAAGCAAGAGAGTTTCAGAAAAACATCTGCTTTATTGACTATGCCAAAGCCTTTGACTGTGTGGATCACCACAAACTGTGGAAAATTCTGAAAGAGATGGGAATACTAGACCACCTGACCTGCCTCTTGAGAAATCCGTATGCAGGTCAGGAAGAAACAGTTAGAACTGGACATGGAACAGCAGACTGGTTCCAAATAGGAAAAGGAGTACGTCAAGGCTGTATATTGTCACCCTGCTTCTTTAACTTTTATGCAGAGTACATCATGAGAAATGCTGGGCTGGATGAAGCACAAGCAGGCGTTGAGATTGCCAGGAGAAATATCAATAACCTCAGATATGCAATGATACCACCCTTAGGGCAGAAAGCGAAGAACTAAAGAGCCTCTTGATGAAAGTGAAAGTGGAGAGTGAAAAAGGTGGCTTTAAACTCAACATTCAGAAAACTAAGATCATGGCATCTGGTCCCATCACTTCATGGCAAATAGATGGGAAACAATGGAAACAGTGGCAGACTTTATTTTGGGGGACTCCAAAATCACTGCAATGGTGACTGCAGCCATGAAATTAAAAGACACTTACTCCTTGGAAGAAAAGTTATGACCAACCTAGACAGCATATTGAAAAGCAGAGACATTTGCAACAAAAGTCCGTCTAGTCAAGGCTATGGTTTTCCCAGTGGTCACGTATGGATGTGAGAGTTGGACTATAAAGAAGGCCTAGTGCTAAAGAATTGATGCCTTTGAACTGTGGTGTTGGAGACTCTTGAGAGTCCCTGGGACTGCAAGGAGATCCAACCTGTCAATCGTAAAGGAAATCAGTCCTGAATACCCATTGGAAGGACTGATGCTGAAGCTGAAACTCCAATACTTTGGGCCACCTGATGGGAAGAACTGACTCATTTGAAAAGACCCTGATGCTGGGAAGGATTGAAGGCAGGAGGAGAAGGGGATGGCAGAGGACGAGATGGTTGGATGGCATCACCAAATAGAAGGACATGAGTCTGAGTAAACTCTGGAAGTTGGTGATGGACAGGGAGGCCTGGCATGCTGCAGTCCATGGGGTCACAAATAGGACAGGACTGAGCGAATGAACTGAACTGAATTGAACTGATTTTCATTTGGGGGAATTACTCAAAATCGACACTAGGTGGAGCGAGCATCACATTTATCACTATTTTTTTTTTTAAGTCCGATTTAATCAGGTTTCTGGTTTGTTGTTTTGTTCTTACCAATTCTGCTACTTACATTTTCAGGATTATTGCAAAAACAAAACAACAGCAAGCAAAACCCACAGTATTTTAAGCGCGATTTTTTTCTGAGTTTAGATTGGAAATTAAGTGTGCATTTAATGTCTGATTGTTTAGATTGAAGGCAGGAGGAGAAGGGGAGGACAGAGGATGAGATGGCTGGATGGCATCACCGACTCAAGGGACATTAGTTTGGGCATACTCTGGGAGATAGTAAAGGACAGGGATGCCTGGCCTGCTGCAGTCCATGGGGTCCCAAAGAGTTGGACACAACTAAGCTACTGAACAACCAATGCTCTTAGATACCAAAAGAGGGTGCTCTAATATATTTTTAAAATGCACTTCTTAAGAATAAAAAAGCCCCTGCTTTTTCTTTTATGCAACAAAAAGTTCTTTCTTTCTGTCTAACAGGGTTGACTGGATTTCTTTCTTTTTAAAATCTAAGATAGCTATGCACAAATGCTTTATTCATTACAATAAAATTAAAACCAGTTCTCAGTTCTCTACAATCTTAGATTAAAAATTGACCTTTTTTTTTTTTTTTTTTGAATTAAAAACACTGTTTTCAGTTGTGACTTTGAAAAGCCTCTGGCAGTAAATGGGATTTGAATGTGTGGTTTCATTCTTGATTTAATTCGAGATATCTTTTATCACTTAACAACTTCCCCCTCCACTTAGGAGAAAGGTGGGTCTCATGAAAACCGAATGAGAGGTAACCAAGTGATTATTCCTGGTCTTCCAAGGGCAGGAAGGGAAATAGGGGGGACTTCCCCCACAAATCCTGCTTTATGTTGTGTGGCAAAGTTGGGTGCACAAAGAAGATGCTAGTCAAATTGTCTTAACAAGGAGCCTGCTGAGGTAAGAGGCACAACACACAGCTTTTCAATGCCTCTGGAGTGCTTTCACTGGACACAAAGTTCCCCACTCAGTGATGGTGTAAGGGGTGTGGAGGGAAGGGGCACGGGGGGCAAAAACAGCTAACACTGAATATACATTAAAGACTGTTGTTTAGTTGCTAAGTCCTGTCCAACTCTTTTGCCACATCTTGGACGTTGCCCACAAGGCTCCTCTGTCCATGGCATTTCCCAGGCAAGAATCCAGGAGTGGGTTGCCATTTCCTTCTCCAAGGGATCTTCCCGACCCAGGGACTGAACCTGTGTCTCCTGCATTGCAGATGGATTCTTTACTGCTGAGCCACCAGGGAAGCCCCTACTGGTAATTAAATGAATGGTCCCCTTCTTCTTGTGAGAATGCCTGCTTCTCTACAGAATGGATGCTTAATTAGGCCAGGAGAGGTGTGGGGAGGGGTGTGAGGGGGGCAAATTATTCCATCAGGGGTTGTAGACCCAGGAAAATAACTTCTTAGTTACCTTGTTGTTGTTTAGTCACTAAGTTGTGTCCCACTCTTGCGACTCCATGGATTGTAGCCTTCCAGGCACCTCTGTGCATGGAATATTTCAGGCAAGAATACTGGAGTGGGTTGCCACGCCTTCCTCCGGGGGATCTTCCCAACCCAGGGATGGAACTCACATCTCCTGCATTGCAGGCAGATTCTTTACACTGAGCCACCTGGGAAGCCAAATGGGAAATGGGTGACAACTAACCCAAACTAGCCAAACTGGTCCAAAAAACTCCATGTCAGAGAACAAATCTAGATGCTGCAAGAAATTTCAGTCCATAGAAATGCTGTTTCAGCCTTCACACCTCCCCTCCCAGCACTGGTGATGCGTTTCTCGCATATCTAATTTATCTTAGCTGGTAACTTGCTAACAAAAAAAGCAATCTCTCCTCTTTGCCCTTTCTCTTTGTTTTTTCAGTGTTAAGAAATTTCATTTCAAATGCCCTCAGTCTTCAGAGAAAGCAGGTGGATGTGGAAATTAGAATCTGAATCACTGTTGTCTATGTTACTAAGTCTGCATTTTAATTAGCTGGGGAGACAGCCATGCTCTGGTAGCGAAAGTGAGTAGAATTTCTAGATCCACGAAAGGCCTATGTGGATTTTCTAAAGAGGAACAAAACACTAACCAGATGGTATTTAGTTAATAGGCCGACTTTAAAGGCAAGTATTTGTTTTGAATTCTTTCCTAAGGGAGAGAAAGTTAGCTAATTAATAGAAGAAAAGAGATAAGAGAAAAGCCAGAGGAGAAGAAATACTAAAAATAATGAATAAAGAGAAATGTGAGGAGGAATGGATATTGGAAAATAAGGGGAACAAACTAAGCAGTTCTAGAAAAATAGAAAATTAGAAAAAAAATATGTTACTGCAGATTTTTCACCAAATGGTTTCCTAGGAAACTTAAGAATGGTTCTCTCTCTACTGAGTAATTATTGAAGGACCTACTGAATTTAGAGTCTGTCGGCTCTACCAGTATCAAATGGAAAGCAAACACATTCAGGCATTTTAGTCATGAGCACCATCTTTTCTATGTTATGCTTTTCTCCTGACAGAAATGGTTGATTTCAACAATTTTGGAAGATAATAAAAGAAGAGCAGTGAGATCGAAACACAGGCCTGGTAAAATATTTGAGAAACCAGATTAGTCCAGGACAGCACATTAGTATGTGTGACATCAAGTAACAAACCGTGCAAAAAGTAAATTAGGAAGCAGCTCAGAGCCCATGTGGCCTTGTGAGGTCATCTTTACAGTCTGCCAAGTATGCTGCTGAAAAGCATTTTTCCTTGTAAAGAGCTTGGTGCACTTGAAGACTTCTAGTCTAGAGATTAAAATAAATCACATCGCGAAGCCATGTTTCATCTTCCATTAACCTGCAGCTTCTATCATCATTGGCATAAAGAGCAAACATTACACAATGCTTTACTGCTCCTGTGTGAATGTCTTTCCTATAGCTTACCCTGTTTTCCAGAAAATATTAATATTACATTGTTATGTAACGTAAACCCCTTTCTGCAAAGCTGTCTTCTTGTATTTTGGGGGCTGGATACTTGGTTTTGTATATGTGTGTGGTGTGTGTGTGTGTGTGTGTTTGGAGTAGTGTGGGAAGGGACGGGGGCAAAAGGAGTGATGGGGTTGTCTTTCATGATGACTCAGGCCATCTCTTTTTGCTTAACAAAAACAGGACTCAAGAGTATAAGAATTTTTATTGTTTGGAAATATAACTTGGTTGTGTCACCTTCTTCCTTCACATGAATACAAGTTACCTATAAGGGAAACTTCCAAAATCACAATCTATCGTATGGGATAGAATGAATTCTAACTCATAAATATTTATGCTTCACTTCAGTTCAGTTGCTCAGTCATGTCCGACTCTTTGCGACCCCATGGACTGCATGCAGCATGCCAGGCTTCCCTGTCCGTCACCAACTCCCAGAGCTTGCTCAAATTGATGTCCATCGAGTTGGTGATGCCATCCAACCATCTCACCGTCTGTTGTCCCCTTCTCCTCTTGCGTTCAATCTTTCCCAGCATCAGGGTCTCTTCCAATGAGTTAGTTCTTTGCATCAGGTGGCCAAAGTGTCGCAGCTTTAGCATCAGTCCTTCCAATGAATATTTAGGGCTGATTTTCTTTAGGATGTATCGGTTTGATATCCTTACAGTCTTCTCCAACACCACAGTTCAAAAGCATCAATTCTTTCGTGCTCAGCTTTCTTTATGGTCCAACATGCATACATGTTGGTCTCACATGCGTACATGGTCACACATGCATACATGACTACTGGAAAAACCATAGATTTGACCAGATGGATCTTTGTCAGCAAAGTAATGTCTCTGCTTTTTAAAATGCTGTCTAGGTTTGTCATAAATATTTATGCGTATAGACAACAAATTGGAAAAGTTTAGCATAAAGCAAAAAAAAAAAATTGCCTATTGCTTTTGGCAAATGTCTGGATTCCCTCCTCAGAATTCATTTTGTCAATTATTTATTCCTCCTCACTTTTGTGTAGCACGGAAAAAAGTAAATCTAAGAAGTTCACAGCAGGACTAGAAGCAAAGCAAATGCAGTACTCAAACTTCGGTCACCTGGGTGGATCAAGTGAGAGGGAGAGTGGCCGTTCAGTCGTGTCTGACCGTTTGGGGCCCCGTGGAGTGTAGCCCACCAGGCTCCTCTGTCCATGGCATTCTCCAGGCAAGGATACTGGAGTAGGTTGTCACGTCCTCCTCCAGGGGATCTTCCTGCCCCGGGGATTGAACCTGGGTCGCCCACATTGCAGGCAGATTCTCTACCATCTGAGCTAGCAGGGAAGCCTTGGATCAAAGTCAAGATTTTTCCAAAATAGAAAGGAGGGAGAGAAAGCCAAGAAAATCATGGTAGCTTTTTTGCTTTACTGGTATTTATTTGTTTTCCTGGATCCAAGTAGAAAACAGAAAATGAGGGGAAAAATCAGATTATGTATGTAACATTTCTGCATATTTTATGACATTTGAGCACAGCCCTATGCTTGTGTATGTATACTTTTTAAAGGTCATCTTATGCTTTAGTTGAGCAGGACAGCCACACATTCTAATTATCAGGAAGTCTTGTGTTCTCAGTCTCTCAGTCGTGTCTGACTCTGTGACCCCATGGACTGTAGCCCGCCAGGCTCCTCCGTCCATGGGATCCTCCAGGCAGGAATACTGGAGTGGGTTACCATTTCCTCCTCCACGGGATTCTCCCCACCCAGGTACTGAACCCGAGCCTCATGTCTCCTGCATTGGCAGGTGGGTTCTTTACCACTAGCGCCACCTGGGAAGCCCCCTTTTTCTTCTAGTAATCCTTATTTCCTTTAAAGCAGAGAAAAGATTTAAATCTTGATGTCTAATACACCGTCAAAAAACATTTTAATGTAATCAAATTACTATTTTTCAGTTTTTCTTCAGTAATGAACTAAATCAACTTTATTGTTGGTATTACGTCATTGGTTAGGCAATGATTATCAAGATTTTAAAATTTAATGATGCATTATTCTAAATTTGTTTGTAGTCAAGCACATTCCAAAATTTAAAGGAAAAAAGCTGTATTCAATCTTATATCAATTTTAATACTTAATTAAATTTAATTAATATTTAAATTAAAATACCTAATTAATAATTAAATTAAAACACTTAATTTAATCAAAATCTTAATCAATTTTAGTACTTCTTATATATGGGCTAATGCTCACAGAGATTGGTAACTTAAAATGGATTTTCCCAAGTATTCCATTTTTTTTTATTTTTCATAAAGATTATTTTTCATGAAGATTGCTATTTTTAAAAATATCTACTATATTTCTTAAGATAATTGGAATACTGCTACTTGTCTCACAAGTCCAGGATTTTGAGTTCTCTGGAAGGTGTGAACCAATAAGAAGGTGCTGGCAGCAGAGATAAAGGCTCTGAAATGGTGACTTTTAGAAATTCCCTGAAGCTTAAGTGGTTAGGACTCTATGTGGGGGCATGAGTTCAATCCCTGGCTGAGGAACTAAGATCTACAAACCTGTAGTACAGCCAAAAAAAAAGTGAAATAGTGACTTTCTTCTTTGTGTCATGCAATGTCATTCATCCCTCGTACTTTCACTATTTTCAAACCTCTAATGAACTCTTAAATGTCTATTATTTGAGGATACTAAACCAATCCAGTCCAACCAATCCATTCTAAAGGAGATCAATCCTGGGTGTTCTTTGGAAGGACTGATGCTAAAGCTGAAACTCCAATGCTTTGGCCACCTCATGCGAAAAGTTGACTCATTGGAAAAGCCTCTGATGCTGGGAGGGATTGGGGGCAGGAGCAGAAGGGGACGACTGAGGATGAGATGGCTGGATGGCATCACCGACTCGATGGACGTGAGTCTGAGTGAACTCCGGGAGTTGGTGATGGACAGGGAGGCCTGGCGTGCTGCAATTCATGGGGTCGCAAAGAGTCGGACACAACTGAGCAACTGAACTGAACTGAAACCAATTAACCTTTGCTTCACAGTTAACTCACTACTACTAACTATCTGGGAGAATGTCTGTAATGCATACTTTTTATGATGTTGTAATTTGAATCACTCATACCACCTCTGAGGACAGACCTCCTCCACCTGTTGTTTGCCATGTTTAGGTAGTATCTAGACTCATCTGTTATATGACCCATACTTAATCATCTTAATTGTGATTTAATAAGATTAACAAAGTATTTAAGATTAAGATTAACAAAGTATTCATCAGTGTCTGCAAGATGCAGACACTCAGTCTTAATTTAAGCAAAAATAACTTATTGATTCATATAACTGTAAGTCCAGAAGTGTAGCCAACCTGTTAAAATGTGGGCCCAGAGCCTTCAGTAATGCTGTTGGGCTCTGACTACACTTTTAGCTCTCTGTGTGTCTTTGGATTATTCACAGTTGTAGCCAGGAGCTCAAGCAAGTCAGAGGGCTCTGACCCTCTCTTTAGGTGTTGCTTGCTTTTGCCTGACTGATTTTCCACACCAGAAACAGACATGTGACTGGTAAGATGGCCATCGATGATCCCACACTCCTGATTCCTAGCTTAAACATTCCACAGGGGAAAGAGACTGCTGTTTCTCAACAGGTCCAGTGAATAATTTCTGGGATACTTTGGCCCATCCAACCCGAGACATGTTCCATACTGAACTTTTTAGCTATAGAGAGAGGGTACTTGGACTGGCCATGACTGACTCTTATTCTCTCCACTGTGGCAAGGAAGAGAGGGTCAGCCCCATCTGAACTCTGTGAAATTCAACTGAAGATTAATTTGGTACCTACACTGGGGAGCAAATCAACAAAAAGGCAAATACCTTATTTTCCTAAATTTAAAAAATAATTTATGATACTGCTCATATTTGTTAAAGAACATATAACCATGTGATAAAGTGGAAGGTAAACGATGGTTAATTTTTTCTCTACATCTGTGTATATGTGAACATTTTTGTGTTAGTTAGGGAAAAGAAATACATCTCTGTTTCTGGGGATCTGGTGCTCCCAGATGGAGTAGTATGACTTGTCACCCTAAATATTTCCTTTCATGGAGTAACATGACTTGTAACCTTCAATATTAGCTCACATGACTAACATCATACAGCCTCCTTATATATCCTTTCTTCTAGCCCATAATCTTGAAACTAAAGTCAACTATGCTTAATTGCTATGAATGTTTGTGGGCTATTTCCTTGTTATGGTCAAATAATGGTTTGAGTACAGTGAAGATTAAGGCAGGAAAATCACTGAGCTAAGATAAAAGACATAGTTAACTTGCGTCCTCTCTCACAAGCAATAAGAATGCAGTGGAGTCCTGAATTACAATCTTCCATAATAGCAGACATTTTGATTCTTGCTTCTTTTCATGTCTCAATTTGAGTCTCCAGTATTAATCATCAATTATAGCATTCACAACTGTTGCACACGATGGCAGAGGAACATTTTAGAGTATTAAGTGATTTATATTACTTTCAGATGTCATGGAAATTGTGATACCAGTTCAACTAGATAACAATTGAATGCTAGAATTATGAGTGGCTTTAAATGTATTAACATATATCATGAGAATTATGTAAATTTTAATAATTAAATAATATTGCATTCATGCATGTTAAGTCACTTCAGTTGTGTCTGACTCTGTGTGACCCTATGGACTATAGCCCACCAGCTGCCCATGGGATTCTCCAGGCAAGAATATTGGAGTGGGTTGCCATTTCCTTCTCCAGGGGATCTTCCCAATCCAGGGATGTAGAACCTGCGTCTCTTTTATCTCCTGCATTGGCAGGCAAGTTCTTTACCACTAGCACCACCTGGGAAGTCCAAATGATACTAGTATTCATTAATTTTAAGAAATTTAATGTTTATTAATTTAAAATTTTATTTGCTTTATAATTTTAATAGGTTATATTGGATGTTTCAGAAGGAAAGTTCTTTGAAAACATAGAAAATACTTTTAATTTTATTTTTTTTGCATTGATTTTAATATCCTCTTTTTTTTTTTTTTTTGCCTTGGATATATTTGCAATCCAATAGAGTTCTATGAAATTAGGGTGTTAGAACTACTGGAATCTACAGAAACATGGTGGTATCTTTAAAAAAATTTTTTTAAATTTTATTGAAGTATAGTCAATTTATCATGTTGTCTTAATTTCTGCTGTACAACAAAGTGATTCAGTTACACATGTAAATTCTTTTTCATATTATTTTCCATGGTAATTTTTCATAGACTATTGAATATACTTCCCTGTGCTATACAGTAAGACCTTGTTTTTATCTAATTTTGCTTTACTTTTAAAAAACTATATTCTATCTTTGTAGACTTTGAATATAAGCACATACTGTCTTTTAATCATCTAGAATAACTGCTACCAATAGAACACAAAATAAGTGAAAAATCTTATTAATTGCAGTACAATTATTTTGCTTAAATGAAGATAAGAAAATTCATTTTGAATAATTGTATAATTTATAAATTTTGCTTTTCATTATCAGTCATCCATCCATTGAGATAGCTCATTAACAGTGCAATCAGATGTACAGTAACAAAAATTCTTTTGTCTTCATTATTTTGCTAATTTTCATCCTTAGGAGCTCATACAGTTACTTATGTCTTTGGATCATGAAGGTGTATTTGTGAGGGCAGGGAGTCATTGTGAAGATGTGTTTGTCACGGCAGGGAGACAGGACCTATATTCAGTGGCATGGGAGCCTCCATCTTTCCTCTTCCTCTGGGATCCAGTAATGCTAAAGTCAGGATGAACAGAGAACACAAGGAACTCGGTCTAAGCCTAGATGTCGTAAAAAGAATTTAAGGTGTTAAGAGCGGCACTGGAATGACAGAAGGCCCATGAAAAGAGAAGCATGAAGTCAGGAGGTAGCTGATAAATGGGATAATGAGGAGGTTTATGCCGTGAAGTTTTTCCTGTCCTCAGGACTGCTTAAATTACTCTGAGTTTTTCCGTGTTTTTGTGCTAAATATGCTGTTACTTTGTTGCTCAATTATCTGTTATACACATTATCTCATTAAAAGTTCACATTCGGCATCCATTCAGTGAGTTTAAATCTTTGTGTGGGGAAGTCTCTAGTGGCTAAGACTCTGAGCTCCCAATGCAGGGGCCCTGGGTTCAGCCTCTTATTGGGAAACTAGATCCTGCATGTCACAACTAAGAACTTACCTGCTATAACGAGAAGATTCCACACACAGAAACAAAGGCCTGACACCGCCAAATACATCAATAAAAATATTTTTAAAACTCTTTGTGTGAAAATTTAGTTATAATATATTTATACGCACATAAATGTACATGAATATATATATACTTAAACATTTTCTTTGATCATAGACTAGAAGAGATCATGAAACTGATGTCAATAATTTCTACTTAATCTAAGTTAATTCAGGCCACCTTTATTTAATGCTCAGGGATGCTGGAAGGTAAGAAGGGAACTCAACAAAGTTTCTGCCTCCTCTCCATCTAAGAATCAAGGCACTGACTCTTCATCTCTCAGGTCCCTCCAACCATATAGTCGAAGATTGCTGTCCTATGTTCCATCTCAGAATTCAGCTTGGGAAAGGAAGGCAGTGGAGGACTCTGGGCCTTCGCAGGGACTCGCAAGCTCCCAAGCTCTCTGGTTTCCTGCTCATCTTTCTTCTTTCTCTTCTCCCATCCTTTTCCCCAGCCCAGGTAATCTTTACTTCCTATGGACCTTCTGAGATCCGAGCTGCAGGGCTGGCTCTTATTTCATCAGGCTTTCCTTCAGACCCGTTGTTAATGTCCTTGGGTCCCTATGCCCAAATGTTCTGACTTCTGTATCTGAAAATCCACTGCCCCTCCCCAGTTTGCCACCCCAATATCCTCCCCCTCCTTTTCTCTGCGGACACAGCTCCTCCCCAGAGGCTTAGCTGACTAGCAAAGTAAATTAATAATGTGATTCTAGAAGGCTAAGGACCAAAAACAAGGAATCAATGATTTATATTGCAAAATATATCTTGTCTGTATAATTCTTTGTGTTCTGGGAAAAACCTGACTTTTTCTGGAGGTATGATTGTCCTTGTCGGCAGTCTCCAAAAGAGCAAGGACCAGTTTCCTATAGAGAATCTATTTCACAAGAACAGTAACTTCCTCATCACGCAATGCAGCCTGTGCTTCTCTGGTGACATTTCCTCCCCTATCTCCAGGGTTAAGCCTAAGTAAGTGAGTATCACAGGCAACACCCTGGACTAGTGTTGCCAGTCATTTTAAAGGACTTTTCCTCCCTCAAGTGCTGGCCGAAACTTCTGCCATCCTTTCTTGCTCTTCTCCAGGGACATTGGCCATAATACAGGTTGAAGCTGTTCTTCAAAAATAAGCTCTGGGGACTTCCTTGATAGTCCAGTGGCTAACACTGCCCGCTCCCAATGCAGGGGGCACAGGTTCGACCCCTGGTCAGGGAACTAGATTCCACATGCTGCAACTAAGAGTTTCCATGCCACAGAATAGATTCCACAAGCTGCAGTGAAGATACGAAAGTTGCTCAGTCCTGTCCGACTCTTTGCGACCCCATGGCCTATACAGTCCATGGAATTCTCCAGGCCTGAATACTGGAGTGGGTAGCCTTTTCCTTCTCCAGGGGGTCTTCCCAACCCAGGGATCGAACCCAGGTCTCCCACATTGCAGGCGGATTCTTAACCAGCTGAGCCACAAAGGAAGCCCAAGAATGCTGGAGTGGGTAGCCTATTCCTTCTCCAGGGGATCTTCCTGACCCAGGAATTGAACCAGGGTCTCCTGCAGTGCTGGCAGATTCTTTACCAACTGAGCTATCAGGGAGGCCATGGTATAGCCAAATATATATACACACACATAGAATAAGCTCTGGTGAAAATCTCTTGCATAAAAGGTGAAGAGTTGGCTTTGCTTATAGACTGGGTGCCTTGTATCCTTTGTCTAAGCTTCTGACACCTTAGAAAGGGCACACTATTAACAATTATGCCAGGACAGAAGGCATGAATTGGAATAGTCTTGCTCCCACCCAAAAGACCAAACTTTATGGCTCTTAGAGTTTACCGACAACAAACAAAGCCCTAGCTGTATCTACTCCCCTTCATGGTGATGGCCTAGTCTTTTGGCATCAACAGTCCGAGAAAATGTAGGCTAAACTTTGGCTGCACACAGTCAGGGGCCTCCCTCTGATGTGTTGAGTCCACCTAAGCCTGCATGGTCCCTGTTGTTTTAGCCATAGCCTCTTTGTAAGGGTCTTGGCTAAGAACAAAATGCTATTTTCACAAAGGCAAAGACAGAGAAAAATGCTTTCTTCAGATGTCACATTTAACAGCTATCTGAAATAATCTCTCCATGGAAATAAGTGGTTGTCTCTGATTTTACCATAGAATCAAAACCCTTCTTCCAAAGTACAGTCTGTGGCCTAGCACATACTCCAGGCTGCTACTTGATGACAGCTCCGCAAGGTGACTTGCTAGGATTTTGTACACAGCTTTGAAAAAAAAATTCAGAGCCTAAAGAATGGGCTGTAACTAAAATTTTCACTCCTTCCTAGTGTTCTCCAGGGATTCAGAGAATTGGATCTCTGTGGCAGTTTAGAAGGCTCTGTTGACATCTGTTTCCTTCCTGATATAGGCTCTCCTGCATCTACCCAGAAAATGCAAAGCATTCAGCAGTCTGCTCACTCTCAGTTGCATCACGGTCCAGCAGTTTATCTGAAATTGGGGTTGACTTCGGAGTCTGCCAGTTCTCTCCCATCTGTCACCTCAAGATGATCCCGTTCTGTGGTGATTTGCGTTTATTATAGACAGGCTTCTTCTATAGTAGGTAGCATATTAGCCCACAAGACCCTGTTGCATAAGAAATGCAATTTTATTTTTTATAGTCAAATTTGGTTTCAAATAGAAGTTCTACAAAGTGATTTTTACCTAATCTGTCGATTCTAGATAGTTTCATCTCATTTATCAAATCTACCAGGTTTCTGGCTCTAGTGCCCACATGCTGACCAGCCCCCCTTCCACTCTGTTTCAGTGGAAGAAATAGCGCTACTCTTACGGCAACTCCTTCACTGCCCTGTAAGTTCTCAGACCCGTCCACCTTCTCAGGGATTTATCTCTTGAAAGTATACCCGTTTTCTTAGTTTTACACGAGAACTTCAAATAATTTAAAAGGTCAGACTCTTTCAACTCAAAAGTGTTAGCTTTCAAAACTTGCTTTTCGCCTGTCTCCTTCCCTGTTCTTCAGTGGTAATAAGAGGTGCCTCGAAGTCTGGTTGGAAAGAATAATGGGATAAAAGAGCATGACCAGGGTGAAAAACACCATGGCTAAACAGTACAAAATATATTACCCTATTGCACTTTGGTGTATAATGTTACTTTGTACAAAGTGTTGTGCTTGGTATAATGTTAAACTTTGCCTTTGCCCATGGCAGGCTCTCAGGCAGGCTGCAGGGCGCCTCGAGACCACTGCTGCTCCCCGCCACTCCCACGTTTTACTATCACAGGTAATGGCACCTTCTCCGTGAGGGCTGTAATGAGGGCTGCCGCTGACTGCCTCAAGGGACAGTCATTAGTATAGCCTTACTGTGTCTGATGTACAAGCCTCTCTGATCATCATTCCCTATGTACCACACTATTTTCTTTAGCGTGCGTGCGTGCTCAGCCGCTTCAGTCCTGTCGGACTCCTTGCGACCCCATGGACTGCAGCCCGCCAGGCTCCTCGGTCCGTGGGGATTCTCCAGGCAAGAATACTGGAGTGGGTTGCCATGCCCTCCTGCAGTAACACTAGCATACCAACATGCTGTAATACCTGCCATTATCAAAAAAAACTGAGAAATTCCCTGGTGGTCCCGTAGTCGTACTCTCCATGTTTCCACTGCAGGGAACACGGGTTTATTCCCTGGTCTGGGAATTAAGATCCTGCATGCTGCACGGTGCAGTCAGAAAATAAAAAGTTTGCATGACTTGACATAAACTTCCAGCCACTTCCCCAAATTATGAGTTCTTCTTTATGAAAAACTTTCCAAAAGGCTTCTCTGTACTCACTCCTCCAGTTCCTCTCTCAGCTTTTCTGGAACCCATTCTCATCACTCCTATCAGATATCAATGGCCTCCATGTGACCCAGTCTGAAGATCAGCTCTGTCTTCATCTCTCCCAGTTTCTCATTTATATTTGACAAAGTTAATCAGTCACTCCCTTTGAAATTTTTCTTCCTTTGCCTTCTGGTACATAAAACTATCCTTGTTTGCCTTCCACCTCACTAGCCACTTTGTTTTAAGCTTCCTTGTCTGGAATCTTCTACTTTTCCTGATTTATTAACAGAAAGTCCTTAAGGCTCAGTCATTGAATTGCTTCTCTGTGCTGTCCACATTCACTCCTTGGAACTTAAGAGTTTAATGACCTAATCCAGTCCCATGACTTTAAAGATCAATTATATGCTTTTGGTGGTTCCAAAATGTACATTTTAATGGAAAATCTCTCTTCTGAGCTCTAGAATGCCATGTTCAAAAGTCTGCTTGGTATCTGCCTTGGATACATAATAGACATCTTACACTTATCATTTCCAAAGAGAAATGCTGATTTACCCCTTCTAAACCACGTCCCCCCTGGATTTTTAAAATGCACTAAATGGAATTACAATTCAAATGGAATTACAATTCAAATTTGTAATTTGTAATTTGACTGGGTTGCTCCAGTCAAAATCTTGTCATCTTTCTTAATGCTGCCCTTTCTCCCATGTGAGACAGGACAGGAAATCTCAGCAGGGTGAGTGTCACCAATGTCCAATGAAGATGACTAAAGATTAGGTCCTGTGGTACCATCCTGACAACCACTTCCTTCCTGGCCCCTGGCCCTTTGTCCTTTCATCTCATCTTCTGTCTTTAGATCTTAGATGAAACTTCATGGAGAAGGAGGAGGGAATCTTTGAACTGAGCTGGAGAAAAATCTAAAATGTCTCAATAATCACAAATTTTACTAAGTTTGCAAAAAAAGTGAGCACATAAAGTTTTCTGCTTTTAGGTCAAAATGGGAAGTAAGTTATTAGTCAAGTTCAGTTACAGAAGAACAAAGACAGACATTATTACATACAGGTCTGGGCTGCAAATTCATACCCACTACCCTTGATGTTTCTCTTCTTTCCTGACAGGTTGCTCAAGGAGGCTACAGGAACCCCAGCGAATCAGCAAGGTGATCTATAAAGGAGCCAGAAGAAAATATTAATGCCCTCATTCCTATTTAATTTTATGTAAAATTAGATCTAAATTAATCTTTACTAAGATATGTATGAATAGATAGATAGATTTGCATTAGTCTTTTACTGAGGCACATATCAGTCACTTGTCATGCCATGTCCCGAGGCAGAGTGCTTGACAGTGAGTCCCTCATTTTTCATCCCATTTCAGTTCCATGATATACTGCATTGTATATGGACCCAACTAAGTGAAGTCATAAATCACGTTATCCAGTTTTATTTAAACTAAGCGTTATGAAATGAGGCAAAAAGATTGAAAATGTGTCTAAGAAAACGAAGATTTAAAACATTGCTAAGAGCATACGACTTAACAGCAAAAAGTGAGTGCTGGTATGTGTGTTCTGACTCCTAGTGGAAGTTCTTGTCAGTCACAGTCTAGGGTATAAACTGGGAGCATATAAATAGTTTTAACAAAAAATGAAAAGAAAGTTCACCATTACAAGAAGACCGCTTGAAATGTGCATTTATGGCCATTATTATTGAAAGTAATACTCAAACCTAGGTGTACATTTGGCCTTGAAATAGTAGTTCATAGTAATATGGCTGCTGCTGCTAAGTCACTTAGTCGTGTTCGACTCTGTGCGACCCCATAGACGGCAGCCCACCAGGCTCCCCCGTCCCTGGGATTCTCCAGGCAAGAACACTGGAATGGGTTGCCATTTCCTTCTCCAGTGCATGAAAGGGAAAAGAGAAGGGGAAGTCGCTCAGTTGTGTCCGGCTCTTCGCGACTCCATGGACTGCAGCCTACCAGGCTCCTCCGCCCATGGGATTTCCCAGGCAAGAGTACTGGAGTGGGGTGCCATTGCCTTCTCCAAATAGTAATATGGAGTCATCTACAATTAGCAATATTATATATAAAAATACTATTTGTCTTCATCTCATTCTCTTCAATTTATATTTTACATGAGTTATGCATGCTATGTTACCATGGTAGTTAAATGTATATAAGTTATGAATAAATAAATGCACAAATATGAGGTGGATAAACATTTTATCGATGAGGTGCAAGATAAAAATTATTTAGAGATCATTGCTCATTAGGACAGCAATTAGCAGGGCTACTTCTAAATCTTACAGTGGAAATAGTAGAGCTACACAGTACTTCAAGAAGTTTCTTAAAGAAACAAGGCCCTTTGGGACCAACATATATTTTGTTCTCTTCTTGGGTTTTTCTTTTGAAGAGTTATAAAGCAGGATCACTAGTGTCCCAAACCCAGAATGAGTCCCACGCTCTTTCATTCATTAATTTATTCAAATGTACTCATTAAGTACCTCCTATGTGTAAAGAAAGCCCAGAGGTTCCTCCTAAGAATTTCCAAATCAAGTTATAAGCGTTCTTGGCAACAATTCTAAATTGTATTTGGCTGCCGTCTTTCCCTGCAGGGTGTATGCCAACTATGCAAATGAATTACAGAAAGGCATTTGTTACTGCTCAAACTAACAATCTAGACAAGCAAACTAATTCTAAATAATTCCTAGTTTAAAACCTGATTTGCAATAAAGTGCTATTACAAATTTCTTCTCCTCCTCCTCTTAGCTTTCTCCTTTTGATATATTAAAGTCATGTTATAAATTGTCAGAGCATCTACTGTTAATCAGGTTAAGCAAAGGATACATTTCCAGCAATAGCTAAGTATCTGTTGAGCTCTTAGTGGGATACTATTCTAAGCATTTAATTTGTATGCACTCATTTAATCCTCACAACCATGATTTAACTATGACAATGAGAGTTCTAAAGACGAACTGAGGTGCCACAAAGGTCCCTTTAATTTTACACATGGTAAGGAGTAGAGGCAGTATTTAGCCCCTAGCAGTCTGGACAAAGAGCAAATATCCTAAATCACTATGCTATAATACAACTCTAGACTACTTATGTTTCATTTGGCAAATGTTGCTTTTTTCTCTTTTAATTTTATTCCCAGGTGACTCAATGGTAAATAATCCACCTGCCAATGCAGGAGATGCAGATTCAATCCCTGGGTCAGGAATATCCCCTAGAGAAGGAAATGACAACCCACTCCAGTATTCTTGCCTGGAAAATCCCATGGACAGAGGAGGCTGATGGGTTACAGTCCATGGGGTCACAAAGAGTCAGACACAACTTAGTGGCTAAGCATGCACTCAGGAGCTATAGTTTACACCCAACAGATGTGTCCATTTGAAGTGTACAGTTTGATGGTTTTGACAAACGTACACATCCAAGTATCCAACAAACCAATCAACATGGAGAATTTTTTCTCTAAAATGTTCACTTATGCCTTTTTGCAAGAAACAGTAGTTGAGTAATTGCCTTTTCCTGTTTATAAAATGTCCCTCTTTATTCCTAGCAAGTTTCTTTGTTCTGGGCTTCTTTGTCTGGTTGTTTAAATTAAATAAAATTACTTTATTGTATAGCACTATGGACAAAGCTAGTGGAGGTGATGGGATTCCAGTGATCTATTTCAAATTCTAAAAGATGATGCTGCACTCAATATGCCAGCAAATTTGGAAAACTCAGCAGTGGCCACAGGCCTGGAAAAGGTCAGTTTTCATTCCAGTCCCAAAGAAAGTCAATGCCAAAGAATGCTCAAACTACCACACAATTGCACTCATCTCACATGCTAGTAAAGTAATGCTCAAAATTCTCCAAGTGCGGCTTCAGCAATACATGAATTGTGAACTTCCAGATGTTCAAGCTGGATTTAGAAAAGGCAGAGGAACCAGGGATCAAATTGCCAACATCTGCTGGATCATCGAAAAAGCAAGAGAGCTCCAGAAAAACATCTACTTCTGTTTTATTGATTATACCAAAGCCTTTGTGTAGATCACAACAAACTGTGGAAAATTCTTAAAGAGATGGGAATACCAGACCACCTTACCCGCCTCCTGAAAAATCTGTATGTAAGTCAAGAAGCAATGGTTAGAACTGGATATGGAACAGTACACTGGTTCCAAATTAGGAAAGCAGTATGTCAAGGCTGTATATTGTCACCGTGCTTATTTAACTTTTATGAAGAGTACATCATGCAAAATGCCAGACTGGATGAAGCACAAACTGGGATCAAGATTGCCGGGAGAAATATCAATAACCTCAGATACGCAGATGATACCACCCTTATGGCAGAAAGTGAGGAGGAACAAAATGGCCTCTTGATGAAAGTGAAAGAGGAGAGTGAAAAGCTGGCTTAAAACTCAACATTCAGAAAAGTAAGATCATGGCATCAAGTCCCATCACTTCATGGCAAATAGATGGGGAAACAATGCAAACAGTAACAAACTTTCATTTCTTGGGCTCCAAAATCACTGCAGATGGTGACTGCAGCCATGGAATTAAAAGAAGCTTGCTCCTTGGAAGAAAAGCTATGACAAACCTAGACAGCATATTAAAATGAGACATTTGCCGACAAAGGTCTGTCTAGTCAAAGCTCTGATGCTTTGGCCATCTGATGCAAAGAACTGACTTATTGGAAAAGACCCTGATACTGCAAAAGATTGAAGACAAGAGAAGGGGATGACAGAGGATTAGATGGTTGGATGGCATCACCGATTTGATGGACATGAGTTTGAGTAAGCTCCGGGAGTTGGTGATGAACAGGGAAGCCTGGTGTGCTGCCATCCATGGGATCGCAAAGGGTCGTACACGACTGAGTGACTGAACTGAACTGATTGAAGTGTATTGCTATACTGACCAAAATGGATATAATAAAGCTACAAAATGTTACAAATGAAAAAATGAAACATTTTCAGAGATAAATCTGTAAGTGTGTCTTCTGCAATGTACTACTTGTTTCAAAATTGAACAATTAAAACGAGTCTTTGCTGAGCATTTCCTTTTATGTTGACTAGGGCTATTTTGTCAGCCGTAGATACCTGAAAGAAAACAGCACATGTATCACTGCTGCTGCTGCTGCTAAGTCGCTTCAGTCGTGTCCAACTCTCTGCGATCCCATAGACGGCAGCCCACCAGGCTCCCCCGTCCCTGGGATTCTCCAGGCAAGAACACTGGAGTGAGTTGCCATTGCCTTCTCCAACATGTATCACTACAACAATTTAAAATGAAAGCTTTTGCCAATGATTAGTATACAGGTCCTCATTAAGGAAACAATCAAATTTTTAATAAAACTCATGTTGAAGAGAATTTTATGAGATTTCCAGGGCAAACTTAGCATTATTTACTTGACAAATTCAAACATAGCTATTTAGTTCTTTCTCTTTTCCCCAACTCCATCTTCCTAAAAAGATTACGTTTTTAATCTCAAATTTTTACATCAGGGACTTCCCTAGTGGTCCAGTGGTTGAAACTTCAACTTTCAATGTAGGGGGTGTGGGTTTGACCCCTGGTCAGGGAGCCAAGATCCCACTTACCTCTTGAACAAAAAGCCAAAACATAAAGCAGAAGCAATGTTGTAACAAATTCAATAAAGACTTAAAAATTTTTTTGCGTCAATGGAATTGTTTTATTTTCTCTGAATTAGAATCCTGAGTGCCTCTGCTGCTATTGCTAAGTCACTTCAGTTGTGTCCAACTCTGTGCAACCCCATAGACGGCAGCCCACCAGGCTCCCCCGTCCCTGGGATTTTCCAGGCAAGAACACTGGAGTGGGTTGCTGGGTGCATCTGGGTGAGAGCATAAGATATGAAGTATAGGCTCCTACAAGGTGACTGATAACATAAGTAGGTCAAAGTTCTCTTAACTCCTCAGACAGAGTTTCCATAAAGCGAAACTTGAAAATGGACTAACATAACATAGAAGTACCGAAGAATTCTAGGGCATTAGAGAAAGAAGAAACCTAAATTGATGACCCAGAATAACATCATCATTTCCAGACAAAGATACAAACGTTAAAGGGGTTAGATAATTTATCTAAGGATAGATATATAGATAGCCAGTATAAGAAATCCTGTGTTTTGAACCTAGACAGTAGTCAAAACAAGAAAAATCTTCTCTTAATAGGCTTTTCATGTAGGGCAGCAGCAGATTATTTTATTAATTTATCTAAATGCTGGTTGTGAACAGATACAAGATTAAAGGTGATAATCCCTAGGTTATGGAGTTTTGCTTCATTTTGTTTTTAATTATTTTTACAGCCAAAGACTATCTTGAAGAGATTGGGAATATAAACTTATACATGGAAGACAAACACATTGCTGAAAGAAGTACCACAGTTTTTAATAAATGGAGCTAAAACCTATGGTTTCTAAATGGAAAGACTGCATGTAACAGTGATTCAATCCTTTCTGAAAATTGTATAAATTTTAACTCAATTCTGACCTGTTAAAATTTTGAAAAAGATGTTTAAAGAGACAGAAGTATTATTCTCTCCTGAAGGATGCTGAAGATCCCAAACTGAAGAATTACTTCAATATTTTATGACCTATCTCCTTTTTGATAAAAATTGCATGCCTTCCCTTGATTTTTAAGTCAAAACAATGCAATTTTGAACATAGTTTCTTAAACTGAACACATTGTCTCTTTCAACATTCAGGATCCTCAGCCTCGCGGAAGGGATGTGTGTGTGTGTGTGTGTGTGTATCTTTCCTATGGGTTGGAATATTAGTCATAAAAAATGAAAGCTTGCCACTGTGACAAGACAGATGGATCTAGAAGACATTATGGTAAATAAGTCAGACAAAGGCAAACACCATGTGATCTCACTTACATGTGGAATCTAAAATACAAAACAAACCAGCCGACAAAATGACATGAAAACAGATTTGTTGATACAGAGAACAAACCGTGGTTGCCAGAGGGTAGTGGGAGGGGAGAAACAGGTGAAGTGCATTAAGAGGTAAAAATCTCCACTTATAAAAAAGAGAAGCCATGAGGATGTAATACACAGCATAAGGAATATGGTCAATATTATTTTTGTAACTTTGTATGGATCAAAAGCTTTTGTTTGAAGTTACTGTGGTAATCATTTCATAATTTATGTGAGTGCCAAATCACTATGTGGCACACCTGAAACTAACACAATATTGTAGCTTTCAACAACAAAACAGAAAAGTGTTGGTAATTATTCAGGAACCAGACTCTGAGGATGAGGATTTGGAAACCATTTGACAGCAGACCTTGATCTTGTCTCTCGGCAAATACAAGTCAGCTAGGCTATCATGACTGATATATGCAATCAGATTTTATGGCTTTGCAGGAGAAATATAAGTGTAGAGTAAATTGAGTTCTCAAACCCAATGTCTAATATATTCTCTTCCTACAGACAAGTAGCACATGAGAACGGTATAATGAAAATGAGTGCTGACTGATTTTCAAAGAGAAAATCTCTTCTACGTTCACAATATGATGAAAAAAATTGAGCCACCACTTAAAAAAAATTTCTGTATCAGTGCTCTATATTTATTTGGTTTCTAAAGGCTCCAGTGAAAAACTATGGTCAGCCATACTTCTTATAATGATTTATGAATATCTTTTCCTCTGACTGAATGTTGGATTTCCCCTTATGTTTATGTATTCTTACTTGAATTATTTTCGATTCAAAAATATTGCTAGAATTAGAGAGCTTGTGTTCTATTTTCATTAATTATGTCAAATAATGAGGTATTTTGATCTATATATTGGTACCTATTTTTTAACTACACAGGTTTGAACCCTGGGTTAGGGAAGACTCCCTGGTGCAGGAAATGGAAACCCATTCCAGTATTCATGCCTGAAAAATCCCATGGACAGAGGAGCCTGGAGGGCTACAGTCCAAGGGGTCGCAAAGAGTCAGACACGAATGAGCAACTGAGCATGAATGATTTTTTAGCATACAGAAAGTTTTTCTCAATTATCATTTAGTTCATTACATATCTGATTCCAATTGTTTGGGATGTGAAAGTCACTCAGTCGTATCTGACTCTTAGTAATCCCATGGACAGTCCATGGAATTCTCCAGGCCAGAATACTGGAGTGGGTAGCATTTCCCTTCTCTAGGGGATCTTCCCAACCCAGAGATGGAACCCAGGTCTCCTGCATTGCAGGAAGATTCTTTACCAGCTGAACCACAGGGAAACCCAATGTTTAGATGTCTTTTTTAGTAATATCTATAATTAGGGTGTATTTCCAGTCTCTTTATATCTATTATTTTCACTTTGATCATTCACTATATCTTCTAGAAATTCTCTTCAAGCAATATTATGCTATGTATTAATATTACTATCTCCACTGCAGGATATTAGCTATTTCCAAACAGTAAATTAATATGAAGAGCAGAAAATTTGTGATATTCTGGCATTTTCTTAACAATTTCAAATGCAGGCTTACTCTTCAATAAATCAATGGGTGCTAGCATTTGTTGAGTCATTCCTATGACTTATGACATTCCTATGACTTAACAAAAATAATGTAATCATAATAATGGTTTTAACAAGTTGTTTTGGAAATAAGCAATAAATTAATTAATATCCTATTTTATTTTAATTTTATATCACTAACATTCAAAGATAATGTTTAGATGAGGTTGATGAAGAAGTAAATGCAGTTTCAGATCGTGAATTTTAAATCATTATGACTAGTCTCAAAGACATCTTTATTAATCAAATTAGGAACCATTACAATCAATACATTTTTACCAATAAGAAATAAGTTCGTGTGTTCCTGCAGCATAAAAATCTGTGCTTTGGGATTCAACAAACTTTTGGAAAGCATTTTCTGCTTCTGGCTAGTTGTGGAAGAGCTTTCCCTGCAAAACGTTGTTGAGATGCTTGAAGAAGTGGTAGTTTGGTGGCAAGAGGTCAGGTAAATATGGTGGATGAGGCAAAATTTCATAGCTCAATTTGTTCAACTTTTGAAGCATTGGTCCTGCAGTGTGTGGTCAGGCATTGTCGTGGAGAAGAATTGGGCCCCTTCTGTTGACTAATGCAACCTGCAGCTGCATCTCTGCAATACTGGCAGTTTTCAGTGCATCTCATCCATTTGCTGAGTACACTTCTCAGATGTAATGGTTTTACCAGTTTTCAGAAAGCTGTAGTGGATCAGACTGGCAGCAGACCACCAAACGGTGACCATGACCCTTTTTGAGGGCAAGTTTGACCTTGAGAAGTGCTTTGGAACTCCTTCTCAGTCCAAGCACTGAGCTGGTCATTGCTGGTTGTCATATAAAACCCACTTTTCATCACAAGTCACAATCCGATTGAGAAATGGTTTTGTTGTTGTTGTATAGAATAAGAAGTGACATTTCAACAAGATGGCTTTTTTGATTTGCATTCAGTTCATGAGGCACCACTTATCCAAATTTTTCATCTTTCCAATTTGCTTCAAATGCCAAATGACTATAGAATGGTCGATGATGAGTTCTTGGGTAATTTGTAATCTGTAAGGTGATCAGTTTCAATGATCCTCTCCGTGGTTCGCTGTCAACTTCCGATAGCCGGCCACTGTGCTCATCTTCAAGGCGCTTGTCTCTGCAAAACTTCTTGAGCCACCATTGCGTTGTGTGTTTGTTAGCAGTTCTTGGGCCAAGTGTGTTGCTGATGTTGTGAGTTGTCTCCACTGCTTTATGACTCATTTTGAACTCAAATAAGAAAACTGCTTGAATTTGCTCTTTGTCTAACATCATTTACCTAGTTTAAAATAAATATAAAATAAATATCAAGTAATGTCATTAGCAAAAAAATATAGCAAGAAATATGCATAAAATGATGTTTAAAAAACCACATTTATTTAAGAATGTATTCCAACATCAAACAGAAAAGTCCAACGATGCAAATTACTTTTGCACAAACCTAATACTCCTATGCTTTCCAATTATTGCATAAAAAATACAATGAATCTCAATGGCCCATTTATAATTTTTAATGATGTTACTGATCAAACTATATCAAGAGCTGTTCCAATAAACTGTCTTGAAAATTACATGTTGCAGAGACTTTAAAATTTAGATGGAACATATTATTCAAGGATTTCTTTTCTAGAAAACAAGTATGAAAATATCTTATTCACAAGAAGGCCCAGGTAGACCAGATACTTTCTTGCAGCAAGACTTCTCAGTGTCTTCAGAAGTGTCTCCATTTAAATTAATTAATAGAGTGCTTTAATTTTATAAATCTGGTAATTTGCACTCTGATAGATTATATTCTCTATTACGACACAGAATTTTACTTGTTAGCATTGGTTTCATTAATGTTTCATTCTTAGGATAGTTGGATCATGTTTCTTCCTTGCTGGTATCACATGAACATTATTTTTTATTGAAAAATATTTTTCTTTCCAGTTTCATTGAGATATAATTGATTTACAGCATGGCATAAGTATATTGTGTAATACACATAATTTTAAATGTGATGCTATCCTTGGTATAAGTTACACACCATTTCTGAAATGATAGGGTCAATAATGGTCACTGTTCCCTTAGTTTTTTCTTGTATTTTGCATTGAAGAAGTATGAGAATCCAAATTAATGTGATTCTGACAGACTAGCGTATACTATTTATTTTATAAGGCATTAAATGTAATTAGCATATGCAGAATTTCAACTTAAAATTTTGTTTTTCAGTACAAAGTTCAGCATTATCCCAGACTACCTATTTCAAAATCTCTCTGGGTAACTTTGAAAGTGAAAGTGAAATGAAAGTTGGTCAGTCATGTCCGACTCTTTGTGATCCCATGTATAGTAGTCCATGGAATTTTCCAGGCCAGAATACTGCAGTGGGTAGCCTTTCCCTTCTCCAAGGATCTTCCCAACCCAGGGTTCCCAGATCTCCTGCATTATAGGCAGATTCTTTACCAGCTGAGCCACAAGGGAAACCCAAGAATACTAGACTGGGTAGCTTATCCCTTCTCCAGGGGATCTTCCCGACCCAAGAATTGAACCAGGATCTGCTGCATTGCAGGTGGATTCTTTACCAACTGAGCTATCAGGGAAGCCCCTGGGTGACTTTAGACTCTGCATTATTATCAGTCTCTCCAAGTGACTCTAATGATTACCTACTGTAAGATATTTCCAGGCATCTAGGAACGCTATTGGAGAAGGCACTGGTGACCCACTGCAGTACTCTTGCCTGGCAGCACCACCAGCAGCAGGATCTCTATCTTTTCTTTATAACCCTAAACTTAACTTTTTAAACAAACATTTTAAAAGCATATCTAGTTATCTCTAGTTTGTGGATAGGTTGACCTTTGATCCCACTGCCTTCTGTGGTTTTCTCTGCTCTGCTGAGGCAGCAGAGAGCAAAACAACATTTCCCAATCTCCTCTCTGGTATGCTTGTGATCAGTCAGTCGTGTCTGACTATTTGTGACCCCATGGACTGTAGCCCACCAGACTCCTCTGTCCATGGAGTTCTCCATTCAGCCCTGCCTAGCATGCATGCTTGGGTAAGACTTGAATTCAAAACTCAGTTAAATGATGAGATAAAATGCACCCCAGACATCCACTTTGCTCCTGAGATCTGGCCCATGTGACATGCCTCTGGAATCACTGTTTCTGGGAGACACTCCCCTATTCTTGAATGGCAGCTAAGGCGAGAGATTTCTCCCACCAGCAGGTGGGGAAGCAGCGTCCTGATTCCCCAGACTTCTGATTTTAGTAGAGAAAACCCTTTCCTTAGGAGTCCAGTTTCTATGATGCAGTGGTGTGTTCTGGAAGTATTACTCAAAGCTCAGCTCAGCCTATCTAACCATCTCATCCTCTGCTTTTGCCTTCAGTCTTTCTCAACATCAGAGTCTTTTTCAGTGGGTCAGCTCTCCACATCAGGTGGCCAAAGTATTGGAGCTTCAGCTTGAGAAACAGTCCTTCCAGCAAATATTCAGAGTTGATTTTCTTTGACTGGTTTCATTTCCTTGCAGTCCAAGGGACTCTCAAGAGTCTTCTCCAGCACCACAGTTCAAAAGCATCAGTTCTTCAGTGCTCAGCCTTCTTTATGGTCCAGCTCTCACTTTCGTATATGACTACTGGATCTCTATGAATTGCAGTCTTGCTGTGGTGAAATGGCTTGCGTAACTCAGTGAAGCTATGATCCATGATTGCAGAGTCACTCAAGATGAATGGGTGATAGAGACGAGTTCTGACAAAACATGGTCCCCTGGAGAAGGAAAAATAGCAACCCACTCCAGTATTCTTGCTTGGAGAACTCCATGGACAGTATGAGGAAGAGTTTTTAGGTATCCTTGTCAAACAGGACTATATCCTGGAGTGGATTTGCCACTCCCTTCTCCAGGGGCTCTTCCTGACCCAGGGATCAAACCTGGGTCTCCTGCATTACAGGCAGATTCTTTACCACCTGAGCCACCAGGGAAGCCCATCCTACAGGACAGGAAGGATTATATAGGTTGCAAAGAGAGGAAAAGTGTGAATAGAAACTTGGAAAAGACCGTTTATACAATTGCTTTCATTCTTATTTTTTGAAGTTCTCTGATTCTCTATGTCCACACTCTATATTTGTTCGTGCCTTTAACATTGTAGAACAAACACTATGAACTTGAGACTGTAACAGAAGATAAGGATAGAGCACAATGGATAATAAAAGACACAGATGCTAAAATAGATGCTCCAGGGAACTCATGTTCTAATGAGAGAGAACAATATTAAACAATTAGCTACACAGGCATTTAATTACATTTATGACACGTTTCATGCAAAGTTGGGCTTGATAAAGGAGAGAAATGGTATGGGCCTAACAGAAGCAGAAGATATTAAGAAGAGGTGGCAAGAATACACAGAAGAACTGTACAAAAAAGATCTTCACGACCAAGATAATCACGATGGTGTGGTCACTCACCGAGAGCCAGACATCCTGGAATGTGAAGTCAAGTGAGCCTTAGAAAGCATCACTAAAAACAAAGCTAGTGGAGGTGATGGAATTCCAGTTGAGCCATTTCAAATCCTGAAAGATGATGCTGTGAAAGTGCCGCACTCAATATGCCAGCAAATTTAGAAAACTCAGCAGTGGCCACAGGACTGGAAAAGGTTGGTTTTCATTCCAATCCCAAAGAAAGGCAATGCCAAAGAATGCTCAAACCACCGCATAATTGCACTCATCTCTCACGCTAGTAAAGTAATGCTCAAAATTCTCCAAGCCAGGCTTCAGTAATACGTGAACCGTGAACTTCCAGATGTTCAAGCTGGTTTTAGAAAAGACAGAGGAACCAGAGATCAAATTGCCAACATCCACTGGATCGTGGAAAAAGCAAGAGAATTCTAGAAAAACATCTATTTCTGCTTTATTGACTATGCCAAAGCCTTTGACTGTGTGGATCACCACAAACTGCGGAAAATTCTTCAAGAGATGGGAATACTAGACCACCTGACCTGCCTCTTGAGAAATCTGTATGCAGGTCAGGAAGAAACAGTTAGAACTGGACGAGGAACAGCAGACTGGTTCCAAATAGGAAAAGGAGTATGTCAAGGCTGTGTATTGTCACCCTGCTTATTTAACTTTTATGCAGAGTACATCATGAGAAATGCTGGGCTGGATGAAGCACAAGCTGGAATCCAGATTGTCAGGAGAAATATCAATAACCTCAGATATGCAATGACACCACCCTTAGGGCAGAAAGCAAAGAGCCTCTTGATGAAAGTGAAAGAGGAGAGTGAAAAAGTTGGCTTAAAGCTCAACATTCAGAAAACGAAGATCATGGCATCTGGTCCCATCACTTCATGGGAAATAGATGGGGAAACAGTGGAAACAGTGTCAGAATTTTATTTTGGGGGGCTCCAAAATCACTGCAGATGGTGACAGCAGCCATGAAATTAAAAGATGCTTACTCCTTGGAAGGAAAGCTATGACCAACCCAGATAGCATATTGAAAAGCAGAGACATTATTTTGCCAACAAAAGTCCGTCTAGTCAAGGCTATGGTTTTTCCAGTGGTCATATATGGATGTGAGAGTTGGACTGTGAAGAAAGCTGAGTGCCGAAGAATTGATGCTTTTGAACTGTGGTGTTGGAGAAGTCTCTTGAGAGTCCCTTGGACTGCAAGGAGATCCAACCAGTCCATTCTGAAGGAGATCAGCCCTGGGATTCCTTTGGAAGGAATGATGCTAAAGCTGAAGCTCTAGTACTTTGGCCACCTCATGCGAAGAGTTGAGTCATTGGAAAAGACGCTGATGCTGGGAGGGATTGGGGGCAGGAGGAGAAGGGGACAACGGAGGATGAGATGGCTGGATGGCATCACCGACTCGATGGATGTGAGTCTGAATGAACTCCGGGAGTTGGTGATGGACAGGGAGGCCTGGCGTGCTGCAACTCATGGGGTCGCAGAGTCAGACACGACTGAGCTACTGAACTGGACTGATGACACGTTTAAAAAGATATAAACATAACCATAGGTGACATAATTGGGGTCTGATCCAGTCTTCTCAGAGTGAATATTTGAGTTAACCTCTAAAAGACAATTGGAAAGTAAGCAGGGGACTTGAGAGGAGCAGTTTCTCAGCAGAGTTGTGGCGATATAGACGGCCTGAAGAGAGGGAAGGTCCATAACTCTTTCCTAAACTAACTTGGAACAAATTTCTCTCCCAAGTCTCTTTGTCAGATCTAGAAGCAAGTAAAGGACTTCTTCTGCATTTTATGCCCATGAAAATATGGAGAGTGGAATACTTGGACCAAGGGAGGTAAACAAAGGGGGAAACCTGCAGAAAGGGAAAAAGAATGAGAAGGATGTTGGAAAGACAGTCCAAACCTTGGCAGCTTGTCTGTATTAGGTTTCCTCACTTCAGGAGAAGAGGATGAAACAGCACTTCTTTTCAAGATTGTGCCACACCTGTAGGTGTATCTCCTCTCTGGTCTAGTCCACACTTTTAAAAACATAACAATATAAAAATTTCACAACAACAAGGGACAGCCAAGTCACAGGTCTTTTTCCACACACCTCCTCCTGTTGAGTTCCATCATCCATATCGCATTCCCTCTGGCTTGAAGGTCGGAGTCTTTATCATTTCTGAAGCCTAGAGTTGGTTTTGCTGGTTGGTTGCTTGAGGGGAGAGACTGGTGCACAAGACAGACCACAGTTGCAGCAAAAGGCGTTGGCTGAAGATATTAGCTATCATGAGTCATTTATTAACTGTGGGTCAATAAATAGTTCCTTCATGGTGTAATCACATATCATGTCCAACTGTAAAGATAACCTATTAGCATTTTCTTTTGTGTTATTTGGTAACAAAAAGAAACTCAAAACCACTACAATATTGTAAAGTAATTAACCTCCAGTTAAAATAAATAAATTTATATTAAAAAAAAAAAAGAAAAGAAACTCAAGCAAGTACTTTGAATGTTATTTAATCTCTTTTGGTGAAGATCCTTGGATATTTTATAGGAAATAGTTCTGAGACCTTGGCTGGCTTACTTGGCTCAAGAACAGTGTTAAAATTTTATTAAAACCTTCTGTTTCCTTAAGAAAGAAATTTTCATAAAGCAGGTGCCCGGAGATTCAGCCTGATGTGGAGATTTTGTCAAGATCTCCCAAAGCAACTTCCTTTGTTTCTTTTATTTCACTATTAAAAATAGTCTTTATAAATAGATTCTTTAGAGTCCATATTACCTATATAACGGTAATAGTCCTGAGAGAAGGGTCAATCTGTCAGATTCTTTCCTTGTTTAAATCTGTGGATGTACTTATATTATAAAAGCCATAGCAGGATCATAAATTACTCCTAGGTTTAGGAAAATTGAAAAACAATCTATTATTAATACTTGAATCCTCCTTAGCAGAACACAATCTTTTCTCTATTCTTTTACTTTCTCTTTTAATAAAGTCCTCAATAAACAGAGCAAGTTACCTGTTATTTGAAAGCAATTGTTCTTGGTTATAAATCTATGGTATCTTGAACAATTAAAAATAGTAAGATTAAATGTGTCAGTTTAGGTTAGGAAATTACAAAATAGTCAAGTGGCTTTTCCTAAAATTTTTGCTATAGACATCTGCATAGCAATATTCTCTTTTGCTTATTACTAAATTAATACACTATTCCAAAAAAATTATCTCTAAGTTGCTGGACTTTCATGTTTTATATAAGGTGTGAAAAAATTGCATTACAGAAATATATGCTTTAATTTAGAATAAATATACCAAAAGCTACTTATCTAAAGAATGGAAGACATAAATTAGGTAAACAAATATTTTGGAATCACACTCAGTAAGGAGCAATGATGAGTATGTCTAATACCTGGTCCCTTCTCTCAACAATCTTGATCTTACATTTCTAGACTATGAAAAAGAAAAGATCTATTACATTTTAGGATAATAATTAACCATTCCACCAGCTTAAATATGTTTTATTAAGTGGAACATAGAAAAGCATTTTGATGTAACAAAATAAATTGGTTTGAGAATTTCTACCATAAAGATGGTTTGTGTAAATGGATAAATTAGTGGCTTAGATTTAGAAAAAAAAAAAAAGTATGAAAAATTCCTAGGTGGGGCTATCTTCAGGGAGTTGGTTTAAAAAGGCTGAAATGATGTCAGATGTGTCTGATGTTACTACAAGCTTTGCTCCCTCTGGAGCTCCCTTTCATTTCAGATTTTCAGACTTTTTACTGTAGCCTCTGGTAGCTTCAGGTTCCTGTCAGCACAACAGCAAGTCCTGCCTAGTGCCCATGGCAAGTTTAGGGGACTATAAATGGCACCCCACTCCAGTACTCTTGCCTGGAGAATCCCATGGGCAGAGGAGCCTGGTGGGCTGCAGTCCATGGGGTCGCGAAGAGTTGGGCACAACTGAGCGACTTCACTTTCACTTTTCACTTTCATGCATTGGAGAAGGAAATGGCGACCCACTCCAGTGTTCTTGCCTGGAGAATCCCAGGGACGGCGGAGCCTGGTGGGCTGCCGTCTATGGGGTCACACAGAGTCGGACACGACTGACTCGACTTAGCAGCAGCAGCAGCAGCAGCAGTCATTGACTGGAAGGTTTGAGCTCCAGAAAGTGAAAGTGAAAGTTGCTCAGTTTTGTCCTACTCTTTGAGAGCCCATGGACTATACAGTCCATGAAATTCTCCAGGCCAGAATACTGGAGTGGGTAGCCTTTCCCTTAGTCCAGGGGATCTTCCCAACCCAGGGACGGGGTCCACGTCTCCCGCATTGCGGATGGATTCTTTACCAGCTGAGCCGCAAGAGAAGTCCAGGAATGCTAGAGTGGGTGGCCTATCCCTTCCCCAGATCTTCCCGACCCAGGAATCGAACTGGGGTCTCCTGCACTGCAGGCGGATTCCTTACCAGCTGAGCTATCAGGGAAGCCCCTGGACTCCAGAACCAGGGTCCAGAGTCTTCAGACTCCCACTCTGCTCCAATTCTTCCCCTCCGTCTACTGCTAACACAACCACCAAACAGATGTAGATGTGACCTCGGGAAATCAAAAGGTTCTAGCGAGCAGGTCATTCAAAATCTTATCAGATGAACTTCTGTCCAGTTTATGTGAAGGAGTGCGGTAAAGAGTGGGTTCTGCTTTATTACTATAGCTCATTAGTGAATCCTAACCATACTCTCCCTTAGGTCCCTTTTCCATCTCAGTCTGGTTCTCATCTCCTTAGAAAGAAAAATGGGATCTTTAAATTCACTCAGTTCATGTTGGGAAGAGGCAAAAATCAGGGTGTCATTAGTACTCCGCTGGAGGAGTCTTTCAGCAGCACAGTCTAGGAGAGGCATTTATGTCTCGTCTTTCCCTGGCTGGACATATTCTAGCTCGTGTTTTGCTCTTCCTATAAATATGAGAGAAAAATAAAAGACACTATTCAGCTTCCTTTGTTTGAAAAGTTTGGCATTTCAGAGGTTTCCTTGAAGTGAAGGGGGGGGGAGGTCCTCATTTGTAACCAGCTTTGCCATGAACGGAAATCAATCTGAATGTCCTATTGTGCTGGTTTTTTTTTTTTTTTTTTCTTTTCTCACAGCCTGAAATGGCCTTTGCCAAGTTTTCAAGCTGAATCTGAAAGACCCTCTCTCATTTTCCGCTCCCTGCCTCCAACCTCATTGAACCTTCGCAGAGATTTCTCAGGCAGAAGGGCTGCGCTGCGAGGACCGAGAGGAACGCGACCTACCCCGCTAACCCAGTGGCCCGAGCCAATCACAACGAGGATTGGAACCTCCCGAGCCTCCCGCCCCGCTGCCTTCCCATCCCCTGCCCCTTCAACAACCTCCGGGAAAGAGGGACGCCGGAGCGATGTGTTTGCAATTCAAATCCTTGGCTTTCTGCCAGCCTCTTTTCTAAATAAAAAGGCAGGAGCTGCGGTGAGGTGCAAAGGGGTCTTTGGAATTGCAGTGGCCCTGCGATCCGGAGATCCCCGTTTCCGCCGCTTTTATCTGCTTCTGAAGCAAACGGGCAAGGATGGTGGAGGCTTTCTGTGCTACCTGGAAGCTGACGGAGAGTCAGAACTTCGATGAGTACATGAAGGCGCTTGGTAGGTAAAACTAAGATGTGCTGTTCTCTTCTTAAACCTGCAGCTTCAGATACTCGCGGATTCCTTTTTTCACCCATCCGATTAGCAAGAGACAAAAGCAGATCCCATTGTCATAATCACGTGCCGTGCTGATTTTAAAAAACCATTTTCCACGGAAGGGCTTTTTAAATCTGGCATTTGTCCGCTTTCTTGCCTAGGGCCAAGTATTCTGTGAAGATTGTGAAGCTTCTGTGCCTTTTCAGCTTTCTTTCCAGCATCCTCTTATTTATGCTTCCAAATTGGCAATCCACAGATGACTAAGGCTCAGTAGTCGTCCAGCATAACTGATGGGCTAAACGTACTCTAATGAAACTTACACTTTACGACCTGGATTCCAGAATAGGAAAGTGGATTCCTGCTTGATGAGCTATTTTGGAAGTTGCCACCAACTGTATCGCTTCTTTTTACTATTTTAGGTGTGGGCTTTGCCACTAGGCAGGTGGGCAATGTGACTAAGCCGACAGTGGTCATCAGTCAGGAGGGGGACAGAGTGGTGATCAGGACTCAAAGCACATTCAAGAACACAGAGATTAGTTTCCACCTGGGAGAAGAGTTTGATGAAACCACTGCAGACGACAGAAACTGTAAGGTAAGGAGCACTCCTTCCTCTGGGGTGGGGAGGGGAGGAGAGAATAACTTTTGTTTTTGTTTTTCCTAGATGATGGGAAGTGGAAAATGTTCTCAGTATTTCACTTCAGAGAGAAAGACCCAGGGTTAATTTTGCATTCTAGTGTCCCATAGCTTATGTTCTGAATAATGGGCAGCTACCATAGCTCAAATCTCCAATCTGTTTCTTTACCACGTATTTCTCATTTTGCATCAAATCTGTATTTCAGAAAGTATTTCATGGTGTTCATTTAAAAGAAAGATTGTACTTTGTTTAATCTCTCTTTTGCCTCAAGTTGGCTTAATCAAGTTTACCTCATTCTAAGACCCTGTTTAAAGGAGTAGGATGATTCTTCAGAAAGCACTAGTTTAGGATTTTTATTTCTGATAGTTTATGTGCCTGATAATTTGTGCATCTAAATGTACACATTTCAATCGAATTATCATTTATTAGAGTTTTCTCAGAGTTTTAACTCTGGAAGCAACAGAGGAAATGGTACTACTGTGATAATTAATTGATCACTATTTGTTCAACCATTACTCTTTGAAAAACCAATCTGTTTGACTTCCATATCAGAAATCTGATCTGTACCTATTGCTATGTTCTCCATTTTGTTGGTGGTCTCAGTCTGTTGTTAGCCTGGATGGAGACAAACTTGTTCA
Source organism: Oryx dammah (assembly GCF_014754425.2). Taxonomy (NCBI): domain Eukaryota; kingdom Metazoa; phylum Chordata; class Mammalia; order Artiodactyla; family Bovidae; genus Oryx; species Oryx dammah. Next base: position 16,051,660 of record NW_024070188.1, on the reverse strand, counting down.
TGTACAGAAATGGGATGGCAAAGAAACAAATTTTGTGAGAGAGATTAAGGATGGCAAAATGGTCATGGTAAGTAGAGCAATCCCCATTCCTGCTTCTCCTCCTGCCCCCACTGCCCTTCAAATTTCCCATTTCCTTCCTTGTCCCTCTTTCCCTCCTTTTCTCCCATCTTTCCTTTTTTAATAACATTAAGTCACTAGCAAGGATATTTAATCATGTGAAATTTTTTATATTTTAGTTTATAAAAGTTTTACAAGTTCAGTACAGATAATTTAGAATATAACAGGAAAATGTAACAAAAATATAAAATTCCCTTCTACTGCCCCCTCAGAGAGAACTATTTTGATATTACTTCCCTCCAGTCCTTTTTAATTTTATGATGCCTTTAAAATATGTCTATTAAATACCAGATAGTCTTGTAAAAATTATAAAATAGAAAATAGGTGAAAAATAATGTATCTAATTGTGGAGTAGCATCATAAACTGGGGAAAATGTTTTATCCTCATCTAGCACCCTAGACACTTTTTGGGGTGAGTTGAGTAATGGATGACATTGAAGAAGTCAATACATCATTTTGGATTTTTTCTTGGATGGGAGTTGCTTTATGTATTTCTTCTGAGATAACAGCAGGATGGGTTTTTTGGTTTTGTTACTTAAGACTATTGACTAGTTTTCTTCTCCTTCCCTTGACTACCAGCTGTTCTAGGTTCAGATAGAGGACTTACATATTCACATTTTTTTCCTGGGTGGAAGTGGGGGTGGGGAGCAGAGGGACAGTTTTCCTTTCACGTTGATGAATATTTGGCCACATTTTTCTGCAGTGATCATCATCACCAAAAAGAGAGAGAGAGCGCGCGATTCATTTATAAAAGACTCAATTGGAAGTTCTCCAGTTCTCCTTTATGCTTTTTTTCTTCGTTTTTTTTTTTCCCTGAAGACAAAAAAGTAGATAGTTCAGCTTTGGTATATATGACTGTGATCAGGCATGACTGAGTTAAAAAAAGGAAATGAAAGTAATGGGTGACAAGGGCATGCTATCCTCTTGAAAATCACAGGACTACATGAAAATGATGAACACTAAAAAAACACTAAATTTTGTAAAGAGGATTTATAGCAATTCTTCAAGTTGGATTTGATGCAAGAGCCCACGGTGCACATTATAGCTACATAACCACCAAGTTTCACATAGACTAAAGCGCGACAGTCAAAGCACTGAGAACATTTGTACGTTTACCTTTTCCTGCTTTTGGACCAAGTCATTGCAAATACCATTTGTCTAAAAACTTCAAAATTTATCTAGGTCATGAATTGTAAACTATTATGAGAACCTACTATAAATTTTATGCACTTTTAAAAGAGAGAGCTAAAATGCTCCAATTACCCTGATAATTTAAGGCAAAAGGAATTCTTTTGACCTGAATCTAGATAGTTAATCTAAGTTTTTTTTCATATTTCTTTCAGAGATATGAACTATGTATACATGTCACTCACTCAATAAATATCGGGGTTTCTTTTTAGAAAATGAAGATGTGGAAAAAAAATGAAAATGTTTTTATACAACATTTAGGGCTTCCCCAGTGGCTCAGCTTTAGATATTCTGCCTGTAAGGTAGGAGATGCAGGAGACGTGGGTTCGATCCTTGGATTGAAAAGATCCCCCGGAGGAGGAAATGGCAACTCACTCCAGTATTCTTGCCTGGGAAAATCCCATGGACAGAGGAGCCTGGTGGGCTACAGGCCATAGAGCTGCAAAGAGTTGGACATGACTGAGCATTCAACATTTAATGTTTGTAAATGCCATTATTCTTTTGTATAATACTTAAATCATATAGATGATAATCTTTAAGATAATAATATGATAATGTTTAAAATGATAATCAGTAGGTACAACCACTGATGTACCTGTGTAAGATTTGGTTATCTTTTGGAATCTTTCAGACTCTTACTTTTGGCGATGTGGTTGCTGTTCGCCATTATGAGAAGGCGTAGAAAACATCCTGACCTGGGGCTGGAGAAGCTCTACAATATTTCTGTTTACTCAAGTCTCAGTGTTAAACTGCTATTACAGTGCGGCTGATCACTAATTAGAAGGTTATCTTGGTGTGGAGGTGGAAAATGATGACTTTAAACCTTGTTTTAAAAACTTGTTGCTGCAAGCAATCAAAGCTATCTTTGATCTGCAAATTTATCACATTTTATAATTCACGTTAAATTTTTAAGCTACTGTTTTTAAAATCAAGAAGGGAATATGTGCTATAATTTCCACTGGAATGCAAATCAAATTGGAATAAAAAAATCTTACACCCGTGAGAAATGTGTTGCTGTTTTTAATATCACTCACTAATCTGGCTGGGAATTGTATATTAGAAAGTTTTAAGTAAAATAGCCTTTTTTTTTTTTTTCTGGTATAACATTAGGCTGGGGAAGTTAGCACTTTGCTTAAAATACTAATTTAAAATATAAGCAATGTGTAAAGTAGATAGCTAGTGGGAAACTGCTATATAACACAGGGAACTCAGCCTGGTACTCTGTGCTGGCCTAAAGGGGTGGGATGGGAGCAGGTAGGAGGGAGGCTCAAGAGGGAGAGGAAATATATATATAGTTATGATTGACTGCAGTTGTTGTACAGCAGAAACCAACACAACACTGTAAAATAATTATCCAATTAAAAGAAAATCAGAAGCCTAGGGAAATGTGGAAAATGTTTGGGTTGGAACTTCCATAGACAATTTGGCTAGGATCCAAAGGAGATTTGTTATGGTGAGCTGAGCTGCACAAATGACCTCTTGATACTAAAAACAGGTAGTCTGAAGAGGCAAGCTGATATACATGAAAATGCCTTATTAAAAAGTAAATATAATCAAAGTCTCATATAATCAAAATGTCATGTAATTTCAAGTTTCTTATTGAAAGGTAGATAGAAACAGGCAATGAATTTTATCCCAGACCATAAAGATATGTCTCCAGGCAAGTACACTGAGCTGAACTAAGTTGAGAAGTGCTATAATGGATAAAATGGAGTGTGCAAAGGGCATCTGAATTCCTCTGTGTGTGTGTGTGGTAGTAGGGAAGCAGGGAGGTGGGGGAGGTTGGTGGAACTGAGTTGGCCAAAGGAAAGTCAATACCTGTTTATGACTGGTTAAGATTTGCATTTGTAAACTACAAACATTATTTGGTAGTTTATTGTTTACAAGATGATTTTTGTTCATTTTCTCAAACCCACAGTGTGAAGCAGGTAGGGAAGGTACTACTTTTACTTTGCTGATGAGGAAACTGAAGATGAGATTAATGTGTCCATGTTCTCTTGTGAATGCTAAATTGCTTCAGTCATGTCTGACTCTTCGTGACCCCATGAATTGCAGCCTGTCAGGTTCCTCTGTCCATAGGATTCTCCAGGCAAAAAATACGAGAGTGGGTTGCCATGCCCTTCTCCAGGGGATCTTCGCAACCCAAGGACTGAACCTGGCTCTCTTGTCTCCTGCACTGGCAGGCAGGGTTTTTTTTGTTTGTTTGTTTGTTTGTTTTTTACCACTAGTGCCACCTGACTAGTGAATAATACTGGTAATAATAATATTCCTCTTAAAAATTATATTCAGCTAAATTTCCTTCTGAAACAAAATGTAAGATTTTTATTTTCCCTGAATCACTTCTTAGGAAAACTTTCTTCTGTTAGCCTCTGTGAAGGGTAGGGGGTGAGGCAGAAAAAAATGTAAGTGTTTTTTGGGATGTTCAGTATTCATTTTTAATCAAAGCAATATGTACAGTAAGGTTCTACAAGTTAATTCAAGGTCCAATTAACTTTCAGATATAAGTATGAGGAAACTTTCTTTAACTTATATAATTCACCACAATGATACTATTACCTGACTATTTTATTATTTTAACTACTATAATTACTATAATAAAGAGTAGAAAAATCTAAAGTGCAGCTGTAGGATTTAACACATGATGTACAATTATTACTGAATGTCAAGATAAGATTGACCCAGGTTATCATTACTAAAACTAGTAAGCTTTGTCTTTAAAAGCATGGAACAGAGAGGGTATTTGCTCCAATTGCTCTGAACGCCTTCACTTCTGCTTCTGGAGGAATACAGCTTTCTCTTGGTGTTCAGCTTATGCTCTAATAGAAGCATGGCTTCTGGCCTCTCCATTTTTAAAGACATAAAGGCAAGAATAGGGATGCAGTTTCACCTCATTATTGCTGTTTAGTTGCTCAGTTATGTCCAACTCTTTGCAACCCCATGGACTGTAGCCTGCCAGGCTCCTCTGTCCATGGGATTTTCCAGGCAAGAATACTGGAGTGGGTTGACATTTCCTTCTCCAGAAAATTAGGTCAAATAACATCCTGGCATTCATTTCCATAACAACTCTCTGGAGAAGGGGAAGGTTTTGGGATGGCCTGATGGGAAGCAAAGCTACACTGCGTTAATACACCCAGTGTATTAACCTATACACCCTCACAACAAATTACACCTACACCAGAATGTGAAAGTGTTACTCACTTCAGTTGTATCCAACTCTTTTGTGACCCCATGGACTGTAGACTGCCAGGCTCCTCTGTTCATGGAATTCTTCAGGCAAGAATACTGGAGTGGGTTGCCAACTTCTCCAGAGGTTCTTCCTGACTTAGCGATTGACCTGAGTCTCTTGCATTGCAGGCAGATTCTTTACCATCTGAGCCACCAGGGAAGCCCCACATCAGAATATCAGTTCAGTTCAGTTCAGTTGCTCAGTCATGTCAGACTCTATGTGACCCCATGGACTGCAGCACACCAGGCCTCCCTGTCCATCACCAACTCCCAGAGTTTACTCAAACTCATGTCCATTGAATCGGTGATGTCATCCAACCATCTCATCCTCTGTCATCCCCTTCTCCTCCTGCCTTCAATCCTTTCCAGCATCAGGGTCTTTTCAAATGAATCAGTTCTTTGCATCAGGTATTCACATCAATACTTTGCCAAAGAGCGGAGAGAGTTGAAGGGAAGATAGTGTTTCTACCCATTAACTCAATATAGTACCTTTTAAAAATGGAAGCATTGCTTAAGTTTCAAAATGTGTATGCCATATTTCATGCTTACTGACTGAAGAATTATTTCACAATCAGTTTACTTCCAGTAAAACTGACTGAACATCAGTAAAAGACGGCATGGGGGATATAGTTCCCTGACCAGGGTTTGAACCTGGGCACCTTGCATTAGGAGTGTGAGGTCCCAGCCTCTGGACCACCAGGAAAACCTCTTGATGTGCTTTTAATGTAAGAAATTCTTTTTTAGCCTGTAGGTTAAAGATATGCTCATGTTTTAAACTTTTATTTTTCTCTCTCGATCTTTTTCGGAACTTTGCATGTGATGTGAAATAAAATTCAATTCTTTTCTCATAAACACACACACAAGAAAACTGGCAAAATAAAAAGTGAGAATCGCTATTTTGATGAATTTTAAAAGTTTTTCTCTGTCTTTCAAAATGTTTGTCCTAGAAACATGCAAGTTATTTTTACTGTCCTTAAGGTTGTTTTCCAAGGACCATTTTTTCCACAATTAGAAAGCATTTTGGTTGTCCAAAAGCTTTTGAATCATCCTAAAGCCATGGCAGAACCTGAACAGCCCTGGCAGGACATGCCTGTATGCTCAACAGCTCAGTGCTGTCTGGCCCTTTGCCAGCCTGTGGACTGTAGCCCACCAGGCTCCTCTGTCCATGGGATTTCCCAGGCAAGAATACTGCAGTGCACTGCATTTCCTTTGCCAGGGGATCTTCCCGACCCAGGGATCAAACCTGCATCTCTTGTGTCTCCTGCACTGGCAGGCGAATTCTTTACCAACTTGGCCACCTGGGAAGTTCCCTGGCAAGACACGAAACAGAAAATGGAGGCACCTTGATTCCCATTTCAAAGCCTTTTTCATGAGACACTTTCCCATTAAATTACACAGCATACAAAATAAGAATTTCTCTGTTGGGAAACAAATACATTTGATAGCATTTTTTATGAGGTTAGTAATTCTGGAAGGTTTTTTTCTTCTTCAAAGGAATTCCATATCCTATAAATTTAAATTATATGCTCCTTTATCTTAAAGGGATCAGAATCCTCAAAGTGATATCACAAGGAGCACAGAACCCAAGGAAGTTTGGGAATCTTGGCTCCTTTGTCAGATTGAGTATCTTCAAAAATTCCTTGAAAAATAAAACCCACCAGTTCTATATATGATTTCTGTGTTACCTCTGAAATGCACAGAACACAGTTCTGAGACATTGCTCTAACTCAACTGCAAAAACAACCAAGCAAGCAAAGAAAACAACCCCAGACAAACAAAACCTGAAACCTAGTGTGAGCGCTAAGTCACTCAAGTCGTGTCTGGCATTTCGGGACCCCGTGCACCCTAGCCTGTCAGGCTTTTTAACTGTCCATGGGATTCTCCAGGCAAGAATACTGGAGTGAGTTGCCATGCCTTCCTCCAAGGGATCTTTTCCACCCAGGGATCGAACTGACCTCTCCTTTATCTCCTGCCTTGGCAGGCGAGTTCTTTACCACTAGTGCCACCTGGGAAGCTCAGTGTTTCTAAGTAGTGGTTCTCAAACGTCACCACAATTTAGCATCTTGTGGAGGACTTGGACACTCAGAGGACTAGGCTTCAGGTCCTGTTTGTGACTCAACAGCTTTGGGGCAAGCCTACTGGGAAATTTTCACTTCTAACTAGACTTCCCAGATAGTGCTGAGGCTGCTGTTCCAGGGATCACACTCAGATCCACTGTATTCGAAATCTCTGCTGACCTGGCTCAAATCAAGACACTTGGAGGTTCTCTGTATCACTTCTGAGGAGGAGACCCACGCACTTAGGGTCAAGTGGCACTTAGGGGACCCAATCTGTACGGAGTTGCCTCAAGCACATTCCTTCCAGGACCTGTCGCCGACTTAGAAACAATAAAAAGCCAGGTAATCGCTAGACAGCTGCTGAAGGTCAAGAGAACCTACTCGTTAAGGAATCGGAATCTAGCACGTGACCGCTGGGCGTTAACAACCGCAGAGGTCTTCTACCTCCTCCCGGATTCCCCGGGTCCCACGGTGCAGGGGAGTCTCCTTACAGCAAGAGTCTCCCAGACCCGTGGCTGCAACTCGCGATGGCGCGTTTGGGGGCGCTTGTCTGTTGCCTGCTAGCCGCCTGGCACTGCCGCCCGGGCCTCGGACTGCCTCTGGCTCCCGCTGGCGCTGGTCCCGCGGTGGGTGAGTCGTCTGTATCCTTTCCGTCCCTGGAGCTGCCCGCGAGTCGCGGCCAACGCGCATGCGCGAAGCCGGGCACAGTGCGTTGGGGCAGCGGGGCGCCTGCGCCAGAGGCCGCGAACCCGGGGGCTGCGCCCCCGCAGCGGGACGCGGGGAGGGCGAGGTGACGGAGGCACCAGAGTGCCCGCTAGGCTCGGCGGGGAGGTCGGGACTGGCTGACAAGAGTGGGGGCGCTTCAGGGGCGCTGCTCCTCTCGTGCAGTGCTTTTCACTTGATGTCTCCTGGTGTGTTTTGCTCCCGGGCAAAAGGAAGGAAACATTGGGTGTCTCAAGGGAAAAAAGAAGCTGGGGGCTGGATGTCCCGCATTCCCAGCGGCCCCGAATCTGCCCCTGTGGGGCGGGGGAGCTGCCGGTTTCAGTGGCTCAGGCGTGTACATTTCAGTGCGACTCGGAGTTTATTACATCCTGGTCGCCAAGTTTGGTGGCCTTTTCGTCCCACTGCACCAACCACAGCACGGGCGCAGGCACCGCGCTCCCTACTCCTAAGGCCACGTTAGAAGGCTCGGGGCCTTCATTTCACTTTACCTGGACGCCCTTGGGTTCTCTGAGGGCAGAGTCAATTTTATTCATTCCCAACGACCTGGACGGAAGTGATTCTCAAAGTGAGGTCTGGGACCAAGAGACCCAGCATCACCTAAACGGGTATAAAGTGCAGCAAGTTTTTAGTCATCCCCAAGTCCTACTAAATCCGAAACCCCTACCATCCGTGTAACAAATCCTTCAGCTGATTCTGGTAAATGCTGGAGTTTGAGAACCACTGGTCCTGAATAGATAAACGTTGGATGGGAAATCCCTTCAGTGTCAGAATATCCCCACCTCCCTGACTCATTTTCAAATAGAATTGCTCAGTTATCTGGGCTTCCCAGGGGGCTCCGTGGTAAAAAATCAGCCTTCCAGTGTAGGAGACATGAGTTCAACCTTGGGTTGAGAAGATCCCCTGGAGGAGGGCATGGCAACCCACTCCAGTATTCTTGCCTGGAGAATCCTATGAGCCTGATGGGCTGCAGTTCATAGGGTCACAAAGAGTTGGACACAGACTCTGCACACAGGTGCTGGTGGTGGCTCTGTTATCTAGAGGAGGGGGAAATGAGCAAGGTGGAGTTATTTTTATGTTTTGTGGTTTGGGCATAGCTGTCTCTGAAACAGCACAGTGCTGACTGCTGAGACTGCTTATCTTTATCACTTTACTTTCTCACATGCCTTCTATTTGTCCAAGGGCCAAGTCCTTGTGACTCAGCTACTCATGACTCATTTGAAAGCTAGAACTGTCAGTCTGGTTTCCCAACTGTCAGTCGTAACAAAAAATTGTCCCCAAATACTTATGTATGCTGGTTTCTGCTTTCATGAAAGCTGTTTTTCTTCAATTATGTGGCTGTTTAGGATTCTGAGATAAAATGTCCTAGATTGCAGGAGGCCAGCCCTTGGCAAATTCACCTTTTGGTTTTAAGGGTCTGATTGCTGAAGGCCTCCATGACAGATATCTGTGGTCTGGTGAATCTTCACAGCTCTCTGTTTCTGTAAGGAAGCTACTCAGAGTTGTCGCCTAAGGAAGAGGGAGGGAGAGGGGGAACCAGGGTTCAAACACCCAATATACATTTGTGAGAATCTTTTAAAAGCTTTAGTCACTAAGTCATGTTTGACCCTTTGAGACCTCATGGGCTGTGTGTAGCCCGCCAGGCTCCTCTGTCCAAGGGGTATTTCAGGCAACAATACTGGAATGGGTTGCTAGTTCCTTCAGGGATCTTCCTGAAGCAGGAATCAAACCTGTGTCACCGCCATTGCAGGTGGATTCTTTACCATTGAGACACATGAGATTTCCCTATATGCCAAACAAGATGTGATAATTGAGTAGTGAAAAGCACGTTGGGCTGTGAACCCAGAGAATCTGGGTTGAAGAGTGGGCTCTGCCACAGGCCAGGTCTATAGCCTTGGACACACACACACACACACACACACACACACACACACACACACACAGTATTTTGTATAAATTTCATTAGAGGCGGGAGGTGAGGTCTCTAGATGTTTATTATTGATAAATCCCGGGTTAAGAACCTGTCAGGGCTGCATTCTTGGCTTCTATTTAAAGATACCCTTCAGTGCATCTAAATAATTACCGCTTAACTGATATATCTAGCAGTGCAATGGTAGTGGAAAGAGCTCTAGACTGAAAGTCTGGAGAGACTGGTTCCATTTCAGCTTTCAATACTGAGTCACCATGTGATCTTCAGGAAATCCTGAATCTTCCTGTGCCTAATTAAAGAATGTTTATTGGGGACCTACCATAGATCAGACATATTCTAGATGCTGGTAATAGGTTACATCAGATGAGTGTCTTCAATGTGTTTTCAGGTTTGTTTTACAAAAATTTTGTTTAGAAAAATTTAATATATTAGTAATTTCATGTCTCTTACTTGACACAGTATTTCCTGTAGGTGTGTTGTTATCTATTTTGCATGAGGCAAGTGAGATGGAAGGACTTTTTTATTCTGAAAGGATTTTTGCATGTGAAGTAACACAGAACAATGTCAACTCTGGAATCAGATTTCTGGAATTGCTGTCTTAGTTCTGTTGCATATGACATATGTGATTTGGACTTATCTGTAAAATGAAAATAATGGTCAGTAAATACATGTAAAGCATAAGAAACAGTGTTAAAGTAAGTACTCAATACATTTCCACTACTTGGAAATGAGGAAATTCAGTGTCAAATGCAAACTTGACCTTACAAATGAACAACAATATAACTAATGCTGAGCTTACCAAGTGCCAGGCCTTTATTTCTACTAAGTCACTTAACCCTCATTCAGTAGACAATAATATTATTTCCATTTTATGGATGAAACAGGCTGAGATCATACAACTAGATTGGGAAGAAGAGCTTGGATTTGAAGTCAGGCAGTCTAATTCTGGAGCCCCTATTCTTTTTTAATTTTTATTTTTTAAATTATTTATCTATTTTGGCTACGTGGCAGGCATGTGGGATTTTTGTTCCCTAATCAGGACTTGAACCCATGCCTCCTGCTTTGGGAGCACATAGTCTTAACCACTGGACTGTCAGGGAAGTCTGTGGAGCCCCCATTCTTAACCATAACACTATACTTTTCTGCTTGTAAGTTCACTACACACCTTAACATTCTTTGAATAATATACATATTTACATAAAACTGAGATGCAGTGTATATTTATACCTCAAGGAAGGGCTGTCTCCAGGATAATTCTGTTATCTGCCAATCCACTTTATGTGCTGGGTAAAGTCGGTCCAAGCTGGAAAAAAGTTGGAGTACTTTCTGCATTATGGAATAAAATAAATTACTCATGGCAAAAGTTTTCAAATGAGGACTGAATACCAAGTAATTGACCATGAAGACTATTTGATGACTACTTTGTTCTGGATTTTTTTTGTCTACCACTTCTTAGCTATGGGCTTAAAATGTGCTGTTGTAACAATGTCATGGAGAAACAACATCCCAAATATATATAATATGCCTTTTCCACCTTAAATCAACTGCTTTAAATTTTCTACTTTATTATCCAGCTTTGGGTTTTATTGAAGTATTTGCTCAGGTGCAAACTTAGCTTTTTATTATTTGTGTAGATAAAACTTTGTGTTCTGCTCATTTTTTTCCATGCTTCTGGTGTGGTATGTTGCTACTCTGTCACTTCTGATGTGTTTCCTATTGTAAATTAGTCATTATCAGATTAAGCTCAAAATTCAAAGTGTGAAAAAGTCTCAATATTGAAACAATTTTTTGGTCATATATAAGAAAGCAGCAAAACATTGAAGATATGTGTAAATCAATTGTAAGCAAACTTGAGGGTCTTTCAAAACAGGGGTTCAGATTTTGGCTCTCCTGTTTCTTAAGCTGTATATACTAGAGCAGATGTTCTAATTGACCCATTATTAATTTCTCAACTCTAAAATAGGAACAGGGATTCCTGCTTAAGAAGTAGTTTTGAGAATGAAATTACATAGTGTATTTCAGTTATTTCCACAATGTCTGGCATATGGTGAATACTTAATAAAGAGAGCTGCTACTATGCTTATTAGTACTGGTGTTTCCTTCAGTGAAAGAATCTTTGTCAAGATGATTTCCAAGCAAGGGTGCTATCAAATGATTCCTGAAAACCCAAATGGAAGCATGCTGCTACTGCTGCTGCTAAGTCGCTTTAGTCGTGTCCAACTCTGTGTGACCCCATAGACCGCAGCCCACCAGGCTACCCCGTCCCTGGGATCCTCCAGGCAAGAACACTGGAGTAGGTTGCCATTTCCTTCTCCAATGCATGAAAGTGAAGTCACTCAGTCGTGTCTGACTCTTCCCAACCCCATGGACTGCAGCCTACCAGGCTCCTCCATCCATGGGATTTACCAGGCAAGAGTACTGGGATTTCCAGGCAAGAGTACTGGAGTGGGGTGCCATTGCCTTCTTCTTTAACAAATGCTTCCCTTAATATTATTAACATTTTAGACAGTGTATAATAGAAGATGTCCCTCTATTAAATTGCTTTTGAGAACCTCTAGCAATGGCTATTTTTGGCTGATTGAAGACTCATTTTCCATTAATGTTGAGAGACAAGGTTTTACACCAAAATTAGGAGTAAGATTTATTGGTTACAAGTTCTGCAATCTATTCCTTGGTGGCTCAGACAGTAAAGAATCTGCCTGTGATGTGGATACCTGGGTTGGGAAGATCCCCTAGAGAAGGCAATGGCTACCTGTTTCCATATTCTTGCCTGGAGAATTCCATGGACAGAGGAGCCTGGCTGGCTACAGTCCATGGGGTGGCAAAGAGTCAGACGTAACTGAGCGACTAACATACATACATACATACATCTGCAATCTCTTCACTCTGTAACCCCAACAAAACACATCATATTTTTATGTCCATTTTTGTACAAGAAGAAAATAATTTCTAAAACATTAAATTCTATAAGGAAGAAGGTATGCTTCTTCCTTAAGCATATGAAGCTTCTTCCTTAATAAGCATATTAAGATACAATATATGGGATTATTATTGACTTCCCAGAAAAGAGTTTCCATGTATATCACTATGCAAACTTATGTTTGTAATATAGTCATTGTTAATTAGTCACACTGTCACTGATTTCATCAATTTTGTTGTGTGCAAATAGTGAATTCTACTAAAATCTTCCTACTATCTTTAGAGTCAGTATTCTCACAGGGAAAGACTGTATTTAATTTCAGGGCATATGGATATTTAGGCTTCCCAGGTGGCGAATCCACCTGCCAATGTAGGAGATGCAAGCGACATGGGTTTGATCCCTGGGGTGGGAAGATCCTCTGGAGAAGGAAGTGTAAATCCATTCCAGTATTCTTTCCTGGGAAATCTCATGGACAGATGAGCCAGGAGGGCTACAGTCCCTGGGTTCACAAAAAGTTGGACAGGACTACTGAGCTACTCAGCACATGGATATTTAAATTGCTAAGGCTTTCTTCTAACACAGGACAGAATGCCTGTTTCGTCTTACTGTAAATATCTGTATGGGAATTCCAAAAGAGAAGTAGGTTTAACACCACTTGTTTTCTCATCAACAGGACAGTTTTGGCATGTGACAGACTTCCACTTAGATCCTACTTACCACATCACAGGTGACCACACAAAAGTGTGCGCTTCCTCTAAAGGTGCAAAAGCCTCAGATCCTGGTCCTTTTGGAGATGTAATGTGTGATTCTCCTTATCGCCTCATTTTTTCAGCACTTGATTTTATTAAAAATTCAGGACAAAAAGTATCTTTTATGATATGGACAGGGTGAGTGATTATATAAATATCGTATAGTTACTGAGTATATATCTACAGTGTCCTAAGCTTCATTAAGATGTTTAATTTCATAAGAAACTTAATTTACATGTTAAGAATTATTGGGGCTTAAAAAATACTAGATCAAATAAGTCAGCATTATTAGGGATAAGAAAAACTTTCATAGTCCCAGTTTTATTTGTTTAGAATATATCCTCTAGAAATATGTCCATATTAACTAAGAGATGAGTTTATAAATAGCTTTTTGTGTCATTATCTTGAGATGTTTATTAATGTGATAATAAGTCTTGATTAAATAATCAAAAAACAAAAGTCAGCAATGGGAATTAACCTGTGATAGTGATTTTACAAACATCATCTTCTGGTGGTGTAGTTATTAACTAATTCTATTCATCATGACAGAGTGAAGAGGTCTGTATTTCCTGTACCTGCAATAATGATCGTGGCCTTATTTTTTTTTTAATATAAATTTATTTATTTTAATTGGAGGTTAATTACTTTACAATATTGTATTGGTTTTGCCATACATCAACATGAATCCACCACAGGTATACACATGTTCCCCATCCTGAACTTATACATTGTAACTCGTTTAATCTCCACAATAGATGTTGTTATTATTCTTCCCATTTTACAGATAAGGAAATTAAGGCCCCGGAGCATCTAAGTAACTTGTCCAAGTGCTCACAGCTGTAAGAGGGCAAACCTGGCACTTTTGGCCCTGGAGTCTGTGCTTTTAATTACTAAGCATTTTTGCCTCTTACAAATCTTCAGTCAGGCAGTGAAATAGGCTGACATTTTCAGTTTATCTTTTGTATTTCACAAGTTTTCTTTTTCTTTAGGGTTCTCAGTGGAACAAAAGTAAGTGCAGAGTAGTTTATCAACACTTTATCATCTGTTGATTTATGGTAGACTTCGAATGACAATACAGAAAAGCTTTACACAAGAGTCTAGTGACTTTTTATAGAAACCGATTTTGTTTTCTGTGATTCTGTCTTCTTTTCAGGGATAGCCCACCTCATGTTCCAGTGCCTGAACTCTCAACAGACAAAGTCATAAATGTGATTGCTAATCTCACAACCACTATCCAGCGTCTCTTTCCAGATCTCCAGGTTTTCCCTGCATTGGGTAATCATGACTACTGGCCACAGGTAAATTTGACCACAACTTCTGGAAATGCTTGGAGAACTTTTCCCATCAGTAGTGTCAAAGTTTTGCAACTGATTGGTTGATAATAGAGCATGGGATCAGGGCTCGTGGAGGTAGAGTGTGCTCTTAACACTAACCTTTGAGGAAGGCAAGACACATGGTTTGGGGACTTAAAACTGACTCGTAATAGTTCATAAAAAGTTATGTCCATAGTGGGGTTTTGGAAGCAGATTACTTAGTTCATGGGTTATTAATTTGTGATTTCCTTCTTATTCTTCCTCAGTTTTTTTTAAAAATTATTTTGTTCATTTTAATTTCCATGTTCAGGTTAGCATAAAAAGGTTAATGTTGACGAATGTTTACATGTTTTAGAATTTCTATTAGACATACTAAGCTACTCATACTCTGATCTAAGCTGGATTGTGATTAAAAACAAAAGCATCGAGAATTATCATAAGAACCAAGAAGGGAAGTCCATGTTCAAAATATAATTCAAGGCAGAGAGTATGTTCAGAGTATTTTTAATGTCTGAGACAACCTAGGCTTCAGCGTCTATTAGAGTGGCTGTTTTATTAAACAGCCTGTGCATAACAGTCAGATAGCAGTTCCAGTAACAGGAATCTGCTGTAGCATTTGTTCAGATTCAAGAGATCTTAGAGATTATTGCAGGACTTGACAAACCAGGGCCTGTGGTCCAGTTGTGTCCTGACCCCTGATGTCGTAAATAAAAGTTTCATTGGAATAGAGCCATGGCTATTCTTTCTGTTTTACCTGTGGTTGCTTGTGTACTGTGACAGCAGAGAATAGTTACCATGTTGACCACATGACCCTGAAGCCTAAAGTGTTATTATTTGACCCTGCATAGAAACAGTTTGCTGACCCTTGGTCTAGATCAACTCTTCAGTTTATAAACGAGGAAACTGAGGCCCTGAACAGTGCTCGTTTAAGTGTTCAGTCACTTAGTGGCAGAACCCACATCCTGAATCTTTTGTGTTCGCCTGAACAAGCATCCTTTCACAGGTCCTTTGCTCTTGCCAGACTAACATATCAGCATTTCCTGAACATGATGTTTACTTTCATGCCTTTCTTTGTCTACGTTTTGCTTTGTGTTTAGAATATCTTTTCCATCTCATGTCAAAAGACTGCTTAATGAGGGTCTTGATTATATTAGTTAATTAATCTAAATACTGTGACTTTGAAAGTTGCACTTTAGAACGAGCTTAAGTTTAAGTGACTTCCTGGGTCTGGCCTCCAGTCTTGAGATGAATAATATGTGAGTCTTGGTGACAGTCAGCCTCTTAACTAGTGATCAGGTTTTGCTACTGTTGAAATGTGAGACCACACAGAGCAGAGGGTTGGAGGTGGACAATCTCCAGGAATCAGAGGTTACACATGTTGTTTTTATAAGCTTTAGGTGACAGACAGACTGCTGTAATGGAAAACCTGTGGGGTTTATTGTCACATTCATTAGAATTAAAAAACCTGTCCTGCTTCTAATAGCTGAGCAACTTGAGTAATGCATGTAATTATCCCTGATCATTTGTAAACAAGAGCAGTAATACTTAACCTTGCAAAGTTTTGGGGAGAATTAGTGACGCTCAGTGGAAAGGGCATAGTTGCCTACCTGGCACATTATAAGCCCTCAGTCAGTGGAGGGGTGGTTTTGTAGCATGAAGCAGTGACATGGGACACGTGTTTCCTAACTCCTCTGAGGATTGGTTTCATTTTACTTTTATCTCTGCCTTCTTCTTGTGAAGCCAAATCTTATAATAAGTCAAAGATATAGGTACTATCCAAGTCTAAAATATATCCTATTACATGTACAACTAGGATCAATTGGGCAGCCTTTATACCTTAAACAGCTAATTTTTTCCTCTTTCTAGCTTGTGATCTTGTATCTGAAAATCTTCTTTCTACTATTCTGCCATCTTTCCTTCCATCCCAGTTTCAGGAATGTCAAATGTAACACGAAAGCCCCACAACAAATTCACTTAGAGTCTACTCATATCTGAAATCAAATTCTGGTGAATGTTAGTAACAAATAAATTGGATGTGTTATTTCTCCCATCAGCATGTATATAAACATAGCTACATAAACACACAGATACAGACACAAGTTCCCACCCATTATGTCAGAAGTAGATATTCATATGGACAGCCCAAGGATTTCTTCCCATTGCCACTCAAGGAAGCAGCCCAGACCAGCATCCTCATTTACTCCTACACTGGCAAAGCTGGTGCCACCAAACTGTGGGTGGCGCCACTTCTCATTGTGCAATAGATAATTGGATGTAAGAGTGATGATAGAAAGACGTGGAATTTAGACCTAGCTCTGGAACTGACAAGCTCTCTCTGAATCACTTAACTCTGGTGCTCATATTTCTCATGTTTAAAGTAGACAGAAAAGTTTAGGGTAATGTTTATATATAATTTTGATTCTACATGACTATACCAGTATCTTGGCATCCATCCTGAAGTAAACAAATGGCTAAAATGTTAGGTTTTTTATGATGATGATGCTTACCAACGTTTGATTAGGATTTAGATTGGGCAAAGCCACTGTGTAACTTTCAGACAGATCAGTCCGATCTCTGGCACAAACTGAAAATATACTTTGAATAATTAGTTTCAATTAAAAGAAGTCATTTACTTATAACTTTCCCTGAATATATTTATATTTGAATCATGTATTAGGCATATGTATTAGGAACTAATGTGACTTGAATGTCATTTTTAAAAAGGTAAAGCATTTTAATTAATGATGGCAGTGAAAGTCCTTGAAGAAATAGGTCTGGGTCACCAATATACAGAGGGAAATGAAGAAAGTGAAGAAAATGGCTTCAGTTTTTTAGCATAATTTTTTGAAAAGAAAACAGAAAGAATCACTCAATTTCACAAATGATTTCTGAGTTTTTATTCAGTATCTATTTTCTTGAAGCTTTATTTTTTTTGTCTAGAGCTTACATCACGATAAGGGTTCTTTAATAATGATATGATAAAGTAGGATGATAAAAATACTGTATGTTATACATATAATATTTAGAAAATCAAAATTATATGATTTAGGCTAACCTGAAGAGTTGTTGTTGTTTAGTCACTAAGTTGTGTCTGACTCTTTGCGACCCCATGGACTGCAGCACGCCAGGCTTCCCTGTCCTTCACTATCTCCCCGTGTTAGCTCAAATTCATTCCATTGAGTTGGTGATGCTCTCTATCTCATCCTCTGCCACCCTCTTCTCCTTTTGGCTTCAGTCTTTCCCAGCATCAGGGTCTTTTCCAATGAGTCGGCTCTTTGCATCAGGTGGCCAAAGTATTAGAACTTCGGCTTCAGCATCAGCCTTTCCAATGAATATTCAGGGTTGACATAAAGAGACTCAAAATCAAAAACATGTGGTTATAAGTCTTCTTTCAAGAAGTTAAAATGCTTTATACTAGTGTTAACATTTCAGAGGACTTTGTTTAATTCTGAAATCATGATGTTTTCTCCACTTCCTAGGCATGCTACACCAGAACTTACATTTTCACGGGCAAAGTTGCCTTCAATGTCTAGTGAGCACACTCCCACATCCATTTTGTACTCAGTTATGCCAAAACAAGGGCTTTTTTCTGTATATGGCACCATGTTGGTGTCTGGGCCATTGTTTTTACTTTGATTCCCTTTCTTGTCAACTTGATGAAATCATTCTTCAAGGTCTGGTTCAAATGCTCTTCTCACTCTCCCTGCTGACTCTCTAGGGCAGCCTTGATTATTCTTGTTTCTCCACTCACAGGATCCTTGGGATGGTTCCTAGCACATTGTCTTACAGACGGCTGGTTGCATTTTGTTCTCCATCTCCCCAGCAAAGCCATAAATACCTTGAAAAATTAAGTATATCTAGTATTCCTGCATCTCCAGATGCCTGCTATGGTGGTAATCGCTCAAGTCATGTTTAAAGTAATTCATCCATGTATCTTCAGAGTTTTAATGTTGGATTATATTGTCTGTGGCCAGGATCAACTGCCTATAGTCACCAGCAAAGTGTACAGTGCAGTAGCAAACCTCTGGAAACCATGGCTGACTGAAGAAGCTATTACTACTTTAAGGAAAGGTAAGTATACTCAGCCTTATTTTTTGTTCAGCTAATATTGTTTGGATATTTAGTGTTTGCTTGGGTGTGCCAATTCTGAAGGGTCTCTGTGCCCAGTTTTCCTAGAGGTCTTACCATGTTTGAAAGCCGAGGAGTGGCATGGATGGTGAGTGGGCCAGGGTCCTGGCGGCTAACTCTGAAAGCGCCATGACAGCAGGGTTCTGTCACCACTGGTTCACAGGTGTGAGTGGGGTTATGCGTTTAAGCAGCTTTGATTTATCTGCTGCTGTATCTTCAGTGTTCTCATTCTTTAGATTTTAGATTTCATTGTATCTCTTAATTCCCCAAACATACAAAAGTAGAAGTTGATTTCTTAATCGTTTTCATTCCTTGATAAAAATCAGTACCGCATTGCCTAGTTATCTTTTCATAAGAATGCTAAACACAACTGTTGTGACCTCAGTATGTGGAAGGGCAGCACTGGACTCACAGAGAAGGTTTTCAGTAAGTGTTTGTTAAATCTGATTCTTATGCAATAATAAGCCTATTTAAGTGCAAACGAGGCAGTGAGAAATGAGTATAACCTTCCTCGATGGATTGTAAACCTTAATTAAGATTTTTGCTTTCACAGTGTCTATGTATCTGTGTATTATTTTATTAATAGAATATGTTTAAAATTTGTTTTTATAGGTGGCTTTTATACACAGAAAGTTTCAAATAATCCGAAACTTCGGATCATCAGTCTCAACACAAACTTATACTATGGCCCAAATTCCATGACCCTAAATCAGACTGATCCAGCAAATCAATTTGAATGGCTAGAAAATACACTGAACCTCTCTCAGCAAAATAAAGAGAAGGTAGACGCCATAGATCAACATCACTGGGGATAAACAGAGGGTTATACTTGTGAATTTATTAGACTTGCAAGGGGTCAGGTATTAAGAAAAGTATTAAAATGTAAAGATGTTCTTGCATAAAACAGTTTATGATTTGCTCTGTTGTTGATGCTATTTGTGTTTTAGTTTGCTCTAAGGCTTGATCAGTTCAGTTCAGTTCAGTCGCTTAGTCGTGTCCGACTCTTTGCGACCCCCTGGACTGCAGCCGGTCACAGTTACCTAATGTCACAATGTCCAGGGGATCATCCCAACTCAGGGATCAAACCCACATCTCTCGTGTCTCCTGCATTGGCAGGTGGGTTCTTTACCATTCGTGCCACCTGGGAAGACTGTCATATCATAAACCATGCAGTTTAAATAGACAAGTATAAATTTAAGACCATTAATAGCTTCATAATTTCTTCTTTTTTGATAAATAAGTAGGAGAGATGGTATATTTGTTTTCTAAACTTTAATTAATGTACTTTCAATCTTGGGTACCTAAATGTCTTTTTGTTATGATAAATGTGCAGAAAGAATCCCAACAGTCCTCTTTGTGTTTCTCTCTCCAGGTGTACATCATAGCTCATGTTCCAGTCGGGTATCTGCCCTTTGCAAGGGGCATCCCAGCAATGAGAAAATGCCATAATGAGAAATTGATAGACATTTTTAGAAAATACAGTGACATCATTGCAGGGCAATTTTATGGACATACTCACAGAGATAGTATTATGGTTCTTTCAGATAAAAAAGGTAATAAAGTGTTCTATTTGTATCTATTTTGCGACACAAAATAGTGAATATTACTGAATAGTGAATATAACTTTTACTGATCCAGTAAATTTAACGTTTATTAAATCTACTTGCCAGCACTAGCTTGTTCTCACTTACCTTCAATGAGTATATATATAGTCCTATAGTGTATAAGACTATATCTAGTCCAACTGCTGGACTTCTTATTAACTTCCCAAAGCCATCACCATTTGATCGCTGTTGACCCAAAAGTCTCTGAAACCTTCAGCTCACTCAAATGTTCTTTTAGGTCTGAAAGTTTAGAGAAGCACTGTTTTTGTTTTACTTGTGAGACTCAAGATTCTTTCTTTTTTTTATTCATTTATTTTAAATTGGAGGCTAATTATAATATTGTGGTGGTTTTTGCCATACTTTTTTTAAACGGTTTATTTATTTTTGACTGCGCTGGGTCTTTGCTGCTGCGCGCAGGCTTCTCGAGTTGTGGATAGTGGGGGCTACCCTCTAGTTGCGGTGTGCATGCGTCTCATTGCTGTGGCTTCTCTTGTTGGGGAGTACAGGCCCTAGGCTGTGCGGGCTTCAGTACTTACGGCACACAGGCTTAGTTGTCCCACAGCATGTGGGATCTTCCTGGACCAGGGACCAAACCTGTGTCCCCTGCATTTGCAGGTGGATGGACTCTTAACCACTGGACTACCAGGGAAGTCCTCAAGTTTCTTTTGCTATGACTAGTCTGTCTTAGAATTTAAAGAGCAAAGCACAGTTTACTGTGGTTTAAAGTAAAATATATTAAGCTCTTAACTTTTAAGTGCTTACCAACATGGTCATCTACTCAGCATTAAAAGAAAAATAAAACAGAAGGAGCACTTACATTAAATAAGACAATGATTATCTATTCTTAAAGATAACTTCTGTATGAGGGCAGAAAACTGAGAGTTAACAAAATAAAAGTTTTGATTTTTTAGTAGTCAGCCAGGATAAAAATCAATATATATATATATTTCAGTAATTGGAGAACATTTTTGAAATGCTTTGCCTTTTTCATCTAGGATGACTGGACTTGGTAAAAATGACCATTTTTCAGCCTTTGATAGCTTGTTTACTTAGATATAATAGATATAAAACATGGTGACACTTTAATCAAATTCTTATTATGTAACTATTGGAATATTGTCATAGGTGGAGTACAAAAAAACTAGCTTTGTATTTTTCATGTGTGTATACTTGTAATAACTTGGATATTTTTATCATGAAAAATTTCAAATATATATAAAAGCAGAGATATTGAAATATCTATCAAGATTTGTTTTACCAATGATTCTCTTCTTTGAGGTATTTGAAAGTAAATGTCAAACATTAAATGTATTTCAATACTACGTGTGTCACACACTGCTAAAACATTTGGATAACAACGTAATCATAATTCCAGTAACTTAACTAACAGAACCAACAATAATTCTTTCAATCTCCTTCCTAATAAAGCTTTCCCCTGTTTTCTCAAAAATGTCTCTTTACTGTTGTTTTAAATCAGGATCCATCAAGCATCACACATTATTCGACTGTTGTGACTGTTAATTTCTTAACCTGAAACTTTTTGTACCTTTAATATCATTAAGCTCATTGTTAAACACACATGTATTTATGCACATATGTCTCGTCCAGGAAAGCCAGTGAATTCTTTGTTCGTGGCCCCTGCTGTCACTCCAGTGAGAAGTGTTTTGGAGAGACTGACCAACAATCCCGGTGTCAGACTATTTCAGTATGAGCCTCGTGAGTATAAATTATTGGTAAGTTGGTGTGACTTTTAGAACTGACTTCATAGTTTTGCATGTCTATGTAGTTTTCATCAGTTTAGTTGAATGTTTTCAACACAGCTACTATAAGTTGTACTTTATGCTGAAATCTCAAGATGTCTTCTTTTTTGTGTCTTGAATGTCAGCTTTATATCAATTCCGCATTTAGTTTATGAATACTGTACCTTTCAACTAATATGTAATTTGAAAAGAGTTTCTCAGGTAAAGTCTCTACTGATGTAATTGCATTTTTCTCCGAGGTAAATTTGGTAAGCAATAGTTCTATTATTCCCTGGAGCATGTTTTTACAAAAAACAATAGTGCAGGAGAAATCTCGTTTTAATCCATAAGCATTAAATTAAGAAAGATAATATAACAATTGACTGATAAGAATAGTCCAAAAGAAATTTTTTACAACTATTAGTTGCCTGTTTTTAGATCTGAAACTCATGTGTATGTGTGTACATTGACATAGAAAGATGTACGTGCTATAACGTTATATCATTTTTTAAAGTGCAAAATA
The DNA here is from genome assembly GCF_014754425.2 of Oryx dammah. Taxonomy (NCBI): domain Eukaryota; kingdom Metazoa; phylum Chordata; class Mammalia; order Artiodactyla; family Bovidae; genus Oryx; species Oryx dammah. Next base: position 16,029,447 of record NW_024070188.1, on the reverse strand, counting down.
GTTTGTATAGTTTGATTTCATTTTATGAAAAAATGAAAAAGATAGTAAAAAGAAATTAAATACCTGTATTTCTTTTGTACATACAGTCTGGAACAGCACACACACACTGGAGTGCTGGTAAACGTTTAATAGCTGGCTCACTGGGGGGTGGAAGGTGCTTTGTTTTGTAGTGTTTGCCAATTTCCATGGCATAAATACTCCCCAAATGGCCAATTTCAAGCTGCGGTAATGATATAAACTAGCTTGTGAGTTTCCTGAAAATTGACAGCATTTGTGGGCTTGTACAAGCCACCTGCTGCATATAACTGATTTATAGACAGTTGTTAGCAGTGGTTACTTCGGAGGTGTATGAACTGAAGGCTTTTTATTCTGTATATCTTTCTGTATAGTTGGATTATTTTCTATTATGTTCTTTCATTATATTTTATATGAGCAAAACAATATAGATTTTTCTATCCGGACTCTTTTTCCTTAAAAGCGATTCTCAGTTTTTAAAATGACTACACTTTAAAATTAAGAAAGTCACATAAATCCTAATAAGAACTCTACTTGCTATGCAGTACGTTACATGCCCAACTATGAACCAGGCTTTATTACTCTTTTTAACTATTTTTTAACTATAGGATATGCTGCAGTATTACTTGAATCTGACAGATGCTAATCTAAAGGCAGAATCCAATTGGAAGCTGGAGTATAACCTGACCCAGGCCTATGACATTGAAGATTTGCAGCCAAAAAGTTTGTATAAGTTAGCTAAACAATTTGTAATCCAAGAGAGTAAACAGTTCATAAAATACTACAAATACTTCTTTGTGAGTTATGACAGCAGTGTAATTTGTCAGGGAAAATGTAAGATCTTTCAGATTTGTGCAATTATGAACCTTGATGTTATTTCTTATACAGATTGCTTCAGACAATATCATATGAAGCACAGTCTGTAATATTTCACAGTTTGTTCTCTTTGATAATGAAACAGTGCTCTGCTTCTTGAGATCAGTTTGTGGAAATTGTTATGCAAATCTTTGTGAGTTACTGAGTGGGCAGGAATAATTCCTGTCTTTGCTTTTTTATGATGCAAAAATGTAGCACTCTCAATTTTTATTATGTTGAATGTATTTAAATTGCCCATTACTAGAATGATGTTTGAATGTAAATACCCTATCTTCCAGGACTTCCTAGGTGGCTCAGTGGTAAAGAACCTGTCTGCCAATGCCAAGGCAGGAGACTCAGGAAATTCAGGTTCAGTCCCTGGGTCCGGAAGTTCTCCTGGAGTAGGAAATGGCAAACTGCTCCAGTATTCTTGCTTGAAAATTTCATGGACAGAGGAGCTTGGTGGGCTCCAGTCCATGGGGTCCCCAAAAGTGGGATACAACTGAACACGCACACACCTTATCTTCCAGTTTATATAATTGTACCTAATTTATACTCTAGTTGCAATTGTCATTTATACAATAAAACAAATTATTTTTCCTTAAGTGGAATGAATTATTTTTAATATGGTCATTTTCAGTTTTTAATTCACTCTCTTGGAAACTTCATGTGTAAACTCAGGTTCAAACTGTTTTAAGTATCATGAGGTTAACCCTGTTTTTGCACTGTCTACTCTTGAGAAAACACCAAGGTCACATTAGAGCTGTCTCTGATTCTATGAGACATCATGGGACAGGACTTCATTACCTGTCTTCACTCTGTGAGTGAAGGAGAACCCTTTTTAGTACTGCTAGGTTTTAAGGAAGACAATGTCGTAAGAGAATGGATAAATGAAATATTTTACCAAATTTTAAAAATTACAGAGATATTGATAGTATAGCTTGCTTAGAGATGTATGTAAGAGATCCCCCCAAAAGAGGTACGTTGGTAAATCAAATACAAGAATGTTGGAGGTTAATGAATGGGAAAGTTGATTGGGGAGAGATATATAACAGGACTTAAATGCATTGGGAAAGTTTTATTTCCTAATTCAATCAATGGCTATGTTGATGTTAGCTCTACATTTTTCTTCAGTTCAGTTCAGTTGTTCAGTCGTGTCAAACTCTGTGACAGCATGGACTGCCGCACGCCAGGCCTCCCTGTCCATCATCAACTCCCAGACTTTACTCAAACTCATATCCATTGAGTCAGTGATGCCATCCAACCTTTCATCCCCTTCTCCTCCTGCCTTCAGTCTTTCTCAGCATCAGTGTCTTTTCCAATGAGTCAGTTCTTCGCATCAGGTGGCCAAAGTATTGGAGTTTCAGATTCAGCACCAGTCCTTCTGATGACTATTCAGGACTGATTTCCTTTAGGATGGACTGGTTTGATCTTGCAGTCCAAGGGACTCTCAAGAATCTTTTCCAACACCACAATTCAAAAGCATCAATTCTTCAGCGCTCAGATTTCTTTATTGTCCAACTCTCACATCTATACATGACTACTGGAAAAACCATAACTGACTAGATGGACCTTTGTTGGCAAAGTAATGTCTCTGCTTTTTAATATGCTGGCTAGGTTGGTCATAACTTTTCTTCCAAGGAGTAAGCATCTTTTAATTTCATGGCTGCAATCACCAGCTGCAGTGATTTTGGAGCCCCACAAAATAAAGTCTGCCACTGTTTCCATTGTTTCCCCATCTAATTGCCATGAAGTGATGGGACCAGATGCCATGATAGTTTTCTGAATGCTGAGCTTTAAGCCAACTTTTTCATTCTCCTCTTTCACTTTCATCAAGAGGCTCTTTAGTTCTTTGATTTCTGCCATAAGGGTGGTGTCATCTGCATATCTGAGGTTATTGATATTTCTCCTGGCAATCTTGATTCCAGCTTGTGCTTCTTCCACTCCAGTGTTTCTCATGATGTACTCTGCATATACGTTAAATAAGCATGGTGACAATATACAGCCTTGACGTACTCCTTTTCCTATTTGGAACTGGTCTATTGTTCCATGTCCAGTTCTAACTGTTGCTTCCTGACCTGCATACAGATTTCTCAAGAGGCAAGTCAGGTGGTCTGGTAGTCCCATCTCTTGAAGTATTTTCCACAGTCTGTTGTGATCCACACAGTCAAAGGCTTTGGCATAGTCAATAAAGCAGAAATAGATGTTTTTCTGGAACTCTCTTGCTTTTTCAATGATCCAGTGGATGTTGGCAATTTGATCTCTGGTTCCTCTGCCTTTTCAAAATCCAGCTTGAACATCTGGAAGTTCATGGTTCACATACTGTTGAAGCCTGGCTTGGAGAATTTTGAGCATTACTTTACTAGCTTGTGAGATGAGTGCAATTGTGGAGTAGTTTGAGCATCCTTTGGCATTGCCTTTCTTTGGGATTGGAATGAAAACTGACCTTTTCCAGTCCTGTGGCCACTGCTGAGTTTTCCAAAGTTGCTGACATATTGAGTGCAGCACTTTCACAGCATCATCTTTCCATCACCTCCCCTAGTTTTGTTCGTAGTGATGCTTCCTAAGGCCCACTTGACTTTGCATTCCAGGATGTCTGGCTCTAGGTTGGTGATCACACCAACGTGGTTATCCAGGTCATGAAGATATTTTTTGTATAGTTCTTCTATGTATTCTTGCCACCTCTTCTTAATATCTTCTGCTTCTATTAGGTAGGTCCATACCATTTCTCTCCTTTATTGTGCCCATCTTTGCATGAAATATTCCCTTGATATCTCTAATTTTCTTGAAGAGATCTCTAGTTTTCCCATTCTATTGTTTTCCTCTATTTCTTTGCATTGATTGCTGAGGAAGGCTTTCTTATCTCTCCTTGCTATTCTTTGGAACTCGGCATTCAAATGGGTATATCTTTCCTCTTCTCCTTTGCTTTTCACTTCTCTTTTCACAGCTATTTGTAAGGCCTCCCCAGACAGCCATTTTGCTTTTTTGCATTTCTTTTTCTTGGGGATGGGCTTGATCTCTGTCTCCTGTACAATGTCACAAACCTCCATCCATAGTTCTTCAGACACTCTCTATCAGATCTAATCCCTTGAATCTATTTCTCACTTCCACTGTATAATCGTAAGGTGTTTGATTTAGGTCATACCTGAATGGTCTAGTGGTTTTCCTTACTTTCTTCAATTTAAGTCTGAATTTGGCAATAAGGAGTTCATGATCTGAGCCACAGTCAGCTCCCGGTCTTATTTTTCTGACTGTATAGAGCTTCTCCATCTTTGGCTACAAAAAAATATAATCAATCTGATTTCGGTGTTGACTATCTGGTGATGTCCATGTGTAGAGTCTTCTCTTGTGTTGTTGGATGTGGTATTTGCTATGACCAGTGCATTCTCTTGGCAAAACTCTATTAGCCTTTGCCCTGCTTCATTCTGTACTCCAAGGCCAAATTTGCCTGTTACTCCAGGTGTTTCTTGACTTTCTTCTTTTGCATTCCAGTCCCCTATAATGAAAAGGACACCTCTTTTGTGTGTTAGTTTAGAAATTCTTGTAGGTCTTCATAGAACCGTTCAGCTTCTTCAGCATGACTGGTTGGGGCATAGCCTTGGATTACTGTGATATTGAATGGTTTGCCTTGGAAATGAACAGAGATCATTCTGTCGTTTTTGAGATTGCGTCCAAGTACTGCATTTCAGACTCTTTTGTTGACTAGGATGGCTACTCCATTTCTTCTAAGGGATTCTTGCCCACAGTAGTGGATATAATGGTCATCTGAGTTAAATTCACCTACTTGAGTCCCTTTTAGTTCGCTGATTCCTAAAATGTCAGCATTCACTCTTGCCATCTCCTGTTTGACCACTTCCAATTTGCCTTGATTCATGGACCTGACATTCCAGGTTCCTATGCAATATTGCTCTTTACAGCATCGGGCCTTGCTTCCATCACCAGTCACATCCAACAGTGGGTGTTGTTTTTGCTATGGCTCCATCTCTTCAGTCTCTCTGGAGTTATTTCTCCACTGATCTCCAGTAGCATATTGGGCACCTATGGACCTGGGGAGTTCATCTTTCAGTGTCTTTTTTTCCCTTTGATACTGTTCATGGGGGTCTCAAGGCAAGAATACTGAAGTGGTTTGCCATTCCCTTCTCCAGGGGACCATGTTTGTCAGACTTCTCCTCCATGACCCATCTGTCTTGGATGGCCCTACAGGGCATGGCTCATAGTTTCATTTTTTTCTCCATGTATTTTTTAAGATATTAAATACTATATAGATGAAGATCCAGCCTTTAAAGTGGATTATTTTGGCTCACCCATGGAGAATGGTTCATAATGAAAGCCTAGAGACACCAGGAAGGTCTGAAGTAGTCTAGTAGGGAAAGGACTGCGGTGGGCCTAGGTTGTGGCAGTGAAGAGAGGTAGCCGTTTTGTGATGTATTTTGTTAAGTAGAAGCAGCAAGATTTATTGATGGCAAGAATATAGAAGACAAAGTACAGAGAGAAATAAAGGATGACTCCTGGATTTATGGCTGGAGAAACATGGCTGTGTCATGAGGGAGTTAGGATTACTAGGAGAGGGGAGGGTTTGCGGGGAGCGTGTGGGACACACAGCAACAGATTACGAGTACTATCGTGTATTACAGTTGGTACCAGCTCCCCAAGAACGCCTCTAGTTCTTTAAACACTTTGCTATTCTCATCATCACTAAATAGAGAACTTTAGGATTTCTTTTTAAAATTAATCAGTACCCTAAGAAAGCAGCCAAACCAACTCTGATTGTTTTTACAGTATTTAAAATTTATCAGGAATAAACAAGACTCACTTTTAGGAATGTATTATCTGCCTGCCTCCCCACTGGTACTGCCTCAGTCATCTAGACAAATGTTGAGGACACTTAAGGAAAAGAAAAATAGTGTTAGTTCAATTATTGATGCGTTATATATATTTTTTGTTAGAGAATGCATTTCTGCAAGCTACAGCCTCCCTACTTGGATTGCTTCTCCTTGGAGCAATTATGTGTGTAAATATAATGTAGGCAACCTTTCCATGAACATTGAAAGAAATGATAAGGGTCATATTTATTTTATAATCAGTTTTTCAAAGCATACCTAAAGTTCTTGTTTTACAAAATTCTCCTCAATAAAAGGTAGTGAGTGTAATTCATCATCCTTAACATTTAAAGAAACAAATTTCTTTCTATAATCTGTTTTTTAATTTTAAACAAATTACTCCAAAACTCCTCTGTTTTATTGTAAAAATTCAAACTTTAAATGTCTTTGGCGTTCTATATTGTACATAGTACATTCCTTGGTGAAAGTTCTATGTCCTCAAACTGGTGATTTATGAAGTGGGCTATGAGTGTCCCCTGACCGATGACTTGTAGACTTGGAGGACTGTTCTTCATACAGGACTAGGAACCAAGTGGTCCTGCTGGTTTCTATAGCCTTTGTTCCAGCTTCAGGGAAGACTCGTACCTCCCATCACTACCCCATATTCTAATTAAAATAGAGTGTCAGTTTTTAAACACACATGTAGTTATTCATGTCCATAAATTACTTGTATTCAAAATATATAAATAACTCAAAACTCAACAATAAGAAAACAACTAAATTTTTTAAAATGTCAAAAAATTCAAATGTTTCATCAGTGAAGAAATGCAAATGGCAAACAAGCAAGTAAGAAGATACCCTACATTAGTCATTAAAAACATGTAAATTTAAAAGTAAAGAAACTTTGCTTCTATACACCTATTGGAATTGTTTTTTAAAAAGTTGGCAATATCCAGAACTTGTGAAGACACAGAACTGAAATTCTTATATACTGTTATATACTGTTCCTCACTTTTAAACTGGTACACTTTATTAGATTAATTTTTATTTTTTATTAACTTCCAATATAGCATATATTTCAATTTCTTAATTTATTATAAGGTTAGGATATATTTATTTTTCATTTTTAATTGTTTTCTTTCTAATTTTACAAGTGATACATGTTCATTTTAGACAACTAGAAATACATAAAAGGATAAAGTGAAAAATAACAATCACCCATAATCCCCACCCTTCAGAGGTAATGACCATGAACATTTGATGCATTTACTCTCAGTGTCTACATATAATACATTTTTAATAATTTGAGTATAAATGACCTACAACAGTATGTTAGTTTCTGTTGTACAACATAGTGATTGGACATTTCTTTACACTATAGAATTATCATGATGAAAAGTCTAGTTACCATGTGTCACCATGCACAGGTATTATAATATAATTGATTAAATTCCTCATGTTGTATATTTCATCTCCATGACTCATTTATTTTATAATTGGAAATTCATACCTCTTAATCTCTCTTTACCTGTTTCATTCATACCCCACCCATTTCCCCTCTGGCAACCATCTATTTGTTCTCAGTATCTATAACTCTGTTTCTGTTAAATTATGTTAGTTCATTTGTTTTGTTTTTTATATTCCACACATAACTGCAGTCATACAGTGTTTGTCTTTCTCTGACTAATTTCACTTAGCACAATGCCCGCTAGGTCCATCCATGCATTTACCCATTTCTTTATTGTGGCTCACATTGTTCCTCTTCGAAACCTAAGGACCTCCATATCTTTATCTCTCTAATATTATTATTTTTAAAGACCTGGCATAAAAATTACCTTTGTTGTCAAAACTTATCTAACCTCTTCAGACAGAATTAATCTTTTCTCCTTGAGGCCACCATCAAACTTTATTTAAAACAATCAATGCCATTACTATGCCTTCCTTTCTCTTGTTTTCTCTCTTCCTTTAGTTCTGAGAGGACAGGGCTCTGCTTTACTCAACTTTGTATCCTCCTTGCTTAACACAATGCTTGACCAATAGTTAAATAATCTTTATAATGAGCAATAGCAAATGAATTGGGCTTCCCTGGTAGCTCAGACTGTAAAGAATCTGCCTGTAATGCAGAAGACCTGGGTTTGATCCCTGGTTGGGAAGATCCCTGGAGAAGGAAATAGCAACCCACTCCAGCATTCTTGCCTGGAGAATCCCATGGACAGAGGAGCATGGTGGACTACAGTCCATGGGCTTGAAAAGAGTCAGACATGACTGAGGACACATGCATGCATCAAATGAATTACATTATATCTACACTGGAAGATATTTTTCTCAAATTCTTGCTGATGCCCAAGTCCCTTAATGAATAGATAAAACTATTGATTATTATCATTAATCAGCAGAGATTAACTGTTGAAAATGGAAATGCTGCTTAGGCTGTCCATTGATGGGAACTTATTTACACCAATGGGTAATGAGTTGGTTAATCAGCCACTCTACCTGTCTGAGAGCATCCTCGCTCCAGCTGAGACAAAGAGGATGGATTCTGGCATTGGCACTGGTGGGTTGGGGAAGAAACGTGAGGAGGGAAGTGGGGATTTTTAGACGCAAGAAAAGAAGTGTAACCTGTCCTCTGACATGGTGGTAGGGAGAAGGGCTCAGTGAGTAGAAGATCACTGTAAAGTGATACATAAGTTGATGAGGGCAGGGATTCTAGTTTGAGGTATTTGTGATCTGGTCTCAGCTCCTCCATTCATTTTGAGCGTATTATTAGTTCAGGGCACTCAATCTCTCTGTAATTCAGTTTGTATCACTTATTGAGAGTTATAACATCACCTGTTTTATAAAAGTGTTGTAGGAATTAAGTGAAAATGACAAGTGCAGAGCTCAGTTCCTGGACGTTGTAAACATTGTATAAAAGTTATAAATATTAATGTGATTTTTGACATTATTAAATGATGAAAAGGAGCAGAGTAGATGTGACAAGAGCTTGGAAGTACAGAAGATGGAAGATAAAGTTAAGGAAAACAGAATCTCATATTTTTCAGTGTTGTTCTGTGGAACATGCAGTCGAATACACAAATAAAGCAGACCCCTGAGTTTTGTACAGCACAATTCTCTCCACAAATACGTATGGGGTTCTTGTAATGTTACAGGCACTGTTCTGCGTTCTGGGTATACAGCAATGAACAAAAGAGGTGGAGATTCCTTCCTTATGGCTAATTATTGTGGTGTGTGTGTGTGCGTGTTTGCATGCAACTTGCTGGGAACACTGCCTTTGAACTACATTGTGTGTAACTCAAACTGATTTAACAGTAAAATGTTTTAAATAGTACCACCTGAAGATGGACGTCATTAAAATGGACGTCATTCCCAGACACTAATTAGTAGGGGCTGTGACTGCCATTCACAAAAAAGGAGTGTCAGAAATACTGACAACTGTATTACACAGATGTCCACTTAAGTCTTCAGTATTTGAAAAGAATGATGAGAAGTTGCTAAAATGATTGCTTTGTCTAAAACCATATGATTGCACAAACATGGAAATGTCTGTCACAACATAGAAGAAAATCCTCTTCCGATCAGTCTGTCAGGCAGATTTTGGTATTTTGCTGATTAATATTGAAATTCCTGCTGGATACTACTTATAAAACCCCTTTTATGTGTGTGTCTTGAAAGCATTTATTCTCAGATCACCCAGACAGCCATGAACTATGCTTGGAACAAGGACTGGAGTTACAAGGAACATTGTGCTATAGTCTTCATTTGTCTTCTTTCCTGTTAAGCCTGTAAATTACTGCCAGCTGGTGTCAAAACCCTGAAGTGGTAGCCTGAGGAAGTTTCTATTCACTTGAAAATTCATTAATCACTAGTTCCCTTAAAATCTAGCTGGAATCTTTAGCTGAAATATATGTAGTTTCTTTTAATCATTTATTTGTTTGGCAGGGGTTGATAGCATTGATTTTAGATGTATAAGGATATTAGTATCCTTTGGAAATGAAAGAAGCCACTAAAAAATTTTAAATATCATCTACTCATTATTATATTTTAATGGATATGATTGCTATAGAAGAAAGAACCAAAATCTTTCATTTGGAATCTTTATGCTTTAGAATCAAAACAAGATCTTTTCAATAAGAGTACATGTAAGAGGCTATTCACCTTCTATTGAGAAAAATAGGCCACAGAATATCAAACTGGGGGCCCCTTTGTTTAGAAGCCATAATGTGTTTATTTAAGTTACTCATATGTTTGATAATTATTTTAGGGAAAAGGAGTAATAGATTCACACATTTATTCATCAAACATTTTCTTAATGCCTAGTATGTGCAGGATTTGTGCTGGATACTAGAGTACAAAGGTAACTGAAACCTGAAACAAGAAAGAAAACATACACTTAAGTGGATAATTAAAAATCATTATATTCACCACAAAAAGAAATGATACTTATGTGACATGATGGAGGTGTTAACTAATGCTAAGCTGGTAACTGTATTGCAATACACAATCAATCAACGTGTTGCACACTTTGAACTTACATGATGTTATATGTCAATTATATCTCAATAAAGCTGGGGGAGAAAAGATCTATCAGGAAAAAAGGATGTAAGTCCAGAAATTATATTCTTCCTTTAAATTCATGCTTCCTTGGTGATGCAGTGGTAAAGAACTCACCTGCCAATGAAGGAAATTCAAGAGACGTGGATTCCATTGCTGGGTCAGGAAGATCCCCTGGAGAACACACTCCAGTATTCTTGCCTGGAGAATCCCATGGACGAGGAGCCTGGTGGGGTGCCTCCCACGTGGCTGCAAAGAGTCTGACATGACTGAGCAGCCATGTGTCCACACTATGGGCTTTGCTTTTTTTTTTTTTTCCAAATTCATATCAGAAACTCTTAGAAGGAACATAAGTTGTTTTCCGAGACCCTTTCCTGAACCACAGATATTTTTCTGTCAATCAGTGCTGCAATTTTAAAGTAGGTTTGAGCCAAGGGTGGACCAGAAGCACTTAACAGTCTTTAAGAAGATTTATATTAACTTGATAGTAAAACTTCCTCCCTCCTCTGAAAAAGCTGTTGTAGTAGATAAATCTTCCTGATACACTTTCTTATTTTGCCTGATCCTATGTAGTTATAAGTTCTTGAGCTTTTGCATTTGATTGAGGATTTTGACAAATTTTTGAAACTTACTTTTTGGTTCTTGAGATGAGCTAATTTAGAAATACTGTCCCGCTCTTAGTTTAAAGGCTCAGGACCTCCCTGGTGGTCCAGTAGCTAAGATTCTGTACTCCCAATGCAGGGGGCCCAGGTCTGATCCCTGGTGGGAGAACTATGCCCCATGTGCTTCAACTAAGACCTATTGCACCCAAATAAATAAATAAATGAATATTAAATTAAAGGCTTCTTGTTTTGTTTCCTTTTGCTACACTAGTTTTGTGTAATACCCATTGTGGACTTTACTGTCATGCATTTTCAAATGAGGTACACATAGTTTTGGATTTTACCAAGAGAAAGAAGAGAGTTTTCTCATTTGTGAAATAGAGGTAATAATAGTACTTCATATAGGCAATTCTTATGAATGAATTTTTGTTAAAAATGTAAAACTATGTTTGACACATCTGAGTGAACTCCGGGAGTTGGTGATGGACAGGGAGGCCTGGCGTGCTGCAATTCATAGGGTCACAAAGAGTCAGACACGACTGAGCGACTGAACTGAACTGAACTGAAGGGCTAGATGGCACCCCTCTCCAGTACTCTTGCCTGGAAAATCCCATGGATGGAGGAGCCTGGTGGGCTGCAGTCCATGGGGTCGTGAAGAGTCAGACACGACTGAGTGACTTCACTTTCAGTTTTCACTTTCATGCACTGGAGATGGAAATGGCAACCCACTCCAGAGTTCTTGCCAGGAGAATCCCAGGGATGGGGGAGCCTGGTGGGCTGCCGTCTATGGGGTCGCAGAGTCAGACATGACTGAAGCAACTTAGCAGTAGCAGCAGCAAGGGCTAGAAAATGTAGTTAAGTAGGGAAAAATATATCTATAAAATACATAAATATTTTATACTTTATATAAATTTTATATTTTATATGAATATATTGATAAAATAAATATTTAAAAACAAAATTTATATTTTATCTTAAATTACATAGTTTATCTTATTTATCTACATTGATTGACCCCATCCATTGTTTTCTTGAGTGCTGTGCATTGACAAGTCAATTTATTCTCAGATTCTCTTTTGGTAGATAAAGGTAGCCATCCCCAAATTCTTACCTGTCAGGTAATAGTGAAAGCAAGTTTCAGCCAGATTATACCACACATACAGACATTTATTAACTAAATATTAATAGTAAAATAACATACAAAACAATACAATATAAAACCAAATAACAGACATTTTACAATGTTCATTTTATAGTCTCTACAAGATCCAGTTCTCCATTCCTTGGGGTTCTTTGAATGGCACCTTGGATAAAAGATTTGGTAGAGTCAAACCCCCAAATTCTAGAGGTACAATGTTTCAGTCTTGCAGTCTCCTCAGATGCTCAAAATCAGGGTAGTTGAGGCATTAGCCTCTGGTGCAAATCTTGAAGAGGCACCAAAACACTTAGTAATCAAGAGAAATAATATTTTTAAAAACCCAAAGGAATGCAATATAATTTAACATGAATAAAATGTCAAATTTTAAAATAAAAACAGTCATTGTTTTATATTTCTGCATCTGTGCAACAAGAAGTCATTTCTAAGCAGTCAATGGTTACCAAATTTTCAGAACAGTTTGTGAAGGTTAACAATGGCATGTGATCTTGCTGGGAAACATGAGGTTTATTTATGGTCATGTTTTTAATTGTAGAGATTTTATGAACTTTTATGTTTGGTTCAAAATATGAAAGAATGTTTTGGTAAGAGTATATAAGGATGCACGTTTTTCTTTGCTGAGCTTATGCTTTGATATAGCTCCATGGGGCACTGCTTTAAAACCCTTAGGAGTTCACCTTCTGAGGCAGAAAGGTGAGGATTGGTTAAGGTATCCTCCTTACAAATGAGGCTGCTTGCCTCCTGGGCTCATCTACTTTGCTTGTGTATGATAGGAGGAATGTCTATTAAAAAAAAAATACATGTGTATATGTCTATGTCTGCCTATTTATCTATCATTATCTGTCCATACTATTTTAGCTAATCTATATATTTTGCATATCTTTAATTTTACCTTCGAGAGTTCTTTTCCCACATTCATTTTGCTAGTCCACGGGGCATTGTTTTCACCAATAAAAGCTCATTTTTGTGCTGGGGAAAGTGTGGAGAAAAGGGTATGCTCCTATACTGTTGATGGGAATGTATTAGTCACTATGAAGAACAGTATGGAGGGTCCTTAAAAACTGAAAACAGAGTTAGCACATGATACTGCATGTGGCAATCCCACTCCTGACTGTGTGTCTGGAAAAGATGAAATTCTAATTTGAAAAAACAGATGCACCCCAATGAATACAGCAGCACTATGTAGAACAGCCAAGGCTTGGAAGCAACATAAATGTTCAGGGAAGCCCCTTCCCTCCTCCTTATTTCTTGCCTATTTATTTTCTGGGGGTCTTAGTCTAATTTTTTTTTACACAGAATAATACTCATTGATTAAGGATGAGAGAAGCCAATTCTCAAGTTTCTGTGCTCTGGCTGGAGAGAAGTATATGTCTAGATTGCCAGTTGGTGAATGTTTTCTTCTGAGCAAGTAGCAGACGTGGGATAAAGGCAAAGGTTTCTCTTTTTCTTTCAAACCAACAGATCTGCATTGGTTTAAGTATATATTATGCAGAGATCAGTAATTATTCTTCCCATCAAGTTATCAGTTCAGGTTTATTCTGGATTCTGACAACAGGATGACTCCTGGTTAATTAATATATTCTTTCATGAAATATTTATGGAATTCCTCCTACATGCTAGGTGCTATTTAGGCACTGGCGATATAGGGTGAAATATCCCTGCCTCTATGGAGCTTAAATTATTGCTGTGCTTTTTGATTTTATTCTGTGAATTCATGGAGAAGAGCTGCTAGAGCAATGTCCTTTGACACTGAAGTTCACCTGAAGACATGTAAGGCATATATAGTGAACTTTCATTTTTAAAGTCATTATCAGTTCAATCCATTTAAATGTCCATAAATTGCTCATTAAGGAAATTAACATTTTAAATTAAAACTACATATCTTTGTGTATATTTCCTACATGAATTTTCAAAATAATAATTCCTTTACTTCTTTAATATTTCAAAAGCATTTTAGATCATCTGCTACATTATTGATAGGCACATTTGACTCAGAAAGATTAAGTAACCTGATCAAGGGATATATTCAAGTAAGTAAAGGAGCTGAACCACAGCCCACACCTTCTGACTCCAAGCTCAGTACTCTTTCCATTATACTAGTCAGATTTGCAGTTTCCAGCAGTTTCTACACTGATGTATAATTCATCAGGTTCATAGGGCAACAGATAACAAACTCTTCTACTAAAACAGTTTCAATTATGTGCTTCACAATTGAGTTACACAATGGATTATTGCCAAGATTGTCACTATTTCAAAATGTTGTGTTTATTCAGTAACCTCTTGCTTCTTTTCCTGTTAGAAACTGCCTGTTCTGAGATCTCAGAATTAATATTCTTTTGATGCTACATGCCTCCCTATGAGGAAACATTCACTTGATTGTTATTGATAGGTTGAAAACTCAATGAAGACTTCATGATGCTGTCTTGACCTGCTTCACATTAAAACTTCTGTTTTGTATTTTGGTCTCTTTTTTTCTCCTGACAGACACAATTTAGGAATCTTGTAAGAAAGAATTTATCCTTTTTCTTGTACTTCAGAGTAGGTACTCAGATGGTAGAGAACCTGCCTTCAATGCAGGAAACCCGGGTTTGATTCCTGGGTCGGGAAGATCCCTTGGAGAAAAGAATGGCAACCCACTCCAGTATTCTTGCTTGGAGAATTCCATGGACAGAGGAGTCTGGAGGACTATACTGTCCATGGGATCACAAAGCGTGGGACATAACTTAATGACCAACACATATCACACAGGTAAAATGTAACTTTTTAGGTATAAGAGACTTTTTGTTCAGTCTTGATTTGTATATGGTAAATGTATCATTACTTTCAATATGTTACTAGAAAAATTTATCTTCTAATTCTAACCTCTCATTGTATGTATTTAATAGATCTAAGCTATCCACTTAACATGATCTACTGAACATTCATTTATACAAGGCACAAAATTAGTTCCTATATACTTGACTACTTCAGTTTATCGAATAGTTTTCAAGTTTCTGAACCGGTTCTGGGTCCTCAGAGCCTCTGATAATAAGAGATGATATGTTCCTTGGACATGCCTCCATCAGTCTTTTTGTTCACAAGGGAAAAATCCTACAATTGCTTTTGAAACAACACACCAATGTATAGCAGAGTTAATTCGAGAGAAGCTTCCAAGCTAAAGACCTTAGTAAAACAAAGCAAAAGAAAGTGAAAAGTATTGAAGCAACAAGAATTGTTTTTCCTACAGTCTGTGGCTTGAAAAAAAAAATGGAATACTTAAACCAAGTCATAAAGATGAGGGGCAAAATTTTGAGGTTGGTTTTGTTTACACACTTCTTTACTTTCTAAAATAGCCTCTTTTTTTTTTTTTTGGCTTTAGTGTTAAACTATTTAATTGCTTAAGTTAACTTATAAAGTTTTACATAAAAATAGATATCCACGGAACTTGCCATGTGACACAGAGTGTCCAACCCCGTGCTCTGTGACAGCCCAGAGGGGTGGGAGATGAGAGGGAGGTTCAAGAGGGAGGGGCGCCTGTGTACCTATGGCTGCCTCATGCTGATGGTATGGCGGAAGCCAGCATCATATTAGAAAGCAATTATCTTCCAATAAAAAGCTAAGGAACATTTTACATAAAATGTGACTTACCTATGTCTTATTGAGCTTTTTTCTCTTTCTTGCTGTACTCACCATTTACCAGACTGTTTTGTTGCTACAAAACAAGGAACCTTTGGATTACATACCTCACCATCCCTGGTGCCTTTGTGTAATCTGTATTCACACTGCATGCTTAGCACTGCCTGTAATGAGGCTGCCTGAACCATGGTAACTCTTTGTAATTCTGTAAACAATGGAAAATAGACGGCTCATTCTTTCTAGGGTATGTTGTGGCGTAGTCAGCTTTCATTACAGGCTTTCTTGTGGAGGGAATGGGGATTAGATGCTGTAAACACAGGGTAGAATATATCTGTTCTCTCAAAAGGCCAAGTTGAAGAGCGGTATGAATCATTCCTAATTTCTTACAGACATTTTCAGTTTCTTTTTGAGACTTTAAAAAGAAAGGATAACCCTTCTTAACATGATTTCTTTCCATTTTCAGATCTCTGTAAGGGATTCTCATCTATTTAAATGGTCTTGAAATAAATATTTTTTCTTTTATGTATTAATTCAGCAATGAGTAGCCAAAAGCTACATGACTATAAGTTACATTTTCCTGGGAAAAGGGGCACTGATTCTCTCATACTTTCTTTTGAAGCTTAGTGTAAAGCAAAATTATAAAGTTTTCTTTTGTGTATATGATTGTGATTGTGCTTAGTCCCTCAGTTGTGTCTAACTTTTGTGACCCTTTGAACTATAGCCCACCAGGCTCCTTTGTTCGTGGGATTTTTCAGGCAAGAATACTGGAATAGATTGCCATTTTCCTCCTCCAGGGGATCTTCCTGACCCAGGGATCAAAGCCGTATCCCCTATATCTCCTGCATTGCAGGCAAATTCTTAACCCACTGAGCCAACGTTCAGTTCAGTTCAGTTCAGTTCAGTCTCTCAGTTGTGTCCGACTCTGTGCGACCCCATAGACTGCAGCCAACGTTACCTAATGTCAAAATCAATGAAATTTTTATTTTGAAAATTTTTAACATTTTCACTGATTAAAAGCTGGCAGATTATAATGCAGGAATTTACCCAACACCACTGTAAGCGGTATTCATATTCTCAGTGACCTGGATTATTTTCATCATTTCCTGATACTTCTTGTTGCTTTGAAGTCATTTTCCATGAAAGACATGCACTCTTTGACAATGGGGAATTTTTGTCATGTTTGCTTTCTGACGCAGGGTTTTAAGGCAGATTTTAATCAGTTCTACTTTTACTCTTTTACAATCAAATTCACTACAAGTATATTTTCCTGTGATTGCATTTCTCTTTGAAGCATCTTGAATTTCCCAATTCCTCGTGATTGCTTTGACCAATAGAGTTGGTGGAAGAGATAGTAAGCCTGGGTTTTAACAGACTTACATGCTCCTGGTTTCTCTAAGGCTTCCATCATAGTCATGGGAAAGAAGTGGTCTGTCCAGGCACTTTTTCCATGGAAAGGATGAGAAGCACGTTGAGCAGAATAATCCCAGATCATCTGCCCCGACCAGTACCAACCTAAAATAAAGTCGACTCCCAACCACAAACACATGAACTAAAAAAAGAAATTGTTGATTTAATCCCCGAGTTTTGGGGTATCAGCAGCAACAGCTAACCAGGAAAAAAAAATTTAAGAACTAAAGATGTATTTCTGTAATGTTGATCAATTGCTTACTATTACTAATGAAATAAGAATAAAATCAATAAAGTATATTTTCATACCTTGTGCATTATGGGCACAGGAAATTCTAAAAAATAACATATGAATTTATTCTAGTCCAAGAGAAGTATGATTGAGTGATTAACATTTGGGTAAAATGCAAAAGTATTACATTTAAGTTAAAATGAGATGAAAATGTGAATTCAAGGAATAAAATAAAGTAACTTATGACGATTCAAGAAGAGATTGTGTATCAGGGTTCCACCAGAAGCATTGAGGGGGAGTCTGTCTATTCATCTGTCTACCTCTTTATATCAATTTCTCCATTTTTACAGAATAAGAGATTTGCCACAATGATTGGATTTAAGCCCAGGTGGCCCAGTGGTAAAGAGTCTGTCTGCCAGCGCAGGAGCCACAGAAGACTGTAATTTGAACCCTGGATTGGGAAGATCCCCTGGAGGAGGAAATGACAGTCCACTCCAGTACTCTTGCCTGGAGAATCCCATGGCAGAGGAGACTGGTAGGCTATAGTCCATGGGGTTGCAAAGAGTCAGACACAATTGAACACACACACACACACACACACACACACGCACATACACATTTGGATCTGATACAATTGTGGAAACTGGCTAAGCAGTCCCTGTGAAGTGGCGGCCTTTGCATCTGGCCCTGGATCTTGAAGTCAACAAGGCAGCTGGTTGGGGAGGGGAAATGGATGTAAAGTTAGGAAGAACATGCATCCTTTCAGCATGAGCTCTAGCAAGAAGAGACATGAATCCATGTCAGTTCTCACTGCCTCTAGTCTTGACATGGGCGACTTGTAGGCGAGGGTGGTACCTTGGCCACAGAGCTAAACACACACTTGTCCCAGGAGCTGGAAGAGCTGAAGGAGCCGGTGACACAGTTACAGACAAGGTGAGCCAGCAGGGAGGCAAGGATGCACACGAGCCTCAGAATGTCTGCTGATCACTGCTTTTCTCCAAATTTTTCACAAGACCCTTTCCTGTGGCCACCCTTACCAGAAACAAACAAGGAAGAGAATTCTGGGAAAACCAGTGTGGCCTAGCCCAGTCAACACAACATGGAGCTATCACACTTTGGCTACTTTCCCAACAGTTTTTAACAGATCTATTTTTAAATGTCACGTTGGCAATACACCGGAATTTAGATTCTTTGCAATTGTTTAAACTTAAGGTGAGTAGTTTTCCCTGTGAACTTAAACATGTGTGTGAGAGTACATAGTTGGATAAATTTCTGTGGAAAGTATGTAAGTTAAAATGTTTGAAGAGCCCTGAGATAGGGTTTAGTCTACAGGAATTGTTAAGGAGGGAGAAACAAGTTGAGATCTGACGGATTCATTCCTTAAGCTGGGGAGATGGCTGTAGATGCAGGTGCAGCTGGGGAGCTTTCTGACCAGCCCCAAAAGTCAGCTCAGGGCAGCAGATCTCCCAAGGCTTGAGTGACTCTCCAGATTCAATAAGAATGTTCCTAACTGGTGCCTGCTTCTCTCTAATCCTCTGAGCCTATCTTCTGCAGATCTCGAGGCTGGACATGTAGGCTCTGACCCTGATCAAAGAGAGCTCCAAGCAGTTGCTCTAGACCCAGCCTTGGTCCTCAGCTCCTTGGTGAGGGTTCTGCCCCAGGCAGGCAGATTTCCCAGGAAATCTCCTGCTGCTGTTTAGCTGCTCAGTCGTGTTTGCCTCTTTGCAACCCCATGGCTGGTAACCTGCCAGGATCCTCCATCCATGGGATTTTGCAGACAAAGATACTGGAGTGGGTTGCCATTTCCTGCCCAGGGAATCTTCCTGATCCAGGGATTGAACAGGTCTCCTGCCTGGGAGGTGGATTCTTTACCACTGAGCCACCTGCAAAGCCCCCAGGAAGTGACCCCATGCTGTATGTCTGGCTCTAAAGTAGCCAAATACTGTGTGGATTCTTAATGACATGGTGTGTGCATGCTCAGTCATGTCTGACTCTTTGCAACCCCAGGGACTGTAGCCAGCCAGGCTCCTCTCTCCATGCAATTCTCCAGGCAAGAATACTGAAGTGGGTTGCCATGCTCTCTTCCAGGGAATCTTCCCAACACAGGGATCAAACCCACATCTCTTATGTCTCCTGCATTGGCAGGTGGGTTCTTTACCATAGCGCCACCTGGGCTGGAAGCCCTAACTCCACCCCTGGACTATTGCTTAAAAAAAATAAAAAATAAAAAAAAGCTTTATCAAACCCTCCTGGCTTGGTAAACAATAGTTTTTAAGGGCAGAAGGCCACTGTTTCCCCTTTTGTCTGGCAAAGCAATAAAACTATTCTTTTCTACTTCACCCAAAACTGTCTCTGAGATTGCATTGGCAGAGAGGTCAAGCTTTCAGTACTAAATTTAACTGTTGGGTCAATGATTACCCAGGTGTCTGAGGACATTCATGACCGAACTCCCCCAACAGGATGTGTCGATTCTCCCTCAGCTCCATGCTGAGTGGGCCAGACTCAGCTTTGTGATCTGGCTGCATCCCTGACACCGTCTCCCAGGTTGCTGCCTCGCCACTTCCCTCTAGTTTTCCACAGTGACTCAGACCTGAACCTCACTCCTCAAAACAACATGCTGCACGTCTGGTTCCCATCCCTAATCTCTCAGCTGTCCTCCCCTCCTCCACACTCCTCAGGAAGGAGCAGGTAGCACATTTCTCAGTCATGTATCTGCAAGTTATTTGTCCTCAGGGACCCTATTAAGCAGATGCTTTGGTTGTATGATGGAGAAGGAAATGGCTACCCACTCCAGTGTTCTTGCCTGGAGAATCCCAGGGACGGCGGAGCCTGGTGGGCTGCCGTCTATGGGGTCGCACAGAGTCGGGCACGACTGAAGCGACTTAGCAGCAGCAGCAGGTGGTCGTATAAAGGGCTCTCCTGGTGGCGCAGATGGTGAAGGATCTGCCTGCAATGTGGGAGACCTGGGTTGGGAAGGTCCCCTGGAGAAGGGGATGGATACCCACTCTGGTATTCTTGCCTGGAGAATTCCATGGACAGAAGAGCCTGGCATGCTGCAGTCCATGGGGTCGCAAAGAGTTGGACACGACTGAGCGTCTGACACTTTTGGTTGTATGATGGCCGCCAAATGAGAAAGTCACACATATGATGACAAGTGTAGTTATCTTTACAAAGGTTAGTATGTGAAAGATCTCTATCCAAAATTGAAAGGTAGGTTTGACTCCTCTTAAAACTAAGGTAAGTTCTTAAAACTCTTGACTTAGATCAGCACAAAGCATGATTTCACCTTTGGTGGAGATGGAGGCAGCAGGAAATAGGATTTGAATCATATAGTGTTTGAATCTCACAGTGTTACAGACTAAAGGTTTTGTGCCCTCAAAATCCCTATGTTGAAATCCCTAATCCCCTGTGTGATGTAATGTGATGGTATTAGGAAGTGGAGACTCCAGAAAGTAATTAAGTCATGAAGAGGGAGCCCTAATGAAAACAATTTAGTGCCCTTACAAGAAGAGACAGGAGAATTTCCTACCTCTGTTCTTTGATATGTAAGGATACAAGGAGAGGGTGGTCATCTTCAAACCAGGAAGTGTTCCTACAGACATTGAATCTACTGGCCCCTTGTTCTGGGACTTCCCAGCTCCAGAACTGAGAGAAATAAATGTTTGTTGTTTAAGCCACACAGTAGGTAGTAAGTATCTTTGTGATCTCAGTCCTGGTTAAGACTTGCTATTGTTAAGCTGCTCAGTCGTGTTCGACTCTTTGCCACCACATGGACTGCAGCACACCAGGCTTCCCTGTTCATCACTATCTCCTGGAGTTTGCTCAAAGACTTGTAGTAAATTCCTTTTGTTCTAATCCCTTTCTTCTCAAGCATTGGTCTCATGTTTTGACTTCTCAGGTAGCTGGAATTACATGCTGGCTAAGCTAATAAGAATTTGATCTGCTTAATGATCTGCTCATATTTATTTTTGCAAGTTAATAAATTGACATTCATTTTTCATTTAGAAAATTAGGTGTCAAAATTCCTTAAAGGGGGCTGACTAAAAAATTGCAAATATGCTTTAACATGAAGGCTGTGTGGCAGAGAGCTTGCAAGAGTTCAGCCTCTGGATCAGGACTGCTGAGGGTCAAATTTCATCTCTGCTGCTTGGTAGCTGTATGACCTTGGCAGATTTGGGGACCTTGGTTTCCTGATCTACAAAATGTGATGAGTAATAAGACTTAAATGACAAATTTATGGTATGCATTAAAGGAATTACTTATTAATGCTTTGAATAGCGTCTGGCAAGAAAAACACTATATAATCATAAATTCATAACATTTCATAAATGGGCTTAGTTATTGTTGACTAAAACAGATGCACAACTTGAGAGTTTCAAATTAAGTTTTATTGAGGGCAAAATGAGGACTGCAACCCAGGAGACAGCACCTGAGATAGCTCTGAGAGACTGCACCAAGTAGGCGGTTGGGGAAGATATGTAAGATTTCAGTGAAGGGGGAGTTCTATGCAATCAAGGGCTTGCATTTTCTGCTAGTCACAAGGAGCTGATGTCTCCATGAAGGGATTTAGTGGTTTTCTAGATATGAAGAGATGCAAGGATTGGGATTATGAAATCAGTTCCTGAAAATATCTATCTAAACACCCGTTCCACCATATTCCTTGAAGCACAGAGTGCCTCACTGCACCCTGGATTTCCTCCGGGGCTCTTGAAGGTCAAAAGCTACAGCAGCACAGGGTTCAGTCTCCCCAGGGGCAGATGGCAAATATCACTGTTGTTCAGTCGCTGGCGAATGTTCTTGGCAAGTGCTAATTTGCAGACAGTATGCATACCTATGAACTAATCTCTTAGATTTCTTTTTCATTCCGTGTCTAATTCTAAACTTTGTATATCTCTCATTCAATTTTTTTCACAATTAACTTTTAGTAGGCTCAATGTTTGGATTATTTTGCTTGGTTCTATTAGAAGGAAATTTATATTTTCATGTTACATACCCGGAATTAAACATTTCCCATACACCGATCTTACCAAATGTCTCTTTGAAAGGAGTCTATCAAAAAGGATGTAACTTGGTACATAGAAGTCTCTAGAAGAGGAAAGTGATGATAAAGAGGTAAATAAAGGCAAGCAATACGTGAAAGCTT
The DNA here is from genome assembly GCF_014754425.2 of Oryx dammah. Taxonomy (NCBI): domain Eukaryota; kingdom Metazoa; phylum Chordata; class Mammalia; order Artiodactyla; family Bovidae; genus Oryx; species Oryx dammah. The sequence continues at coordinate 16,007,051 of NW_024070188.1, read as the reverse complement.
GGTGAGAGTTGGGTGCATGGAGATGTGCATAGGTGGGACAGGCAGACTGATGGGTAGGTAAGGTAAGTAGATAAATAGAGGCAGTATCCATGAGGAGAAGTAGTTCAGATCCCAGGGCCAGAGTAAGTGAGAGCTGGTGCATTTCTTCTAGCTCCACTCATCTCTAATATCACCAAAAATGTGATTGTAAATAACCTGTGCTTAGTCGCTCAGTTGTGTCCAACTCTTTGTGATGCTTTGGACTATAGCTCACCAGGTTCCTCTGTCTATGGGATTTTCCAGGCAAGAATACTGGAGTGGGTTGCCATTTCCTTCTCCAGGGCATCTTTCCAACCCAGGGATCGAACCTGTGTCTCCCGTGTCTCCTGCACTGCAAGTGGATTCTTTATCCACTGAGCCATTGTGGAATTATAGAGAATTAACTAACCATCTCTGCTCAGGAAAAACAGAATTACCATACTTAAACTATATTTTAGAGGTCATCTGATGACCTTTGGTCAGTGTCAAAATTCTTCAAAGTGTTTCTTGCAAAAAACACTTACACTTTCAAGAAATGACTCTCTTCTCAATGTGTACGTTAGAACTAAATGACACGTCAAGTGTACACAATTCACAAAATTTCTGCTGATGAATAATTAGTGGAGTTCTCTGGAAGCTTTAGATGCAACAAGCATCATCAGTCCTGGGTGTTACTGCATGGCACTGCTTTCCCTTCTTATTCTTTTCTCCCTCTCTTCTTTGTTTATTCTATATCCTGACACTGTCCCCTCACTGCTGATGTTGAACTTGAAGCTTTCCCAAGTGTGAACTTCAGATGGTATTCCATCCGTCACGCTCTCCCTAGAGTCCCCACAATGCCCAATGGAGAGGGGATTAATGTTGGAAGCGGCTCGCTCCAGCAGCCTGAGGGTCTTTTTTTGTTTCATGCTTTAGGGGCGCTTTGTCAGCCCCTGAATACTGTCTCTTTGGTTGGCTTTGTGGAGACAGCTTGTGCTCAGAGGTGATTAAGTTGTAAGCTGATTGCTGCTCCACGTGTGAAGAGAGTGTGAGCAGTTTGCAGGCAGCCAGTCAGGACGCCCCCAGCCCATGACGTCAGCATCGCATGATGGGGACCTGGGGCAGCACCAAACAGTCTCTCCCTGTTGCTTTTTTTTTTTGGTCTTTAAGGAAAGAGAAGAAAGCCTGGGGAAAAGAGCAAAAGATGCCTGCTTTTTCTGGAGAATTACTGAATGCTCTTCACTGTAACACCACCACCACCACCAGCAACAAAAATGTGATTGATGTTCTGTAACAGAAGGTGATAAGCACAGTGACCCAAGACTGAGGGGGAAAAAAAGCACAGTTTAGTGAGACTAGGGACTAGTCTGTCAGCTTGATAGGTTTTGGTACTTTATTGAACCCTCCCCCATGAGTCCCTTCCCATTTTTGTAGTGGTTATGTTAATGTTTATCTAGACGTGTATGTGTGCTAACGCAAACGAGACAAAGAAAATCACATTTCTGTTTGTTTTGATTTTGATCTAATTAAGTGGGTTGCTTTTTCCTGTTTGGCATGGTGTATTACAATGCTTACAGTGGGCTGCATGCTTAAAATAGAAGGTGAGCCAGTCCCAGTCCTTCACCTGCGTCATTTCTCATCAATGTCACAGGCTGGTCAGCAGAGTCACAGCACATGAAAATCTGGTGACACACTGGTTACCGATCCCGTCATCCGATAACAGTCAGGGCGATTCCTCCTTCTGGGATAACTGGGGCAAGAATACGCCCTATGTCCTGCTGAATTGTAGTCACTGCTGAGGACCCATGTCCGCAGTTGGTTTTGTGGTGATCGGCAGTGTTTTGAATCTGAGTTTCAACATGTGACCAAGAGGTTTTTAAAATAAGGAACTTGGTTCTGCTGATGTCCACTAACATCTTCATGACAAATGGACCAAATTCCTGAAAGTGCTTCTTGCTCTTTATCTACAATAAAATCGCAGAATTCTCTCTATGATCACATGAGACTAACAATAGTATTCTTGCTGTTAACACTCATCATAAATGAAAGAAAGAAGCATTTGTGTTAAAAATAGTTAAGTATAAGGAATTTTCCCTGGTGGTCCAGTGGTTAAGACTCCATGTTTCCACTGTAGGAGGCTCAGGTTCCATCCCTGGTTGGGGAACTAAGATCCCACATGTCATTCCTCATGGCCAAAAAAAAAAATAGTGAAGTATGCTTTCTCATATTTCTGGGAAGAGAGATTACTGTTTCCAAGAAAACTTGTTTCAGTTATGAAGAAGAGGCATTAAAGTACAGACCACGGATCTTTCTGTCACTTTTAATAAAGTTCATTTATAATATTACTTTATGCCTATCTCCTTTCCCTTGGCAAAGAAAACTTCTGACTTTAGCAGCTAAAATGTTAATGAGAATATCTTTTATGTATTATTTAATAAGTTGTGTCAATTTGATTACATAAATCAAATAGCATCCTCACTGCAAAAAATTAAAAAACGTAGAAAACCTGAAGGAGGAAACTCTTCCATCATTCCACTCCTTAAAGGAAACCTGTTAATATCTGTTGTACTGATTGGCTGATTTGCCAGGAGGACCTGGGAAGACCAACCATCCAAGTTGATTCTGGCATCTCTCCTTTGTTGCACTTGTCACAGCTAAAATGATCTTGTCCTTGGTGTAATTTTTATTTTTTGACTCTCTCTCCTTCACTAATACATGTATTAGCTCCATGAAGACAAATGTTTTTTTTCTTTTATTCATGGTTGTATCCGCAGCACCAAGAACGATGCCTGACATTTGAAGGCACTTACTAAATATTTGTTAAATGATGCTTTCATGAATGAATCTGAGTATTGTCTTATTCCCTTGACTAGTCCTTGCTTAGTTGAATTTATCCTATCTGAGTAATTTTGTATCTTGATGTTTAAATTAACATGATAAAATTGTATCTCTGCAAGCTTTTATGTGGCATCTTTATGTAACGTTGCCAAATTGGATGCTGAATATTGAATACCATGCCTTCTAGTGAGTAGGACAGGATTTGTTTGTGTTCATTCTTGGGTGATGGTTCTGATACTGAAACCAAGTAGGGCCCGTTGGGGCTCCTGGGCACGGAAGCCTTTCACACAGTTGCTGATCAGGCAAGAGAGGGGATGCAGAGACCAGGGAGAATGAATGAAGGAACAATAGTGCAGCCTTGGGCAGGGTTCTGATCCTGCCTCAAGGGGGACAGGCAATAGGGTCTTTCAGCTCTCCTGCAGAACGAAACCACCACCAAAGGAAGATGCTCCAGAGAGAAGGTTACAGTCTGATAACTTCGGAGCTCATCAGGAGGCCACCTGAGGAACCATCTGAGAGCAGACTAAAGGAATGCAGGCCCTACGTACAACCTGAGCCTTATCAGCAACCTTACCCTTGAAGCACTGCTATAAAAAAAGAAAAGTATACAGAAAGAAAAGTTGTCAGTCACTTAGTCATGTCTAACTCCTTGTGACCCTCATGGACTGTCACCTGCCAGACTCCTGTCCATGGAATTCTCCAGGCAAGAATACTGGGTTGAGTTGCCATGCCCTCCTCCAGGGGATCTTCCTCACCCAGTGATCGAACCTGGGTCTCCTGCATTAGGGGTAGATTCTTTACTGCTGAGCCATTAGAAAAAGTGAAGTCGCTCAGTCGTGTCTGACTCTGCGACCGCATGGATGGTAGCCTACCAGGCTCCTCGGTCCATGGTATTTTCCAGGCAAGAATACTGGAGTGGGCTGCCATTTTCTTCTCCAGGGCATCTTCCCAACCCAGGGATCGAATCCGGGTCTCTTGCATTGCAGACAGACACTTTACCTTCCAAGCCACTAGGGAAGCCTGGGAACATTGATTTTGTAGCGTGAGCCTGCTGTGTCTCCCTTTACCTGACAAAGCAATAAAGCCATTCTTCTCCACTTCACCCAAAACTGTCTCTGCTCTTCGGCTTGGCACCGGAGCACAAAGGCCAAGCTTTTGGAACTGTTACTGCATTTCTTGTGCCATTCTTTTCAAGCTGCTTTTCTCTGCCTCCAGTGCAGAGAATAGCGTAAGTGGATAGGATGCTTTCCTTTTGTGATTCCTGGCCTTGCTGATCTTTTGAACTGCCAAACTCACTTGCAAGGCCTTTATGCAAGCTATTCCCTTGCCTGAAAGGCTCTTCCGTGCTTTTCAGAAGATACCTGTCACCTTTGGCTAAGTCACTTGGCTGTCAGTGACTTTCTTGATATGCCACTGGAGTCTAGCTATACTGATCACTGCTTGATACTTCAATTATTCATGCATATGTATCTGTTGTCCCATCTCCTACTAGAAAGTTTTCATGAGACTGATAAATGGAATATTGCCTGCCATTGTTGTTGTTCAGATGCTTAGTTGTGTCTGACTCTTTGCGACCCCATGGATTGCAGCATGCCAGACTTCCCTGTTCTTCTCTGTCTCACGGAGCTTGCTCCAATTCATGTCCATTGAATCAGAGATGCCATCCAACCATCACATACTCTGTCATCCCCATTCTCCTCCTGCCTTCAATCTTTCCCAGCATCGGGGTCTTTTCTAATGAGTTGGCTCTTCACATCAGGTAGCCAAAGTATTGAAGCTTCAGCTTCAGCATCAGTCCCTCCAATGAATATTCAGGACTGATATCCTATAGGATTGACTGGTTTGGTCTCTTTGCAGTCCAAGGGACTCTCAAGAGTCTTCTTCAGCACCACATTTGAAAAGCATCGATTCTTCAGTGCTCAGCTTTCTTTATGTTCCAACTCTGATATCCATAGGTGAGTATTGGAAAACCCATAGCTTTGGCTAGACAAACCGTTGTCAACAAAGTAATGACTGCTTTTTAATATGCTGTCTAGATCTGTCATAGTTTTTCTTCCAAGGTGCAAGTATCTTTTAATTTCATTGCTGCAATAACTATCTGCAGTGATTTTGGAGCCTAAGAAAGTCTGTCACTGTTTCCATTGTTTCCCCATCTATTTGTCATGAAGTAATGGGACTGGATGCCATGATCTTAGTTTTTTGAATGTTGAGTTTTAAGCCAGCTTTTTCACTCCTCTTTCACCGTCATCAAGAGGCTCTTTAGTTCCTCTTCGCCTTCTGCCACATCAGTGAACAAAGGATGTCACAGTCTTGCAGCCACTGCCTTGGTGAGCTGGTGAGCCCTAAGGGAACTCAGGAAGGAAAAGAATCCCAACCCTCTGAAAGCCACCAGACTAAAGCCACTCCCCACAGGAAAATCAGGATGTGAAAACCAGTTACTGGCCCCAGAGAGCTGAGGTAACTATCAAAGGAATGAATTCAAACTCTCCTCATATATAGGAAAGTGCTAAATTCCTTAACTTGGCATTTTTGGTTTTCTTTCATTGACAGTAATCTTTTGTTCCTACTACCTGCCCTTTGTTGCCGAACTTCTTTGTAACCTCCTCGCCTCCTAGGAGCAGTTCTCTCGGGGTTACTTGAGATGCTGCTTCCGGGGCTTGAAGTCCTGAAAATTCCCTCTGAATAAAATATAACTCTCAACTTTTTGGTTGTGAATATATTTTTAGAAGGACATGAAACTTGTTTTGGTCACTGTGGTACCTAGTAAAGAGAATAATTAAATTAGAAGAATGGATAAATTAGGCTATGCTTCATCTGGTCTTAAGCTGGAGGGCCAGGCCTGTGTGCAATGCCGGGAATACAGTGATGGGTGAAGAGAGCTTTGGCTCGGGAGTGGGGTGGGGTGAGTTTGAGGAGTGGCACAGGTCTAGACGGTAAAGACAGAAAATAAAACATACGAGTTATTAGAAAATTAGCTTTGATAAGTGCTACAGAGGAAAGCAGAGAATATAGCCAGGATCTAGCTTGGATTGTTTCTTTCAGATAACTTTATTGACCATTCTATCAGAAAATAGGACAGAAAAGCAAATGTGTTTATTTAGTACTCTTCAGATAGATGGCATCGATTCTTTTTTTTTTTCTCCTTGTTTCTTTAGAAGCCCAGTATATCTCCAACCAGAGATACCCACATAAATCAAGGGAGTCAGGCCAAAGAAATGAAGCTCTAGGCTGATTTTGCTTTAACATAATAAAGTTATGTACTTATTAGTACACAAAGTGCTAAAAAGTCCAACTTGTAATTCTTTAGGTCCTCTTTTTTTCTTTTTTTGATGAGAAAATAAAATTCTGTGAGACATAAATGTGGATTGTGCTGTGTGTATCCCATCGTGCCTGACTCTTTGCAACCCCATGGACTGTACCCAGCTAGGCTCCTCTGTCCATGGGATTCTCCAGGCAAGAATACAGGTGTGGGGTTGCCATTTCTTTCTCCAGGTGGTCTTCCTGAACCAGGGATTGAAACTGTCTCTTGCATCTCCTGCTCTGGCAGGAGAATTCATTACCACTGCTCCATCTGGGAAGCCAAATGTGGATTAGACATTCTGAAATAAGTTAAAAGCCTGAATTAAGAAAAAAAAATTACCCTAAAATAGAATTTAATGCATTTAATCCCATAAAAGGAATGGCTTTAATTAAAGCCACTTAAATATCTAATTATGAAAGGATGATTTCTCTTGCCTGTGGTAGTGGGCTCTGTATTGAATGGTAACATGCAATTAAGGGAATTTTTTTATCCTGAGGTGCTATGCTAATTCAATGACTGAATTCATCTCCAAAAATCCTTTGATGGCAATTTAATTTCTTAAAACCAAGAAAATGGTGAGTGAATTTTATTAGAGGGTAGTAAAACCTAAAAATAAACTAGCTTAAAATATAATTCTTCTCTTGCATGAATACTTTATTGCCTAACAGCCGTATGTAACTCTTTACTGCCCTCCCATGATCAATTTTAGAAATGTTGCTTCTTTCAGAGAAAATTAAACTCTTCCATCATTAAGAAAATAAATTTAGTCATTGCCTCCAATGGATAAATTTAAATGGCCTCTTTTCCGGGAGACAGTATTTTCTCTGTCTCAAATTTCTCTACATTAGCTTATCCCCAAAAGTAATAACCAGGAAGGAAACTATAGCTTTTAATTGATGCTGTCTCAGAGCCCTGGGGATCTCCAAGAGCAGTGCTAGCTTCTTCCCTTTCAGGAAAGATTACTCCCTCTCATTCAAAAACTAGAGGTGGGATTAAAGAAATTGAGTCAAGCTCACTCTCTGGTATAGTTTTTCTGTTGAACTCGTTGGTAGAGACTGAATCCCAGTAGTTCAAATACAACTTTACGGGAAATGTATTTCCTTACTTCTGGCCTGTATATGAAATTTAAAATGGTGATGTGGGCACGTGGGAGGCTTGTTTAATTTCTAACGGTGGAAGGCGAGGGCGAGAAGTGAATCAGAGTGAAACAAATCGAGGGATTGAATTAAAATATGAGGAAACTGAGTTCCCGACAGTGAAGTGATTCTCAAAGTGACATATTAAAAAGCAGGGGTTGATTCGGATCCCCCGATTTCCTCTTCTCTGCAGCCTTTGTGCAGCCTGTGCAAGAAGGTTTGAAAAAACCTGTCTCCAGGTGTGAACCTGGGTTTCAGTGTCTCTTCAGCCTCCATCCTTCAATGCTCTTGAAAAACCTCAATGCTCTTGTGCTGCTCTCTGGTGACAAACAGCATGTACTACAGTTACTGGGCTTGGTCAGGCACGTCCCTCCATTCATTCAACAAATAGTTATGGAGGTCTACCAAATGCCTGCTTTCGCTCCAGTCATTGGAGTTTCAGCAGTAAAAAGGAAATACAGAATTTCTGCCCTCGTGAAACTTACGTCCTAGAGGAGACACGACAGGGCACGCATTATCTAAAACCTGAGGACTATCAGTTCAGTTCAGTTCAGTCACTCAGTCTTGTCCGGCTCTTTGCGACCCCATGAATCGCAGCACACCAGGCCTCCCTGTCCATCACCAACTCCTGGAGTTTATTAAACTCATGTCCATCAAGTCAGTGATGCCATCCAGCCATCTCATCCTCTGTCGTCCCGTTCTCCTCCTGCCCCCAATCCCTCCCAGCGTCAGGGTCTTTTCCAATGAGTCAATGCTTTGCATGAGGTGGCCAAAGTACTGGAGCTTCAGCTTTAGCATCAGTCCTTCCAATGAACACCCAGGGCTGATCTCCTTTAGGATGGACTGGTTGGATCTCCTTGCAGTCCAAGGGACTCTCAAGAGTCTTCTCCAACACCACAGTTCAAAAGCATCAATTCTTCCGTGCTCAGCTTTCTTCACAGTCCAACTCTCACATCCATACATGACTACTGGAAAAACCATAGCCTTGACTAGACGGACCTTTGTTGGCAAAGTAATGTCTCTGCTTTTTAAAATGCTATCAAGGTTGGTCGTAACTTTCCTTCCAAGGAGTAAATGTCTTTTAATTTCATGGCTGCAATAACCATCTGCAGTGATTTTGGAGCCCCCCAAATAAAGTGTGACACTGTTTCCAATGTTTCCCATCTATTTGCCATGAAATCATGGGACCGGATGCCATGATCTTAGTTTTCTGAATGTTGAGCTTTAAACCAACTTTTTCACTCTCCTCTTTTACTTTCATCAAAAGGCTTTTGAGTTCCTCTTCACTTTCTGCCATAAGGGTGGTATTATCTGCATATCTGAGGTGATTGATATTTCTCCCGGCAATCTTGATTCCACCTTGTGTTTCTTCCAGCCCAGCGTTTCTCATGATGTACTCCACATATAAGTTAAATAAGCAGGGTGACAATATACAGCGGCGGCAGTGAACAGAAGACATTTGCAAACAGACTTGAAGGAAATGAGAGAGTAACCCATATCAGTATCTGGGGGATGAGGGCGGAGGGAAAATGGCCAAGGCAGAGGAAATGGAGAGATGCCAAGGGGAGAGAGTACTCCTAGAATCTAAGGAGGCCAGGACAGCCTGAGCTGAGAGAAAGGGAGAGCACAGAAGCCTGGCCAGAGTGGAGGGAAGACGGAGAAAGGAAGGGGCCATGGGCTTCCCAGGTGGCATTAGGGGTAAAGGACCTGCCTGCCAATGCAGGAGACATAAGACACAGGTTCAATCCCTGGGTGGGGGAGATCCCCTGGAGGAGGGCATGGCACCCACTCCAGTACTCTTGCCTGGAGAATCCCATTTACAGAGGAGCCTGGTGGGCTGCAGTCCATGGGGTTGCAAAGAGTCAGACTCGACTGCAGTGACTTAGCAGCAGCAGCATGGGGCCTGTTAGCTGTAATAAGAGTTTGGCTTCCTTTGGGGAGATGGGAACTACTGGAGCTTGGTGAGTAGAGGAGTGATGCAAAGGGTTATATGTTTTTACAGTATCCTGTGACTGTGGCATTGTGAAAACACCCCCATGGTAGCAGCAGAGAGGTCAGCTAGGAGGCTGAGGCAAAATAATGGAGGAGAGCAGCTAAGGGACAGCCGTGGAGGTGAGGCTCTGAACATGTTCTGAAGTTAGAGCCACCAACACTTGCTGATGCTTTGATGTAGTGAAAGTGAAAGTCCCTTAGTCGTGTCTGACTCTTTGTGACCCCATGGACTATGCTGTCCATGGAATTCTCCAGGCCAGAACACTGGAGTTGGTAGCCTTTTCCTTCTCCAGGGGATCTTCCCAACCCAGGGATGGAACCCAGGTCTTCCAATGTAAGGTGTGGGCAAAAAAGACATGTTAATGTTGATCACAAAATATTTGACCTTAGGATGGTAGCATAGAGCTGCCGATAACTAAGATAAGGAAAGACTAAGCAAGAATTGATGCTTTGGAACTGTGGTGTTGGCGAAGATTCTTGAGAGTTCCTTGGATTGCAAGGAGATCAAAGCAGTTCATCTTAAAGGAAATCAGTCCTGGGTGTGCATTAGAAGGACTGATGCTGAAGCTGAAGCTCCAATACTTTGGCCATCTGAGGCAAAGAACTGACTCATTGGAAAAGACCCTGATGCTGGGAAAGACTGAAGGCAGAAGAAGAAGGGGTCGACAGAGGATGAGATGGTTGGATGGCATCACCGACTCGATGGACATGAGTTTGGTCCATCTGGGAGTTGGTGATAGGCAAGGGAGCCTGGCATGCTGCAGTCCATGGGGTCGCAAAGAGTCGGACACGACTGAGAGACTGAACTGAACTGAAGCAAGGGTGGCTCATATGGTAAAGAATCTGCCCGCAACGCGGGAGGACCCAGATTCAATCCCTGGGTCAGGAAGTTCCCCTGGAGACGGGAATGACAACCCACTCCAGTATTCTTGCCTGGAGCATCCTATGGACAGAGGAGCCTGGAGGGCTACGGTCCATGGGGTCTTACAGAGTCAGAGGCGACGGAGCAACTACACTTCCACTTTGAAGCAAGAAGCAGATTTTTGAGGAAAAATTCAAGAGTTCAGTTTGTGTATTTTAATTTTTACATTTATCTACATATTTGCCATTTACAGTGCTCTCCATTCCATTATGTGGAGCTAAATGAGTGTTTGTCTGGTAAGATTTTCCTTCCCTCAGAGAGTAACTTCCTCTGTTAGTTCATTTCATGCACATCTGTTGGTGATTAATCTCCTCTGACTTTTTTTTTTTTAAAGTATGAAACAGTCTTTATTTCACTTTCATTTTTGAAAGATATTTTCACTGCATACAGAATTTTAGGTAGACGATCTTCACCTTTCCTCCAAATACATTCAATTGCTTCACTGTCTTCTGGCTTTCCTAGCTTCCGACAATTCTCTGGCTGTCCTGGTCTTTCTTTGTTCTCTGAATTTATTACACTTTTCCCCCCTAACTGCTCTTAAATCCCTTTCTTTATCATGTTTTCAACAACTTAATTTTGATATGTGTTGGTGTGGTTTCCTTTATGTTTCTTTTCTTTGGGGTTCTTTGACCTTCTTGGATATGTGGGTTTATAGTTTTTGTCACATTTATAACATTTTGGTTATTATTTCTTCAAGTACTTTTTCTGTCACTTCTCTTTTCTGGGTCTCCGATTACACTATGTTAGATTGCTTAATATTACCTCACAGGCAATGGATGCATCGTTCTTTTTTTAAAAAATCTTTTTATCTCTATACTTCTTTTCTGAGTACTTTCTATCACTTTAAGTTTACTTCAACATCTTTAAATTCCCTGATCTTTTAAGGAGGGTCTAATCTGTGGATAATCCTTTCCATACGCTTCATTTCTGATATTATAGCTCTGCACATCGAGTCAAATCCTTTTGTATCTTCCACTTCTTCGCTCATAATGTTGTTCATGCTTTATTCTATCTCCCTCAGCATATGGAGCATAAACATAATAGTATTTAAGTTTCATTGTTTGCTAATTTCACCATTTCTATGCATTCTAGTTCTTGTGCTACTGACCAGCTTTTCTCCTGGCGATCTGTCGTATATCCTGCTTCTATGATGCCTATTTTTTTTTTTTTGAAGACAGACATTATAAATTTTATGTTGTTGGGTGCTAGATTGTGTGGTAATCACTTAAATAATGCTGGACTTCGTTCTGTGCTATGCTGTGCTAAATTGCTTCAGTCCAACTCTTTGTGACGCTATGGATGTGGCCTGCCCGGCTCCTCTGTCCGTGGGATTCTCCAGGCAATGATACTGGAGTGAGTTGCCGTGCCCTCCTCCAGGGGATCCTCCCAATCCAGGGGTCGAGCCCATGTCTTTTATGTTTCCTGCATTGACAGGCAGGTTCTTTACCACTGGTGCCACCTGGGAAGCCAATGACGTGCAATTAACTAAGCATCAGTTTGATCTTTTTAGGATCTACCTTCAACTTTGTTAGGGTGAGTTCACAGCACACTTTATTATCAAATTCTTATTATGATTATTAAATTATCCCCAATACTCTTCTGAGGATTTTACCCAAGATGATACTCTTCTGAGGATTTTACCCAATTTTCCAATGCCTTACAAGATCTTTCTTTTTTGGCTGGTGAAAATATTAATTGTTCCCAACCCCGTGCGTCCTTCTTTATTAGAATTGTTCCCCTGTTGCTTTTTGGAATGTTTTCTCCAGTCTCAGGGAATTTCCTTTCAGCTGTACTCATATCAGTACTCAGACAAAAACTCAAACTCCTTCTGTGTGACTTCCTCCTCTCTGGAATCTGCCTCACAAATTCTAGCTACCTCAGACTCTCTGAACTCAGATCTCAGTCTTCCAAATTAGTGAGATACCTGGGCTCTGTTTAGGTTCCTTTTCCTCTCTCTTCAGCCCAGGAACTCTCTCTACATAGTAAGCTGTTCTGACCGTAGGACCTGCTGTTCATCTTCCTTCTCTCAGGATCACTGTTTACACTCTCTGTTGTCCAATGTCCGAAAAAGATCATTTCCCAAACTTTGTTTTGCTGGTTGTATAACATTGGGGTGCTGCTGGTGGCGGTGGTCAAGTCCAGTCTCTGGACTTCCATCTGGGCAGGAAGCAGAAATCCTTAGGGCATTTTAATTTGGCATGTGTCTGTTGAACATGCAAGTGAAGATGTCAAGTTGGCAATTAGATATATGAATTTGGAGTTCAGGAAAGAGATTCAGGTTGGAAATACACATTTATGATGTCGATTTATCACTTTTTGCCTTGGAAAATTTCTGCCCACCTTTGGTTCCAGTCATCCCATCAGAGCTAAACGGTTCCTTCTATTCCGTCAAGTCTCTACTAAGGAGGAGATGGACTAAAAAAAATAAGATGGTCTAGTGTCTTTGAGTTACACTTTCCATGCACGTATTTATATGTTAATAAGACTTACCCCAGGGTCAATATCTTTGCCAAGCAAACACAAGTATATTTTACCTGAAGTGCCAATTCCTGTCTATAAATAGTAGCTTCCTGAAGTGTTATATATAGGAGGAATCCAAGATCATGCCCAAGCTCGGGGGAATGAGTACCATGATTGATTATCCCCTTCTGTTGTGGGAGCAGGAGTGAGACTAGGGGCAACTATACCATGTGTTTAACCCCCCTGTCTTAGCATAAATTAATAAATGGATATACTGGGGGCAAGTGACACACAAATGATACAAAACAGACTATCAACTATTCTTCTTTCATTGAGGAAGATATTGGTTAATTATTTCTGAAGAATAGTTCATATACAAATACCTCCAATCACAGATTAGTCAAGAACGAAAATGCTTCTTCCATTTTAGCCAGAATCATATGGTTGCCAAAAAGAATATTTTCTTATATAAACCAGACGTGGTTTCATTTAACGTAATGGAGGGTGGTACCAACAGGTGAAAGAAATCTCTCTCCTTTCTATCTTGTAGGGTTCATCACTGAGACCTCACTGTTTTTACAGTATAAGGGCCAATCTAGAAAAACAAATTTCATTCTCTAACATAAACGTTAAGAAAAGATTTACCTGTAACATCAGAGCTCAACCTTCTTTGGATTATATTGAGTTGTATCTTCAAGCTTGTATTGCATAGTGTTTGGAAAATAGTAAGCACTCAATGAACGTTTCATAAATACGTTAATGTGATGTTTCCATTTCTATCTTGAATGGAAACCTCAGCCTATTCTTGAGGATTTTCCTTGGTGAAAAGTATTGACACGTGTGGGCTCACAAAAGCATCTCAGGGTGGCAGACCAGCCTTCTTCAAAAAACTGAACTTAAGGTAGATATAGCACTTCCCTGGTGGCTCACAAGTAAAAAATCCACCTGGGATGCAGGAAATGCTGGTTTGATCCCTGGGTTGGGCAGATCCCCTGGAGGAGGGCATGGCAACCCACTCTAGTATTCTTGCCTGGAGAATCCCATGGACAGAAGAGCCTGGTGGGCTACGGTCCAGAGGGTCGCAAAGAGTCAGACACAACTGAAGCAACTAAGCATGCACGTTTAGAATCTTTAGTTAATTTATAATTTTAAAAAATCACTTTGACTAGTAGGATGTGTTTGAAGTGCTAAATCTGGAATTAGGTAGACTTCCTAGACTGCTACATAAATTTTGAAGAACGGGATTCAGTTCAGTTCAGTTCAGTCGCTCAGTCGTGTCCAACTCTTTGCGATCCCATGAATCGCAGCACGCCAGGCCTCCCTGTCCATCACCAACTCCCGGAGTTCACTCAAATTCATGTCCATTGTGATTATGAGGGCCTAAAATACGGTTTCCCTACTGCATGAATGGGGAAAAGCTATGTAGGTAGGGAGATGGATTCCCTTACCCCTGGGGATGGCTGAAGGGGTTTCTGGGCCCATTGTGTCCAGCAACCTACAATTAGATCTGTTTGCCTCTACAGACTTATGGATATAGTAGCTTTTTATATGTAAATTATGGAAAAAGTGTGAGAACACTATATATACTGTGCTCCTGTTCAGTTGTATCCAACTCTTTGCAATCTTCTAGACTGTAGCTATTCATGTTCCTCTGTCCATGGGATTTTTCAGGCAAGGATACTGGAGTGGGTTGCCATTTCCTCCTCCAGGGGACCATCCTGACCCAAGGATTGAACCCATGACTCCCTTGTCTACTGCATTGGCAGGTGGATTCTTTACCCACTGAGCTATTGAGAAAGCCCATGAGAATACTGGCCTAAACTAATTCATTGACCATGAGGATGGTAAAGAGGGGTTTGATCTCCAAAATAAATGAAGGGGCAAAATTGATCAAACTTGGTGGTTAATGTGAGAGCAAGAGACAGTGATGAGTCAAGGATGACCCATTCATTTGCTCAGGTGCCTAGGTATATAAAAGTGGTGATTTTGCAAACTGAGGCTGGAAACACAGAAGGAAGGGCATGTTTTGAAGCAGTGGTTCTCAACATATGGTTCCAGGACTAGCTTTTATTAGCCTCACCTGGGGACTTGTAAGATAAGCAAACTCTCAGGACCTAACCCAATCTATAATCAGAAGCTCTGGGCATGGGGCACAGCAACCTGTTTTCACAAGCCCTCTGGGGGACTCTGATGTTTGACAGAATTTGAGATCTCCTGTTTTTATGGGAAGGTGGTGACAATTTCCATTTGAGGCTTGTGGAATGTTCCAGTAGGATGTTCAGATGGAAATGCTCAAGGGGCACGTCTACTATTGATCTTATCATAGTCAGTACTATGGATGTGTTATTTTGAGTGAATGAAGGTGTCAGGTTCCTTTTTAAAATTTTGTTTCCAGAGGACAACAGTAAAAGATGCTTACTCCTTGGAAGAAAAGTTGTGACCAACCTAGATAGCATATTGAAAAGCAGAGACATTACTTTGCCAACTAAGGCCCATCTAGTCAAGCCTATGGTTTTCCAGTGGTCATGTATGGATGCAAGAGTTGGACTGTGAAGAAAGCTGAGTGCCAAGGAATTGATGCTTTTGGAGAAGACTCTTGAAAGTCCCTTGGACTGCAAGGAGATCCAACCAGTCCATTCTAAAGGAGATCAGCCCTGAGTGTTCTTTGGAAGGAATGATGCTAAAGCTGAAACTCCAGTACTTTGGCCACCTCATGGGAAGAATTGACTCATTGGAAAAGACTTTGATGCTGGGAGGGATTGGGGGCAGGAGGAGAAGGGGACAACAGAGGATGAGATGGCTGGATGGCATCACCGACTTGATGGATGTGAGTTTGAGTGAACTCCGGGAGTTGGTGATGGACAGGGAGGCCTGGCGTGCTGCAATTCATGGGGTCGCAAAGAGTCGGACACGACTGAGTGACTGAACTGAACTGAACTGAGGACAACAGATAGGGTCATAGGGAGCATTTCCTTTAGGAAAATGGTTCAAACACTTGGATGATAGTTATAAAGTTAGTATTTCCATTTTAAGGCTATCCTTTCTCTCTCAGTCCTGGAATTCAGCTGGCTGACTCACTGGTTGATTTATGTCCATCTCTTTCCACTGCTCTCTGTGCCTCATTTACTAAATGGCTTGAGTACATCCTGTGCGCAACTCTCCAGTAGAAACAGGGAGGTACATGCACATTGGAAGGAACTTTGCCATTTGGGCTCATCACTAGGTGTCACCCACACAAGGGCGAAAGAGGGAAGTGGCAAGCAGTGGCCAGACTTACTGCCTCTTCCTCCAGCAGTCTGTTTTGTATAGGACAGTCAGCAATGGCCCTTGGGTTAAGTTCAGCCCACAATCAGTTTTTATGAATAAACTTTATCAGAACACTGCCATGCCCATTAGTTTACAAATTGCCCACTGCTGCTTTTTCATTACATGGCTGAGTTGCGGAGTTGTGACCGGGATAGTACGAACTGCAAATCTAAAACCTTTACTCTGTGGTCTTTTATAGAGAAAGTTTGCTGATCTCTGCTTTAGACCAGTGGTTCTCACAGTTCAGCTTGCAGCAGAGCCCACAGGGGCTTTGAAAACAGAGGATATGTGGGCTGTACCTAGGTCAGTAACCTGGGAATTTCTATTTCTAGCAAGTTCCCAGAAGAGGCTGATGCTGCTGGTCAGAGGACCACACTTTGAGAACCTCTGCTTTCGTGTAAGCCCTCAGGGTACCCATGTCTGGATCAAAGGGAAAACTTGCCTCTAGCTACAAGTCCAAGGGATTATTTCAGATTCTGTCTCTATCTCAGCTCGAACTGTTGTTACTCTTTTGAACTCCATTTTCATCCTATTGTTTTTCTCCTTATGTTCTTCCTTCCCCTTTATCCAAACCTTGAAGGTAAAAGAATTCATTAGAAAAACATGCTCAACAGTTTTATTACTGTCCTGAGGTGAAATATGTTACAATTTTGGCATGTAGATCTTTAAGCATTAGCAACGACTGTAATCAATAACAGGCTTCCCAGGTGGCACTAGCGGTGAAGAACCCACTTGCCAAGGCAGGAGATGTAAGAAACGTGGGTTCAAGGCCTGGGTTGGGAAGATCCTCTGGAGAGGGGCATGGCAACCCACTCCAGTGTTCTCACCTGGAGAATCCCATGGGCAGAGGAGCCTGGCGGGCCACAGTCCCTGGGGTCTCAGAGTCGGACACGACTGAAGCGACCTAGCATGCAGAAACGTAATCAATAACACCTTTCCCTTTAGCTTTACTCTTATATCTATTTACCCTGTTCCTGTAATATATTAAATAAATAATTTGAGGTCATGACTTTTTTCCTCTTGATTGTGTGAAAGCTTCAAAGGAGAGGGAAATTATGCTTTTCCTTAGACAAGTGACTACATCCATCAGCTTGAGGTAGGATTTAGGGGGGAAGTTGAGATTGGATTCAGTAGAAGTGATAGTTGCTTTCTCCATCTTGATGAGTAGACCTTTACAAGGCTGTTTCATTATTTTGTTAGAAGTGCTAGCAATTAAGACAATTACTAGAGTAAGTATGTGATCAGTCATGATTGACTCTTTGCGACCCTTTTGGATTGTAGCCCACCAGACTCCTCTGTCTATGGGATTTCCCAGGCAAGAATACGGGAGTGAGTTGCCATTTCCTCTTCCAGGGGATCTTCTGACCCAGGAATCGAACTCGAATCTCCTGCATTGGGGGTGGATTCTTTATCTGCTGAGCCATTGGGAAGCCCTACTAGAGTAACAGGCGAGATCATATAGAAATATAGGTGAAAGCAGCTTCAATGTATTGATAACATCCATATTCAGAACTACTCATGTGGCTACTCCTTTCCGTGCTTACAGAAATGTCGGTGTGAAACTGCCTTTGAGTTTATCATGGAAAGAAAGCAAGATATAGTTTAATTTTGAACTTTAAAGTTCATAAGAAGTGAGCTATATTTATTAGTACCCATAAAGTACCATATCTACCCAATTGTTTAATAAATATATTCAATTATATTTCTTTCCCTCCTTTTCTCATGTTATGCTTATTCTGCACCCACACCTGGCCCCCCCCTCCCCACCCCGTCCTCCCCACACTCTGCTTTGGAAAAAAAGTAAAATCAGTAGTAAGACAATCTGAAGGACTGTATCCTGGAGGCTCCTCTGTCATGGAATTCTCCAGCCCAGAATACTGAAGTAAGTTGCCTTTCCCTTCTCCAGGGGATCTTCCCAACCCAGGGATCAAACCCGGGTCTCCCATATTACAGGCGGATTATTTACCAGCTGAGCCACCAGGGATGCCCGAGGACACTGGAGCTGGTGTCCTACCCCTTCTGCAGAGGATCTTCCTGACCTAGGAATTGAACTGGGATCTCCTGCTTTGCAGGAGGATTCTTTTGCAGTTGAGTTACCAGGGGAACCCGAATAACTCATCACCTAACTTTAAAAACCATGAAACTCAGGCTCTGATTAATTCATCATTCAAGTTTTAAAAAACATGAAAATTGATTTACTATTTGAATGAAGAGTAAGGAAAACAACTACCCAATCTATAAATCGCTCAGTTGGAATGAAGTATTACCAGACATACTTTAAATATGAAATGTACCAGTACTGGTTCTATCCATTTATTATAGATTTTATGCCTCAAATATATTCATAATGGATTACAATGTCGAAATTCATTCCTCACCATGTTTATATATTTAATATTTCTCCCTCAGAAGATTTGAGCATGGCTAAAGGCAAAGTTATATTTTTCCTTGATAATAATAAAATAATAAATTGTTACACATAAAGGAAATTTACTTTAAATTTATAGCTGAAGCTACCCTGTATTTCATGTTGCAGTAATGATCCTCTTACTCACCTGACACAGTGACTTCTTTCAGCATCATCATGCTTCTGTCTTAGGACCTTGTGTTAAAAAGTCATTTTTCCAACCTTAGCTTTTTCAGATCTTGATAACTCAAGATGATGTACTTTCAGAAAAACAGATACCCTGAAGAATACCTTAGGAAAATTAAATGTCTCTAATCAGCATCTTTGATTTAACACTAAATGGATAATAATATGACTGATATAAAATTACAGAGTAGTTACCACTTAAAAGTGCATTTACAAAGCTAAGCTATGGCATTAGAAGTTAGAATAGTTACATCAAATACATCTAGGAAGCAGTTACTTGAAAAGAGCCTGAGGAGTCCCTTGAGGTACTGGGAGTATTCTGTTTCTTAATCTCAGGGCTTGTTTCATGAAGGTGTTTATTTTGTGAAAATTCATCAAACTGTAGACTTTTCAACTGGGTCCTTGATGTATGGTTAAACTTTCACGAAAATATTTATTAAATAGGAAAAAATGCAATAGATTAGGGTGACAGAAAATCAATTCTGCTTTTTATTATAGTTAAAATTTTCATGTGTAAAACTCCTAGGCATGGCCTTGTTAGCTTTTAATTCAGATTTGCTTACATTTTTGTGTGTGCTGCCCAACCAAAATGATTGCTTGTGCATGGGCATTGCCTTCTTCTATTCATTGCTTCTGAAATGAGAATATTCCATCTTGTTGCTTACATGACTTTATTGAGATATACCCAGTTAGGGCAGCTGTCCATGGAAACACAGAGAGGGATTTTTTCCTCTTTATTAAATTTATTGTAATTTAAAGGTTTTCAGAATAAAATTGGAAAGAGAGAGGCTGATAATGTCTATTCCTCCAGCTTACTTCTGTTACTTCAAAAAACACTTTAGGAGCAGACATTACATATACCTGTATCTATTATAGATCTTCATTCCATAATATATTAATATATTTTCCCTGAGCATATAGGCTCAGGAAGGATAAGAGTATTATCTATTAGCATTTCTGTGTAAGGGACTTCCCAGGTGGTTCAGTGGTAAAGAATCTGCCTGCCAAGGCAGGAGACATGGGAAATGTGGGTTCAATCCTTGAGTCAGGAAAATTGAAGAAGGAAATGGCAACCCACTCTATGATTCTTGCCTGGAAAATCCCATGGGCGCAACTGAGCATGAGCACGATTTCTGTGTAAGAGTTTATTAGATCCTGTCCTGTAATCAGACAGCCAGCTGATTGCAGGTCACTGTAGACGTGACATAATCCATTGTCTGGGCTGGACTTAGGAAAGTCCAGTGCAGGAGGGGTCACGGGTATTTGGATAAGGGGCACACTTCACTTTTTAACTGAGCACCCCAAAACCTTATCCTGAAACCACTCTTTGGCAGTCCCTTCTGGAGGGAGTTCCTGCAGACGTGGGGAAGGGAGATGAGCGCAAGGGTGAGGATGGGCTCTGGGTCGACTCTCGCAGGTGCATTGTCAGCACTAATGTATGAGCAGCACCAACAGCTCCTTTCCAAAATGCACAGTTGGCCATTCCAGATACCCTGGCCTGCTGGACAGATAAATAATGAAATGATTCAGCCCATAAAGTTAATGAAACCACCTGATAGTAACTTACATCTACTGCTCTAGGTTGGATTTCTACAAATGAGTGTATCTGTTTGCTTTGAAGGCACTTACGCGTGCATTCACATCACGATGCTTACAATGCTAAAATAAACATATCCAAGATTTGCAAAATAAAAATCAAATAGCCAAGGTATACATCAGAAAAAATAATGCTAACATAGTGTTTCTTTATTTGGCAAGACTGAAATTTCTAAGTGTCTCTATTAGAGTTCACATCAGATCCTTCTTCTGCCTCTCCCATTATCTCCATTCTAAAAATTCTTGGGTGAAACAAACACCTGCAGAAAATTTTTATTAACTTTCCTCAGAAAGTAATTTATTTCTTAATAATATAGCAGAGAATAATTTCTCTGATATGAACCCATAGATAACATTTTTTTTTTATTTCTAGAAGCTAAAATAATTACAAAAATAAAACCCAGGGGGTCAATAAATCTTGCAGTCTGTTGCTGAACTGAGCAGATTGCACTGAATATCTCTTCATGAAGAGTGCTTCTTGTTTATAATTCACTGATGAACTTTGCAAAAGAAAAGCAAAGCCCAGTGCTATGCTGCACATAGTCATATCCAGCTCTTTGTGACTCCATGGCTTGTAGCCCACCATGCTCCTCTGTCCATGGGGATTCTCCTGGTAAAAATACTGGAGTGGACTGCCATGCCCTCCTCCAGGGGATCTTAACAACCAAGGGACTGAACCCAGATGTCCTGGACTGCAGGCAGATTCTTTACAGTCTGAGCCACCAGCAAGGCCCAGAGGATCCTAATTTAAACTGTGGAAGCAAAGAATAGCTGACCTGCTGGGCTAAGGTGGAGGTGAAGTGGGACCAGTTCCTTGGAACTGGTTAAAAGTCTTGTTCTTTAGTCTTATTTCAATAAAAACAAAGACTAGGAGTTTCTATAGATAATAACAACAAGAGCACTTTGGTTATATCAGGGGTAAAAATAGGACTTAAAATATTTGAACCCAGACTCTGCTATTTTCTAGTTCTATGACTAAGTTCATAATCAATCTGAATGCTAGTTTTTCCATCTTTAGAATTAGCATAAAACTGCTCTACAGACATAAACTGTATAAATACAGCTTAAAAAAACTTTAGAAGCTATAACTGTGATTGATATAGAAATACCAAGGGCCTACTGTGCTCTGTGCCCGTGGACAAACCTGTGAAACATGCTGCCAGGAGGGTGTGTGAGCAATTTGCTATGTGGCTCAGCTTCCTTCATTTGAGAATGGATGGACTTGAAAAATGGTTTTAAGGAGGCTTATGTAGCCAGGTTGGGCTTATTTCAGAAGTTCAACCAGGGGAGGGAAGGGAAGAATGAGGCGTTCTCCAGCCCTAACATCTGGTTCTGCGTCTTGTTTGCTCATTTGTCTCAATTAGAAAGCAGAGGGTATCTGCTGCTCAGTGCCCCAGATAAGAAGGGAAAGCATGACTAGATTCATTTTTGTTGGGCATTTGGGGCACTAGCGAGGAAATAAAATTTCTTATCAGGGAGGAGAAGCAGAAAAAGAACTTGACTATGGGCAGTGATGGGTTAGGGTTGGGAATTTTCGCTGGGGCTCCAGCTTGAAATCTTTCCTGGGTGGCTCAGCAGCAAAGAATCTGCCTGCCGCTGCAGCAGATGCAAGTTCAATCCCTGGATCAGGAAGATCCCCTGGAGAAGGAAATGGCAACCTGCTCCAGTATTCTTGCCTGGGAAATCCCATGGATGGAGGAGCCTGGCAGGCTATAGTCCGCAGGGTCACAGAGAGTCAGACAGCAATTTAACAACAAACAACAAGTTTTAAAAGCAGTCAAAGAGTGAGGCTTTACTAGTAGAGGGCTGAGGAACAAATTTGTATAATTCTGGTTATTATTTAAGGTTATTTTAATCACTGCGGATGGTGGTTGCAGCCATGAAATTAAAAGACACTCCTTGGAAGGAAAGTTATGACCAACCTTGATAGCATATTCAAAAGCAGAGACATTACTTTGCCAACAAAGGTCCGTCTAGTCAAGGCTATGGTTTTTCCAGTGGTCATGTATGGATGTGAGAGTTGGACTGTGAAGAAAGCTGAGCACCGAAGAATTGATGCTTTTGAACCGTGGTGTTGGAGAAGACTCTTGAGAGTCCCTTGGACTGCAAGGAGATCCAACCAGTCCATCCTAAAGGAGATCAGTCCTGGGTGTTCTTTGGAAGGAATGATGCTAAAGCTGAAACTCCAATACTTTGGCCACCTCATGCGAAGAGTTGACTCATTGGAAAAGACTCTGATGCTGGGAGGGATTGGAGGCAAGAGGAGAAGGGGACGACAGAGGATGAGATGGCTGGATGGCATCACCGACTTGATGGACATGAATCTGAGTGAACTCCGGGAGTTGATGGACAGGGAGGCCTGGGGTGCTGCGATTCATGGGGTCGCAAAGAGTCGGATATGACTGAGTGACTGAACTGAGCTGAACTGAGTAGAAAATAAGAAGCATTGTTGGAAAATGCTTCAGACTAGCATCTTTTTCCTGTTCTGAATCTTTTGTTCCTGGTGTAGAAATGCATTCCTTTGGGACTTGGCAGGGAGAAAGTGATCTTTGTGATCTTTGTCAAACACTCCCCTGAAATATAATTTATGTTTATATTTCTGTATATCCATATATACATATATCCCTTTAATAAGTGACATCTTTGATAGCTCAATCTCATCTCCTTCTTCCCTAATCTATACTACTGCTAAATTCTGTACTTTTACGCATGGAGGCATACTTACCTCCATCTCCTCATGGCCGTGACCATGAACGCTGACTCTTACAAAAGTTGGTTGTTCCTATACATTATAACCTGATCTTCTTAAAGTGCTTCTAAAAATCTTTTCATAGCTTCCCAATACCTACAAATTTGGATACCTACTCTTGAGGCCTTCGTTAGCGGCCATCTCCTTCTATTCTCAGCCTACCTAGTTTTAGGAGCTCAGTAAATATCAGTTTCTTTTTACTCTTTCCCTGGAGTTATACAGTTGACCCTTGAACAACATAGGTCCATGTACATATGAATTTTTTGTCAATAGATACAGTTCTTTTCTATTTTACAGATCTTTAAATTAACCAAGTGTGGGAAAATTTTGTGTTTGATGATAGATCATATGTGGAATCAAAAGAAGTAGGATTTGAGTCCTGATTCTAACCAAATCATTTCAACTTCCTGCCCTCAGCTGAGTCATTTATCAGTTCCTTTGTTTTTTTTCTTTAATATAAATTTATTTATTTTAATTGGAGGCTAATTACTTTACAATATTGTATTGGTTTTGCCATACATTGACATGAATCTGCCATGGGTGTACATGTGTTCCCCATCCTGAACCCCCCTCCCACCTCCCTCCCCATCCCATCCCTCTAGGTCATCCCAGTGCACCAGCCCCAAGCATCCTGTATCAGGCGTCGAACCTGGACTGGCGATTTGTTTCACATATGGTAATATACGTGTTTCAATGCCATTCTCCCATATCATCCCACCCTTGCCCTCTCCCAGAGTCCAAAAGACTGTTCTATATATCTGTGTCTCTTTTGCTGTCTCACATACAGGGTCATCGTTACCATCTTTCTAAATTCCATATATATGAGTTAGTATACTGTATTGGTGTTTTTCTTTCTGGCTTACTTCACTCTGCATAATAGGCTCCAGTTTCACCCACCTCATTAGAACTGATTCAAATGTATTCCTTTTAATGGCTGAGTAATACTCCATTGTGTATATGTACCACAACTTTCTTATCGATTCATCTGCTGATGGACATCTAGGTTGCTTCCATGTCCTGGCTATTATAAACAGTGCTGCGATGAACATTGGGGTACATGTGTCTCTTTCAATTCTGGTTTCCTTGGTGTGTATGCCCAGCAGTGGGATCGCTGGGTCATAAGGCAATTCTATTTGCAATTTTTTAAGGAATCTCCAGACTGTTCTCTATAGTGGTTGTACTAGTTTGCATTCCCACCAACAGTGTAAGAGGGTTCCCTTTTCTCCACACCCTCTCCAGCATTTATTGCTTGTAGACTTTTGGATCACAGCCATTCTGACTGCCGTGAGATGGTACCTCATTGTGGTTTTGATTTGCATTTCTCTGATAATGACTGATGTTGAGCATGTTTTCATGTGTTTGTTAGCCATCTGTACATCTTCTTTGGAGAAATGTCTATTTAGTTCTTTGGCCCATTTTTTGATTGGGTCGTTTATTTTTCTGGAATTGAGCTGCAGGAGTTGCTTGTATATTTTTGAGATTAATTCTTTGTCAGTTGCTTCGTTTGCTATTATTTTCTCATTCTGAAGGCTGTCTTTTCACATTGTTTATAGTTTTCTTTGTTGTGCAAAACCTTTTAATTTTAATTAGGTCCCATTTGTTTATTTTTGCTTTTATTTCCAATATTCTGGGAGGTGGGTCATAGAGGATCCTGCTGTGATTTATGTCAGAGAGTGTTTGTTTCTGAGGCAGAGATAGAAGTTTGAAGATTTTCAACCCCATGATGGTCAGTGCCCTTAACCTTGTTATTATTCAAGGGCCAACTGTACATTCTTGAGAACCTATTGTAACATCCTTGCTTGTGTTCTCCACCACATCTAGGATGGAGTAAGCCTTCTGAGGATGTATGTTTAATTGCATTAATAGAATTTAGCACAGGGCAAGGCACAGCATCTGTGCTTAGTAAACTTACAGTTTTTCATTGTTTCTAGGACAAATCTTAATATTAAATAACAGTGAAGACCTTTAGGAAATGAGCCAGCCTGTAGCATTAACATAAGCAAGGCATGTGGAGAAAATAAATTACACCAGGTTCTCTAAGCAGCTTTTTAGTAAACTGAAGGGAGGTCACCATGGACTGGTTAAGGGGTTATAACTAGAGGAGGCAGGAGAAACAGAAAGGAACAATCAAAACAGCAAATTTAACAGTAACTGAAGAATAGATTGAGTAGGAGAAAGACTTGCAGCTTGAAACAGATTGCTCTGGGATTTCTGGTGGAAGACGCAGCTGGGGCACATCACAGCTGTTGGATTAAGAGGAGATAAAGAATACTTTCACCACTACCGTCAGTCACTGCAGGGCTACCTGGTGGAACTACCATTTTTGTTGTTGCTGTTGCAATGCCACTAGGCTGTCTCCAAGACAGAACCTGTTGTGCACTACAAGACAAACAAAAATAACTTCTAACATTCAGAAGCTTGCTTTCAGTCCCTCGATCCTCATTCAAGTTGACTAGTGTCTTGGTCCTGGCTTCTCTCACTGAAATACCATAGACTAGGTGGCTTGGACAACAATCATTTATATCTCCCAGTTCCGAAGGCTGGAAGTCCAAGACCAACAAGAAGATCTGGTATCTGGTGAAAGCTGACTTCCTGGCTTACAGACAGCTGCCTTCTTGCTGTGTGCTCACATGGCCAAGACAGAGATGTCTTTCTCCTGTCTCTCCTTATAAAGGTACTAATCCCACTCATGAGGGCTTCCCCCTTATGACCTACTTACTTCCTAAAGGACCCATCTCCAAACACCATCACCTTGGGGATTAGGTTTCAACAAATGAATTTGGGGGGAACTTAGACATTTAGTCCATCGCACTGTGACAAGCACAGGCTTTTGCAAAAACTGTTGATGAGCTAAATCTTTATTAGATGGGTTAGTCTGTGAACTAAGGAAACGGAGGGAAAAAGGATCATAGCGTCAGAGACCATGGTTACTTGTGAATGTATGCAGGAAGCTTGTCTGGAGTAGGCGGCATTCCCAAGGGAGTCCAGCAGGGTGCGCTAAGAGGCCAGGGGAAGGGAACACACTAGGGACCTGCAACCTCACATTCGCTGAGTGAAAGGTAGACTTAATATTAAGGTTATACTGACATTCATTGCAGATTTATCTGGATGAGGGCAGGAGAATATTGGGATAGAAAAAGAGAGAGGTAGCAAGTAGGTCAAACAGCATAGATGCAAGGATTTCTGGAATATTATCAAATAATGCACTTTAAACACTAAGCCTTTGTGCCTAGATTTAAAAATACCCTGTAAGAATTTGCAGACTTTGTCTCTAAAACAAACTACAGTAATTTTATTCTTTGCATATGAGCCTGGTGCACATTAGGCAAGATGCTATCCCAAGCTCGTGGAAATATCTGTGCTTCTGCTTTTTTTTTTCATCATGTACATGAAAGCATATGAGGATAGTATGTCAAAAGTGACACCATCAATCTTTCTTCCTGGGATTGGTTATGACCAAAAGGGGCTCTAATAGTGTTGTCTTTGGCAGTGAATAAATATAGTTATTTTCTAAATGCAGAGCAAGCAGCCTCAAGAGTTACTAATAGACAGACCAATGTATTAACTGGAACTCCTTCCCTGTTTCTCTGTCTACTGAATGTCATGGCTGAGAAATATATAGCCTCCTCTTTTGGCTTGGGGGAATATTCCCAGGGGACCATTAACCTTACTTTGTCCGTGGCTCCAGAAGATATAACCAGTTTAAACTGCTCCGTTAGCAGCTTAATCTGCTCTACACTGGGAAAGCAAGGCTATATGAGGAAGGGTGTCTTGCTTGGGTTGAAAATCCAAACACTAAATATGCTAAAAACATCTATGTCAGGGATGTATTATACAGAGCTCTATGTCTTGATAGTCACATGTTCATTATGTCTAAAGTAGTTTTCACTTCTAAAGACAGAGTTAAAAGCTATACAATACAACTCAACACAGTGGGAAGAAATGAGAGCTTAAACAGTGTTGAAATGTGGAGTTTGAGGGCTTAGAGATCACAATCCATACTTAGATTATGCCTATAAATTATTAAGCAGGGTCAGGGCTTGAGAGGACAAAGTGAGGTCAGTCTGAGCTCAGAGTGTTCTTTATCAGAGCTTCGCTTCACCAAGAAACGAGAAGAAACATCAGAAGGGACTATGATCCCAGCACTTTCCGCTCTTTCTTCACTGAGGAGAAATGTGATGTTCATCACATTCTGACCAATTACATATTCAGGTCTGTGGATACATCTGAATGTGTTCCATTAATTTATCTGCCTAATCCTCTGCTGACACCACATTTTTAACTATCCACTGTTTAGTTCAACTTGTTTATTTTCTATGTTTTAAACATTTATACAACACCATGTGCAAAATGGTTTTAAATGACTTTTAACTATTAAATCATTTCATCTTCAAGTAATCGAGTGGCATAAATTCTAGCTCCTTCAGTCCATATTCAGTGGAAATGTTAGTCCTCCCGCCACCACACCCATCCTCCCCAAAGATGTCTGGAATTTCAAAAGATTTCTTTTAATTTCAAAAGTTTAATATCTCATGGTAACTTTGGGGTTCAATTTTACGTTTCCTGCCAACTCTTACTTTCAATAGTGTTTCCCTTCACAGAGGTGTTTTCTGCTCTCTACCTGTGCCTAGTAAACTAAGAAAAACAACCTTTTTTTTTGTCTTGACGTCCCTAAATCACTCCTATTCCCACAAGGCTTTTTATGTAACAGTCAATGTTACAGAATGTTTTGCAAAATAGATAGCTATGATTCTATCTCAGTGTCGACATGTCCTTCAGTTCATTATCAAGGATATGTTATTGTCTATTTCATTTTCCATGTCGCTTTCTCTGTTTCGTATATATATTGAATAGAGATGATTCTTTTGCTTTTCTCTTTCCTCGTTTCCTTCTATGTCTCCACCATACCAACACTTATTCACTTCTTCTTACTTTTGGTCTGTATTCTACCCTACTCAGAGTAATAAGCATAGAATATTAGCTTTTACGTCCAAACTGTCCTATTAAGGTGACTGCTGAAAGAATAACATGGGCATGTCCTCTGGATTGAAATTATGCTAAGTCAGGGACAGAAAGAGCTGCAGTGAATTGTAGCCTTCAATGATAATTGACCCTTTTTCCTCCTCATAATTAAAATATTGCTTGTTAGTTTATGTTTACTAAACATAAGCTCTTAGGCTGTTACAACTGGAAGAGCTTTTGATGATATCATACAGTTGTAGTTCTCTTTTATAAACCAATAATTCCCAACTTGGCTGCATACCAAAACCACCTGGGAACCTTAAACATTACTGATGCCTGAGTATACCCTCAGCTATTCAGATTGCATTAATCTGGGTATTATTTAGCTATCAGATTTAAGTTCTCATAAGGTTCTAATATGCAGCAAATTTGAGCATTACTGTGTCATAAATCCATAAAAAGATATCTGTAAAAGGCCAAATGATTAATTAGGGGCAGAGTTGGATTTCTATTCAGTTTGACATTTAAGTCCAAGTTCTATTGTTTGCTGGTAAGGAATCTTTACTCAGCAGGTAAAGAATCCGCCTGCAATGTGGGAGACCCGGGTTTGATCCCTGGGTTGGAAAGATCCCCTGGAGAAGGGAATGCCTACCTTATTCAGTATTCTGTCCTGGAGAATTCCACGGACTGCATAGTCCATGGGTTTGCAAAGGGTCAGACACGACTGAACAACTTTCTTTTCTATTGTTTGCTGTGGCACCTTGAGTGAGTTTCTTAATGTTTCTGAGTCACGGTGCATGACACTTGTTCTCTGTCTGGGTTTCAAGCTGGAAGGTGATGGGAACTGGCATGGTGGAAACCAAGGAGACATGTGTGTGTCCACGGAAGTCTTAGTGTTATTTTAGGGGTCACTTCTGACATCTTTAAAATAAATTTACTCATAAAGAAGATTATGTGCTTTCAGTCGACAAGATGAAAACAAGGGCCCTCTAAGCTAGGTGCACAAAAGAAAGAGCAGGCATTAATGAAAAGACGACAGAAAGCAGCCGTCTTCAATATTTTGAAAAGCCCTTTGTGATTGTTGTCTATGGCTGTGTAATGAATTACCAAACTCAGTGGCTTAAAACAGCACCCATTTATGAGCTCAGAGTTCTCTTGGTCAGAAATGTGGCTTGTCATTGGCTGTTTGGCTGGTTTACCTGCTCAGGGTATCTCAAAATTGAAGCCAAGATGTCAGCTAGATAGAGTTCTCATCTTCAGGCTCTTGGGGAAAATCTTCTTCCAATATCATTCTTAAACATTGGCAAAATTCAGTTCCTTTTAGCTATAAAGGAGATCTCCACTTCCATGCTGGCTATTTGCCAGGGGCTACGCTGGACTTCTCCATGTCACCTGCATCCTTAGCTACACGGCCCCCTCAGTCTTCAGGCTAGTAGTAGTATGCTGATCAAATCCTTCTTGTGCTTTGATCTTTGGCTTCTTCCTTTGCCACATGCCAAAGAAAATGCTCTGTATTTAAAAGACTCACATGATTAGATCAGGCCCATCTAACACTCTTTAAGGTTGACTGACTTGGGATCTTAATTATACCTACAAAATCCCTTCACAGCAACACCTAGATTGATGTTTGATTGAGTTACTGGGAGAAGGTGTGTGTACACAGCAGGCTAGGAATCTTGGGGCCATCTTAAAATCTTGTCTACCATATCCTAGTCAAGATTCATATTTAGTTGGAAAGCTTTTTATTCCATATTCCATGCTCAGCTGTGAGAGCAGCGTGGCAGTATTTTTTTAAAGGTTTTATGATATGCTGAATAAAGAGCAAATCTGTTTAATAAAATAAACAGCCAATCAATTCCTAAAATATAAGAAGGAATTGACCTTTTCCCTCCATAAATGTTAAAGTAAGGAATTGTTTTCTCTTCACCAAAATTTTCTCATGGATTAAAGGTACGAAGAATATTTTGGGATAAAGGAAACTACACAAAAAGTCATAAAGGGTGAAACTGAGAGGTGCTTTCCAGAAACTTGAAGTGAAGATTTTGAGCTATGGAGTGACTTGAACAGGTTTGTATTTTAGAAATATCAGCCTGAGTCCAGAGGATGAGTCTATTTGGGGGACCTTTTGGAGGCTGGAAGTTCTGTCAGGAGGTTTCCAAATGGGAAGTGCTAAGGACTGTGGCAGAAGGGAAGGAGAGAATGTTAAGGAAGGGTAATGGACAGGTTATACAGACAGATGAGAAAGAAGTGTGAGGCAAAGAGGGAAAGAGGAGAACTCTGTCGGCTGTCACTTGGCTGAATCCAGAGGGCTGTAGAGGGTGATCAGAAGTCTTGGTTGCTATGTTTTGGGGTTGGGGAAATGCAGGGAGAATCTGAATGGAGAAATGAATTAGAGCAACTGCTTTGAGGAAGAACACTTGCTTTTCCACAGGGAGAAAATACAGGAGAAGACCTTTAACTGCCCTGGTACATGGCAATAGAAAGGGGGCTTGCTTTTGGCTTCAGGCTCGGCCAGAAGGCTATACTTATTTTCAGTCACCAACATCCTTCTTCCCTTTTCTCTGCCTTCCCTCATCTGCGCACCTCAGTCATCTTTTATCTTGTGCCAAGAGGAATAATACCTGATAAAAAATGATACTTAGAGTGTTAGTGGTTACCAAGCACTATTTGATCTTCATTACAACATCGTGAGATTGTAGGGCAGATGTCCTGCCCATTTGATAAGGAAACATCTGAGATTAAATGATCGGCCCTGTATTTGGTAAGTGGTAGAGTCCTGTCCAGTGCTCAAGTCTTCTAATCAATAACATGGCACCCTTTCCACTGCATCACCCTTCAATGTACTGTTGGGTAAGGACTTTAAAGAGCATTGCACTTTATCTATACACAAGGAGCCTAGAGCAGTGGTTCTTGATCCAAGTGCTATCTTGATCCAGTTTTGAAGTTATGACTGAAAACTCTCAGTCCCCCTCTGCAGACAACTTGCTAAGCCCCCACCCCAACTACTGTACTTCTCTCATCTGGCTCTAACACCACTGGATTATAATACAATTATGAGAGAGTCCCAGATACCTAACTTCCGGGGATGACCCCTTTCTCCTTGAGCCTGAAGAATTGTTCAAAAATACTCAGTCTCAAGTAATCCCATGGAACATAGCCAACCCCACTCCGCTTGCCAAACTATATAAGCTTCCTTATACAATTCCAGTTTACACTTTAACCTTGTCCCTGGTATGACACCCTATGTGGCCCTACATGACAACCTTCTCTTATTTGATGTAGTAAGTGAAAAAGAGTTCTGCTTTTCATCTATCTGAAAACGTCCAGGAATCCAAAGAACCTGTACGCATGCCTAATAGTAGATCTAAACCACAGTTAGATCACACCTAACAGTTCTTATCTTGTGCTGTACACTGGAAACCCAAGGAGCTTTACAAACTACTGATGCATGGGTCTCACCTCAGAGATTCCAATTTAATTATCATGACGACTTGGAAGTTTAAAGTTCCCCAGATGATTCTTCATGAAACCCCAGACAAAGACTCTGCTATCGATCTAGACATTATGGGTGTAAAGAAGTTCAGGAGTCAACAAATCTCCAGAAAATCTGGTGTTTATAAAACCCCTTAGATTTTACCAGGTATTCTCTTTAACACATGGTTAAAGCCAACAATGTAAAGCTCTGAGCATGGAAATATTGAAAGAGTACTAAAGAGAATTTGGTTACAGCTCTGTAATCAGAAGTCATCTGCATCCATCAATAACAATTACAGCTGATATTTACTGTTTATTGTCAGGCACTTTAAGGGCTATATCTAGTTTATCTCATTTTGCCTTCACAGTAAAGTCATGAGGAAGTTATTATCACACTTTAATTTTTTACAAATTAAAATGCAATCATTTTACATTTTAGACATAAGAAAACTGAGGGTCAACTATTAAAATGCAGAGTCAGGATCCTAGACTGGAATATTGATCTGTTTGATTTCAAAGCCAATGCTCTTAGCCACTGAATTGTACCTATTGATAACTTTGAAACATATAATATACCAGAAGCAAGTTAAAAAGTTTATCTTGTCATTAACAGCTATTTAGGAATGCCACAAATATACCCATGTACACTTACACTTAGGCATGCACGCACACACAAACAGACGCAGGAACAGGAAGCCCTTATTTATTGGATGTATTAGTACTGCAAATTAACTTATATCTCTTGAAGACTGAGTTTACCATGGTTAACCTATGTGCGTTAAGTTGCATCCAACTCTGCTACTCTATTGGCAGCTGCCCACCAGGCTCCTCTGTCCATGGGATTCTCCAGGCAAGGATACTAAAGTGGGTTGCCATGCCCTCCTTCAAGGGATCTTCTTGACCTAGGGATCAAGCCACATCTCTTGCATATCTTGCGTTGACACGCAAGTTCTTTACCCCTATTGCCACTTGGGAAGCCCTAGTTAACCTAGTATCAGAGTTATAATGGAATTCAGTGTGATGGGATAGAAATGGACTAGCAATTTGGAAACATTAGTCAGTTGCTTCTCCCAACCTGCCTCTGTAGCACAGACCAT
This sequence comes from Oryx dammah, assembly GCF_014754425.2. Lineage (NCBI taxonomy): Eukaryota > Metazoa > Chordata > Mammalia > Artiodactyla > Bovidae > Oryx > Oryx dammah. The sequence goes on along the minus strand of NW_024070188.1, from coordinate 15,974,628 downwards.
CTCCAAGACCCTGCCTACCGTATCTCCTGTTGTAACTGGGGTCCACAGTTGTGCAATGTGTGGCATTTGCATGGAACGATCTCTAAGACTTTCTCTAGTTAAGAAGGCAATAATTTTATATTTTATTATTTGAAACAATTGTGCATCTAATTTGCTTTCTCTAGTATTTATTTACTTAATTTTTTGGTCTTCAATTAGTTATTTTATTTTTCAAATCCAATTTTATATCAAATAGTTCAATAGTAGTAAAATTATGGTAATGATAATTATGGTGATAATAGCTAAAATGTATGAAACACTAGATTCTAGGTATATGCATGAATAATATATATTAAATCATTTAATCCTCATAAGTATCTAAAAATAGAAACTAGTATTACCCCCATTTAAAAAATTTTTTGTAGGCTCTTAGTTCCCCAATCAGGGATCAAACCCACACCTCCTACATTGGAAGGGCAGAGTCTTAACCACTGGACCACTAGGGAAGTTCCTATAACCTCATTTTATAGGTGATGAACTGAGGCACAAGAGAGATACTAAATAGTTTGCTTAAGGTGGCATAGCTAGCATATAGCAGGTGACTGACTGAAACAGTCTGACTCCTGAATTTGTTCTATAAACTATTATACTGTCCCTTTCAATATTTTTTAGATGCTGTGAATGGAAGTTTTACATTGTAATTAGTAGAGATTATTTAATGACCCATTAAAAAACTGTGGAGCCCACAATAATAAAGCTGCTACCCTTCAGTGTTATTGGATTTAATAAAATTCCAGGTTTTTACCACTCTCCCCAGGTGGCACAGGTGCCCAGCCTTACGCAGGAGACTCAAGAGATGCGCATTTGATTCCCTGGGTCAGGGAATCCCCTGGCGTAGGAAATGGCAACCCACTTCAGGATCCTTGCCTGGAAAGTTCCAGGGATGGAGGAACCTGGTGGGCTTTGCAGAGTCGGACATGACTGAGCATGCACGTCACCACACACACACACACACGACTCCCATATCCTGATCTCTATTCTTTATTTATAGCCCATGAGACAGATAACCTCTGGGATATTCCTTTATGAGAAAAATATATTTACACGTCGTATTTAGAAAAAATAAAAGCATCAGTTTTTATGTTCAGGACGTTACATCTCCTTACTTTTCTCTGCCTCCTGGGAATTTAATTAAAATAATAAAATAGAGCTATCATAGTTTGCCACATAATGATGATAGCAAAAAAAGAACAGCACACAATTAATCTCTTCTTTCTACAATGCTGCCCGATGTGCACATTCATCCAGAAACTAATGGTGCCAGTCATATCAATAAAGGGCAATGAGCTCACTGCGGATGCTGTGGGACTGGCTGGTTGTAAGCAATGTTTCAAGTCTCAGCTGTAAAGGTCTAGAAAATACACAGCTGCTAAGGAAGTTGCCTTCGCTGTAGCTGTCAGTTACCATGGTTTCTGGGTCTAAAGGTAGAGCTGCTGTAGTCTTAGAGGCTTCTCAGTCTAAACCCTTACTCCCGGGGCAAAAAACTGAATCGGAGCAACAATCCAGATAATTCACACAATGAGAAGCCGAAGTGCTCCCCACTCCTCTAGGTATTATCTATCTGGGTGATAATTTTTATATCATTTCCCACTGTTTAGATACTTTAGATACTTGCCCCGTGTGAAACGTGTATTATTAGCAGGAGGTAGCCAATGTTATGCTTTTATGTGAACATGAACTCTAGCAGAAATGTTTGAGAATTTTGTTTTTCAAATAGCACCAGTAGGTTTATATATATTATTTACGTATATTAACTATATTATATTATGCTATTTTATATTACATAATATATGCATATTATTAGATGTTAAGATAGCAGAAACATATTAGAACAAAAATGAAATATTGTAGGTAGTCTCCAACTCAGCAATATGTTACTTTCCCAAAGTCTATGTATAAATAAACTATTCAGGAACCCCTAGGGCATTTTTCTACAGAAAATAATAGTCTGGCTAATTTCTTTTCTAATGTTCCATCTATGAAAACATATTTAGTGTTACAAGCAAGTCATGAGCTCTCTGGTTTCTGGAGTCAGGAGTCTTGTTGTTGTTGTTGCTATAAAAAAGCATAGCAGAAAATACCAGAAGCATCAAGGATGGGTTTGTGTGAAATTCTAAGTTTCCTCCTACTTCCTTCTGCCACCCCCTCACTCAGCTGGGCCCCTGGGCTCCTCTGCTCAGTGCTGTGAGATTCCCCTAAGAAATGTTGCCTTGAGTTGAGAAATGGATCCCATTTAAATTGCTTTCAATTACTTGAGCTGTTAGGGGGATTTCTTTGAATTATGAACTATATCAAGAGCCTTGAGGTGCCCTGCCTCACATTTAGAGCACATGTACATTTATCTTTTTCTTGGATTAAACTGATTATGGATATGAACTTGCAGAACTGTATTTGTATTTGATTATAAGTTATTGAAAATCAACTAAATAATAAGGCAGATTATTTTTTCAATTTTATTTACTTATTTTAATTGATGGATAATTGCTTTATAGAATTTTGTTGTTTTCTGTAACATGGGTATTTGAATGACTATCCTAATTTTAAAATTATCAAGGAAATAAAAATTATAAAAAATTAAAAACATACAGATAAAAGTAATCAAAATATAACAAGTTGTAGTTATAAGATAAATACTGCTGCTGCTGTTACTGCTAAGTCACTTCAGTCGTGTCTGACCCTGTGCGACCCCATAGACGGCAGCCCAACAGGCTCCCCCTGTCCCTGGGATTCTCCAGACAAGAGCACTGGAGTGGGTTGCTATTTCCTTCTCCAAAAGATAAGTACTAGGGATGTGATTAGAACTTGATAAATATAATTAACACTGCTACATGTTACATATGAAACTTGTATACAGAGTGAAAAAGCTGGCTATGACAAAGCTATGATGAACATAGATAGCATATTAAAAAGCAGAGCCATCACTTTGCTGACAAAGGTCTATAAAGTCCAAGCTATGGTTTTTCCAGTAGTCATGTATGGATGTGAGAGCTGGACCATAAAGAAGTCTGGGCACTGAAGAACTGATGCTTTTGAACTGTGGTGTTGGAGAAGACTCTTGAGAGTCCCTTGGAATACAAAGGAGATCAAACCAGTCAATCCTAAAGGAAATCAACCCTGAATATTCATTGAAAGGACTCATGCTGAAGCTGAAGCTTCAATACCTTAGCCACCTGATTCTGGGAAAGATTGAGGGCAGGAGAAAAGGGGGCGACACAGGATGAGATGATTGGATGGCATTATGGACACAATGGACATGAGTTTGAGCAAACTCTGGGAGATAGTGAAGCACAGGAAAGCCTGGTGTGCTGCAATCCATGGAGTCGCAAATTTGACATAACTTAGCGACTGAACAACACCACCACATAGAGAGTAAATCCTGACAGTTTGCATCACAAGGAAAAATGTTTTTCTATTTCTTCAATTTTGTGTCTATGCAAGATGATGGATGGTCACTAAATTTACTGTGAAAATTATTGCATGATGTATGTAAGTCAAATCACGATATGCTGTGCTGTGTGCTAAGTTGCTCAGTCATGCCTGACTCTTGCGACCCACTGGACTGTAGCCTGGAGATTCTCTGTCCATGGAATTTTTCAGGCAAGAATACTGGAGTGGGTTGCCATGTCCTCCTCTGGGGATCTGCCCGACCCAAGGATTGAACCCATGTCTTTCGTGTCTTCTGCATAGCAGGTGGACTCCTTACTTGCTGAGCCCCTGGGGAAGCCAAATTGTGTATACTGTACACCTTAAACCTATACAGTGCTGTTTGTCAATAAAACTGAAGGAAAAAACCCATATAGAATTCAAAAATAGAATCATTCCTGAAATGACAGATATCTTAGGTGCCCTTCTGTTTTACCAGAGGAATTTTTCAGCAAACACAGGGCTAGCAGCTTAGAGAGAGCTTTCTGCAATCTTCAAGGGGATCAGGGGAGATCACCCATTCTCAAAGACCTAAGAACAACTTTGTTCTGTTCTTAAAGTAGACTTTTCCAATGGAGTTAAGCTTCTAGACTTCTAGACTCTAAATTCTCTTTAATGCCTCCTGCAAATATCTAATCCTATTCCTTATAGCAGCCCTAGATGGAACATGTGTACACTCTGGGCGAGGCAGAAATTCACTCAATAAAGCACTTCTCTGAGTACTGTACATGCCTTAGAAAGCTTACCAATCTTAATTTTCTGGTTAAATTCAAGCATATTTGCTAGAATACATTTCCAAGTAAAATGAATGATAGTGGAACTAAATCTTTTATGATGATATGGTATAACTTCAAGAATTAACCTTAATACAAGTTAATGATGTGACTTTCTGGGTGTTAAGCATTAATAGTGGCAGTACCAGCAGAAGACTCACTATCATGGAAGTTGTTGCTGACTACACCACTTCTTCTGCTGACCTGTTCTTTTAGCTCCTTCATTCTCCAATTCCCTAGTTGCATTTGGTTCTTTATGTAAAGGTTTCAACTTGCTGTGCCTCACATTTTCTTAGTGGTAAATTTAACTTGCTAATATCCAACTATCCCGTGTGTATTACTCAGGGCCCTGCTCGTACATGTAACTGTCTCAAGATAATCGGTAGCTCTGAAATCTTTGATGGCACACATTAGAAATATAATAATTCTTTTCACTAATGCAACTCTAATTTCAGAGACATCCTCATAGAAAATCTCACATTGATTAGAAATGACAGTACTCTTTCTTGTCTTTTTATCATTTTACTTCCATATTGAACATATACTTAAAAAATTTTATTTATTATTTTAATTGAAGGATAATTGCTTTACAGAATTTTGTTGTTTTCTGTCAAACCTCAACCTGAATCAGCCATAGGTACACATATATCCCCTCCCTTTTTAAACATTTACTTTTATTTTCATACTATATTTACTTTTATACAAAATAAGAGCCAATACCAAACTAAAATAAGTATTGTAATTATACAATAAGTATCAACTATAGGCAAAACACATTTTAATACATATAACATATGACTTGGTATAATACAATTTAGAGATGAAAAAATCCTGGGGGAATTTTTGACCCAATCATTTATTTTGTTAAGTAATTTCCTCTACTGAGAACACTGTTCCTGATGGATGGATGACCACTTGTCCATTGTAGGAATACTTCTAATCAATTATTTTCTTACAAAACAGCTCTTTCCATCTCTAAAGAGCACTGTTTCAAAATCCTTCTTAACACAAACCTAGGTCTAGTTCATCATAATTTCTAGTGACTGGTTCCTGCAAACTCTTCCCCACAAGCCACTACTCATAACTTGAATTTCTTGATAACATAATCACCTAGATAAAGCAAAAGAATTATCATGATATGAAAACAAGGAGATATGTCATAAATGGGTGGAAAGAAACAAAGGCACGACTTAACAGAACCAAAGAAAAGAAGAGAATGAGACTCAGAGCAAAAATAAAGGCAGGAAGAACTTACCCTGATGCACTGGAATACACAGAGTCCTTAAATTCAGAGAATGACCCTTGACCTTCAGGAGAAGCAGTATGAAGCTCTTTGGAGGTAAGGATGTTTATGCGGAGAAGGTGACGGCACCCCACTCCAGTACTCTTGACTGGAAAATCCCATGGACGGAGGAGCCTGGTGGGCTGCAGTCCATGGGGTCGTGAAGGGTCAGACACGACTGAGCGACTTCACTTTCAGTTTTCACTTTCATGCATTGGAGAAGGAAATGGCAACCCACTCCAGTGTTCTTGCCTGGAGAATCCCAGGGACGGGGGAGCCTGGTGGGCTGCAGCCTACGGGGTCGCATAGAGTCGGACACGACTGAAGTGACTTGGCGGCAGCAGCAGCAGCAGCAGCAGCAGCAGGATGTTTATGGGAAAGCAAAATCAGCAAGGTGAGTGGTGACTTTAGAGTTAACCACACACAGGGTGAGCTGCTTTGTCAATGAAAGGTAGATTGGTCCAACAGGAAGAGGGGTCCCTGATGGTGATGGCTCCTGACAGGCAGAGGCAACTCTGTGATCACCTAATGAGACAATCAGGAATTGTTTCTTCTTCTGAAAGCATGTATATGAGATGAGAAATGTCCTTATATGTAAAATAAAGATGATGTACTTTGATTAGGACTATGTTGTCCTGTGGGTTTCCCTGGTGGCTCAGAGGTTAAAGCATCTTCCTGCAATGCAGGAAGCCTGGGTTCGATCCCTGGGTCAGGAAGATTTCCTGGAGAAGGAAATGGCAACCCACTCCAGTATTCTTGCCTGGAGAATCCCATGGACGGAGGAGCCTGCTGAGCTACAGTCCATGAGGTCGCAAAGAGTCAGACCCGACTGATCGACTTCACTCACTTGCTCACTCACTCAGGTTGTCCTATACTGCTAATTCATGCGTGTGTGCTCACTCACTCAGTTGTGTCCGACTCTTCGCAACCCCATGGACTGTAGCCCGCCAGGTTCCTCTGTCCATGAGATTTCCCAGGCAAGAGTACTAGAGGGGACTTCCATTTCCTTCTCCAGGGGTCTTCCCAACCCAGATTGAACCCACATCTTCTGCCTTGGCAGGCGGATTCTTTACCACTGAGCCACCAGAGAAACCACATACTGATATTCATGGTTGTCAAATATATATTATGTGCATAGTAATATATGATGTTTATATATAAATATATGTGACAGAAAATTGAATAGAATTGTTCTCTTTGCCTGGAACATGTGGGCAAGCATATTTTGGTGATGTACACACTGAGTTTTGACGAGGCTAGGCAGGGAATGAGACAGATTGCTCCACTCTATATGTGTGACTCTTTCTCTTTGTGATGTCTTCTCAAGCACACTTCCCTTGAATTGGGCAGCCAGCATTTTTATACCACTTTTACCTGGAAGTAGGGCTGAAAGCTGGAGGAGACTAAGGATGTTTCTAATAGAAAGAGAGTCAGAGATCCCTGGAGGACTTAAGATGACTATATTTAGACTATTCTTAGTTATAAGTGGTCTAGATGTTTGTGGTAGTGAATAATAACCTCTCAGAGATGACCACATCCTAATTCCTGAATCCTGTAAATCTCACCTTACATGGCAAAAGGGACTTTGCAAATGTGATTAAGAATCTTCAGATGGAGAAATTATTCTGGATTATTTTAGGGTGTTCTTAATGTAATTACAAGTGTCTTTACAAGAGGAATGCAAAGGATCAATCAGAAATGTGAGGAAGGAAGCAAGAGAGCCCAGTGGTATGGAGAGGAGACAAGGGATGCAGGCAGACTCTAGAAGTTGGAAGAGGCAAGAATGAGCTTCTCCCTTGCAACCTCCAGAGGAAACACGCTCTTCCAATATTTTGACTTTAGCCCTGTTAAGACTGATTTTGGATTTCTGACCTCCAGAACTCTAAGAGAATACATTTGTTTTCTTTTAAATCGCTACATTTATGGTAATCTGTTACTGCAGCAATAGGAAAGCAGCAGTATTTTGTATATTTTCCATTAATTTAACCGCTTTCTATAAATCTAGTAAAAGAGCACTTGTTTCTACAACAGATATTCCCAGGGTGCTCTGAGCGGAAGGAGAATTGAGAGAGTATACATTCAACCATGCAATAGTACATGAAACTAAATTGTATCAGTCAAGGTCTGTTAGTTGCAAGGTTCAGAAAACAACTCTGACAGACTTGAGCAGAAAATGAGTTTACTGAGAGGATATTGGGAACATTCCTGACTATAGGATTTGGAAAATAAATAGGAACGAGGGAGCTAGGCGTCAGCTAGGACCAGACCGAGAGTCCTGTGGAGACGCTCCTGCTATTGCTGCTGACACTGACCACAATGCTATGGCAGTTCATCAAGGCCCCAGACACCAAGCACCACCCTGTTGACTGTCCCTGATGCTTCTGGAGATTCAGTGATTTTGCTGCTGCTGCTAATACCTGCCAGTGGAATAAGGTTTGCATGGCCCTTGCCTCTTTAAATCACTAATTCCTGTCCACAGTCTAAATTGGGTAAATCTGATTGTTCAATTCTAGATCACATTTGGGACACCATAGCTGCAAAGGAAGCTGGCAAATGAGCAGCTGTTGGTTTCAGCTCCATCCATCAGAGAGAGTTTGCTCTGTTTCTCGTGCGTGGTAGGATATGAATTCTCAAAAGGTGGGAAGAATCTCAAATGATGGGTAAGCTTAAAAATGTATAAATGTGCCTGACCTAAGTGTTAAGGCAGACTGCTATAAAATACACTGATATATGGCCAGGAAAATGAACGTAAGAATGTAGTAGAATACACATAATAAATATGACATTTTGAAACTGGGGGAGAGGGGCTGAGCTTAAAACTAAAAGAAATTCTACAAATGGAGAAGTATCATTATTCAAAGAAATAATAGTAATAGTAAATATGTATCAAGAGCTTGCTATATACTAAGTACTCTTTTAAGTATTTAATGTGTTCATTCTATTAATCCTTGTAGGAAAGCATTTACCTTACTTGTAGGTAAATAAATGAAGGCATCAGATGTGTAAATAGCACATGCAAGGTTATGCATCTAGAAATAGCAGATCCAGGCTGTACACTCAGCAGTCTGATTCAGAGCTGTAATCATTAGACTTTATTGACTCTTGAAAATAAGATCTGCTTCTTTAAAAAAATCGAATAGTTGACATATTTTACCAGATCTTTTAATTTTAAAAAGTCAGGCATACTTATTATGGAAACAGCAACAATATAGAAGTTTATTGGGAGTGGAAAGCTATAGTGCTCTTTCCGTTTCCCCATAAATTGCACACCACTCAGATGGACATTTATTTGTGTAGTGCAAGTTCTTACGGTCTCTAAGTTGAGTGTTAGGCTGGCCCTGTATTATATAAAATCCTATGAAACTGAGCCTTGTTAACCCCCGGGGAATATATGAATGAGGATAAAAGGGAAGAGAAATTTTAGTATTTCTAATGTGGAAAGCTTCTGTTGGGTTTTTTTTTTTTTATCCATTATTTTCCTGAGCCCCATCTTACACACCTGAGCTTTTCATAAAATCTGAGCTCAGGTAATGAAACAGTGACAATCATGCAGAGAAATTAACTCATACTCACACAGTTTCTGTTTGCAGGGTTGGGAGGCTTCAAGGTGATCCAGTCACTTTGGTGACTTTAGCCTAATGAATTAAATTATAGTTGAGCACTCTAGTGGAGGCTCTCAGAATAAGACTACAAATCTTACCCCCAGATCTCAGGGTAAAGGAAACGGGGTTGATGAGCTCTGTTGCCCACATTACCATACTGGAACCATTAATTCTGCTCCTTCTTGTAAGTGTCCTAATTTTTTGAGGATTTTGTAATAAGCTGTGCTTTTTGTGTTATCTGTAGATGTCATCAACGTTCTTTCTCTTTTGTCCTATGGTCTCATTCCCTTCCAGGATCCAGGGTGACATCAACATCTCCGCATAAAAAGCCAACATCTGGGCTGCCCATTCTTCCGGTGCCTCATTGGTACTGACATCTCCAGCTTCCTAGTAACCCGTTTCCATTGCCATATTCTGGACCAGAACAGCACCCAGAACTGGTCCAACCTATTACTCGTACTTTTAACCTTCATCTACCTCACTGAGTGTATCAGTCAGTGTTCTTTATTGTAAACCAAATAATCTGATATAGATTGTTTAAGCATGAAAAAAAAATTGACATATACTAGTTAGATCAAAGAAATCAGGGAGCCATGTCTAAATGCCAGAAAGTAGGAATGGTGTTTGACTCTACTGGGGACTGCTCTAGGGAAAATATCCCTGCTGCCAATATTCAGTATCACCCGTGTTGTTGGTACCAGTGATGACATGGGTGTCATTGGATGCTGAAAACTCCCAGCCAATTCTTCTGAAAAGTCAGGCATCTTTACTGATATAGTTGCTAGGAAATGCATCCCTTTTGCTCACTTCCTCACATTGTTCACTCTTTAAAATTGGTATTACAGGAGCATGAAGCTGATTGCTATTCACATGCCATACTCTAGTAGAAAAGCTTGTTCAGGGAAGAATAAACTTGGTTTATTCTTGGTTTCTACATTGGGTAAGCAGGGCTTAGAAGGCAGAAAGTACTGAAATATCATATATGTGTTCAGAAAGTTCCTTGAAGCCAGAAAATATTGCAAATAGCCACTATATTAATTATTTCTCTTTCCATTGGTTTTCCCTTATCAGGAATTCTAGTACAGATCACTCTACATGTACTTTATTTATACATTTTCTATTTTCTTGTCATGTCCAAGCTGGGTTAGATTTCATGGTACACAATTTCAATCAGTTCCTTAAGAGTATACCGGGTTCCTTTGACCAATTATTTTTTCACACTGACTAACTTCAGTATTCTTGCCTTGAGAACCCCATGAACAGTATGAAAAGGCAAAATGATAGGATACCAAAAGAGGAACTCCCCAGGTTAGTAGGTGCCCAATATGCTACTGGAGATCAGTGGAGAAATAACTCTAGAAAGAATGAAGGGATGGAGCCAAAGCAAAAGCGATACCCAGCTGTGGATGTGACTGGTGATAGAAGCAAGGTCTGATGCTGTAAAGAGCAATATTGCATAGCAACCTGGAATGTCAGATCCATGAATCAAGGCAAACTGGAAGTGGTCAAACAAGAGATGGCAAGAGTGAACATTGACATTCTAGGAATCAGTGAACTAAAATGGACTGGAATGGGTGAATTTAACTCAATGACCATTATATCTACTACTGCGGGCAGGAATCCCTCAGAAGAAATGGAGTAGCCATCATGGTCAACAAGAGTCCGAAATGCAGTACTTGGATGCAGTCTCAAAAACGACAGAATGATCTCTGTTCGTTTCCAAGGCAAACCAAAAATATGGTAATCCAAGTCTATGCCCCAACCAGTAATGCTGAAGAAGCTGAAGTTGAACGGTTCTAAGAAGACCTACAAGACCTTTTAGAACACCTCAAAAAGATGTCCTTTCATTATAGGGGACTGGAGTGCAAAAGTAGGAAGTCAAGAAACACCTGGAGTAACAGGCAAATTTGGCCTTGGAATGTGGAATGAAGCAGGGCAAAGACTAATAGAGTTTTGCCAAGAAAATGTATTGGTCAAAGCAAACACCCTCTTCCAACAACACAAGAGAAGACTCTACACATGGACATCACCAGATGGTCAACACCAAAATCAGATTGATTATATTCTTTGCAGCCAAAGATGGAGAAGCTCTATACAGTCAACAAAAACAAGACCAGGAGCTGACTGTGGCTCAGATCATGAACTCCTTATTACCAAATTCAGACTGAAATTGAAGAAAGGAGGGAAAACCGCTAGACCATTCAGATATGACCTAAATCAAATCCCTTATGATTATACAGTGGAAGTGAGAAATAGATTTAAGGGCCTAGATCTGATAGATAGAGTGCCTGATGAACTATGGAATGAGGTTCATGACATTGTACAGGAGACAGGGATCAAGACCATCCCCATGGAAAAGAAATGCAAAAAAGCAAAATGGCTGTCTGGGGAGGCCTTACAAATAGCTGTGAAAAGAAGAGAAGCGAAAAGCAAAGGAGAAAAGGAAAGATAAGCATCTGAATGCAGAGTTCCAAAGAACAGCAAGAGATAAGAAAGCCTTCTTCAGCGATCAGTGCAAAGAAATAGAGGAAAACAACAGAATGGGAAAGACTAGAGATCTCTTCAAGAAAATTAGAGATAGCAAGGGAACATTTCATGCAAAGATGGGCTCGATAAAGGACAGAAATGGTATGGACCTAACAGAAGCGGAAGATATTAAGAAGAGGTGGCAAGAATACACAGAAGAACTGTACAAAAAGGATCTTCACGACCCGGATAATCACGATGGTGTGATCACTCATCTAGAGCCAGACATCTTGGAATGTGAAGTCAAGTGGGCCTTAGAAAGCATCACTACAAACAAAGCTAGTGGAGGTGATGGACTTCCAGTTGAGCTATTTCAAATCCTGAAAGATGATGCTGTGAAAGTGCTGCACTCAATATGCCAGCAAATCTGGAAAACTCAGCAGTGGCACAGGACTGGAAAAGGTCAGTTTTCATTCTAATCTCAATGAAAGGCAATGCCAAAGAGTGCTCAAACTACCGCACGATTGCACTTATCTCACAGGCTAGTAAAGTAATGCTCAAAATTCTCCAAGCCAGGCTGCAGCAATACGTGAACCGTGAACTTCCTGATGTTCAAGCTGGTTTTAGAAAAGGCAGAGGAACCAGAGATCAAATTGCCAACATCCGCTGGATCATAGAAAAAGCAAGAGAGTTCCAGAAAAACATCTATTTCTGCTTTATTGACTATGCCTTTGACTGTGTGGATCACAATAAACTGTGGAAAATTCTGAGAGAGATGGGAATACCAGACTACCTGACCTGCCTCTTGAGAAATCTGTATGGAGGTACGGAAGCAACAGTTAGAACTGGACATGGAACAACAGAGTGGTTCCAAATAGGAAAAGGAGTACGTCAAGGCTGTATATTGTCATCCTGCTTATTTAACTTCTATGCAGAGTACATCATGAGAAACGCTGGACTGGAAGAAACACAAGCTGGAATCAAGATTGCCAGGAGATATATCAATAACCGCAGATATGCAGATGACACCACCCTTATGGCAGAAAGTGAAGAGGAGCTAAAAAGCCTCTTGATGAAAGTGAAAGAGGAAAATGAAAAAGTTGGTTTAAAGCTCAACATTCAGAAAATGAAGATCATGGCATCCGGTCCCATCACTTCATGGGAAATAGATGGGGAAACAGTGGAAACAGTGTCAGACTTTATATTTTTGGGCTCCAAAATCACTGCAGATGGTGACTGCAGCCATGAAATTAAAAGACGCTTACTCCTGGGAAGTAAAGTTATGATCAACCTAGATAGCATATTCAAAAGCAGAGACATTACTTTGCTGACTAAGGTTCATCTAGTCAAGGCTGTGGTTTTTCCAGTAGTCATGTATGGATGTGAGAGTTGTTCTGTGAAGAAGGCTGAGTGCCAAAGAATTGATGCTTTTGAACTGTGGTGTTGGAGAAGACTCTTGAGAGTCCATTGGACTGCAAGGAGATCCAACCAGTCCATTCTGAAGGAGATCAACCCTGGGATTTCTTTGGAAGGAATGATGCTAAAGCTGAAACTCCAGTACTTTGGCCACCTCATGGGAAGAGTTGACTCATTGGAAAAGACTCTGATGCTGGGAGGGATTGGGGTCAGGAGGAGAAGGGGACGACCAAGGATGAGATGGCTGAATGGCATCACTGACTCGATGGACATGAGTCTGAATGAACTCCGGGAGTTGGTGATGGACAGGGAGGCTTGGCGTGCTGCGATTCATGGGGTTGCAGAGTTGGACACGACTAAGCGACTGAACTTAACTGAACCCAGTATTGGATAAATCCAGCTATTTACATTTTTAAATGTCTGCATAGGGACTGTGCAGCATTGTTGGAAGTAATTACTCGATTAAGCAGATAATTGTCACTGCATGTTAATGAACCTAGGGGCCACACCAACCATGCCCTTAAGGTTGTCAAAAATTCTATGTTTCCCTTGTCAGTTCTCTTTCTCCATAGGTGCCATTTTGAAAATCCTAACCTATTCTTAATCCTCTCATTATACCTTCCTATTAAGCTCTCTCATATTTTGGGGAAATAATTTTGTCTGTTACTTCTTAAAGAAAATAAATCCATCAAACATTATTTTTCCAAATATTTTCCATGAACCTATAAACCTAATTATGTATATTTACATCAAATTGTCTTTTTTTCTACCTAATAAAATGAACCCTGGTGGCTCAGATGGTAAAGAATCTGCCTGCAACACAGGAGACCCATGTTTGATCCCTGGGTCGGGAAGATGCCCTGGAGAAGGAAATGGCAACCAACTCCAGTGTTCTTGCCTGGGAAATCCCATGGACAGAGGAGCCTGGCAAGCTACAGTCCATGGGGTTGCAGAGTCAGACATGACTGAGTGAGTAACGTTTTCACTTTTCAATAAAATGAGACAACTCTTTAGGGTTTATCTCTTTCCATCAGAATTTAAACACACTCATATAACTCCTTATTAAATTAGTTTAAAATATAAAAAGCCAAGTAAACAATTGTATAAAAATAACCAGACCTACTCTGTACCAGCAACTGTTCTATTGCTTTTACCCATCAAAGGAAACCTTGATTTCTGCCCTAACTTCCCACCAAAACAGCTCTCTAAAATGTTTTTCTTACCTACCTCTCTCCCTTCTCCCTTTCTTTTATTTCTTTTGACATTTTTAAAAATCTAATTTTTGTCTGTACTGGGTCTTCATTGCTACTCCCACGATTTCTCTGGTTACTGCGTGAGGGCTTCTCATTGCTGAGGCTTCTCTTGTTTCAGAGCACAGACTCCAGGGCATGAGGGCCTCAGTAGTTGCGCTTGCGGGCTCTAGAGCATGGGTTCAGTAGTTGTGGCCCATGGGCTTAGCTGCTCCTCGGTATATGGTATCCTCCCAGACCAGGGATTGAACCTGTGTCTCCTGCACTGGCAAGCAGATTCTTCACCAATGAGCCACCAGGGAAGCCCTCTTTGCTTTTTTTCCTTTCCTTTCTTTCTCATCTTATTTAACTCCCCTAGGTCCTTAAGGATATGGCTTCTTCCTCCTTCAACCTCATTACCTGGGGCCATGGGAAATAGTCCTGTTATACTGGATTTGTTCTTGGGAAAATGACATTTGGTAGCTTCAAAATTAAAATTCAAGCATGTTTGCATCCAAAAATATGTTATAAATTCTGATAAGTTTGCACTCTCTGAATCTTTCTCTGACAGTCTAGAGAGTCTGGTTGCAAAGAAGAGGAACCTATTTAAGTTAGCTTAATGAAAATGGGAAATTTTGGACGTATTCAGAGTTGCTTTGTGTGACTGACTAGCAGCAGTTCAGGTGGTCCTCAGGGGGCCCTGGCACCCGGAACTGGGCAGTGATGACCTGGTGTTCCTCACTCCATCTCTCAGGGCCGTGAGGTCTCTCGGTGGTTTTTACAAGCCAGTACGTTTTCTTGTCACTCTCTGCAGACTGCCTTTTTCTGCTTCTCAGTGCACATGGACAGGTGACTTTGGATTTACAAACCACATAAATAGTGTTCTTAATAGGATACTAGAAATATTTCTCAGAGATTTCATGGATTCCAATGAAGTAGGTTTTTTTCTGCTTAAGACCCAGTATCATCCATTCATCCTAACTAAGAATTGTTTTCAGGTCTGAAATCAGTATTTTGTATTTTCTCTGGATTGAGAACTCTCTCTTACTTGACCCCTCTTCCTGCTCTAATGTTATCATACTGCATCCTGGCTGATGAACGCGTTCAGGTGTTCTTATGACCTTGAACAAACTATCTTGTCTCCTTTTCAGTTTCTGCAGAGGTTCTGCTCTCCATTTCTCTAAAACATCCTCTTTTTAACCCATCACACATTTTTCACTTTTGTTTTTTAAACAGTCCTCAAATTGTTTTTTTTTTAAAATCATCCAATAATCTTAATAGAGGATATCAACTCTCATTGCAGAAATCATAGTTTTGAAAAATGAAACCATCATTTATGTAGACAATAAACATCTTCTAAATGCATGCCCTGTATGATATGTATGGCTCTGAGGACATAGAATGCATAAAATTTATTTCTAGTGTTCCAGCATCATGATTTGGGGCTGAAACATTAGCAATATTATCACTATTATTTCATAACAGAAACACTTAGACTTGAAGAGTTTAAGTAATACTAGTTCAAAGTCTCATGGTTATAAATGTAGAAGTAGAATTCAAACTCATGTCTGAGTCCTGAGAATCTGTGTCAAAATCTTACAAAAATCTTCAATAGTGGCAGATTCTTATCTCTTTTGTTTAGTGGATAATTATAATTAGGTTCAATGGACGCTCCACAATTTGTTGGGACCCAAAAGTAATATAAAAAATATTTTATTAGATTTATATGCATGATCATTACAATGTGAATGTAAATATAAGTGTTTTTTTTTTTTTAAATTTTGGTTTCAGAACTTGTATAAGGTAATTGTAAAAAAAATTTCCTGAAATATTTTGACTAGTGACAGCCTCCCTGGAATGAGTATGTGTGTGAAAGTCACTTAGTTGTGTCTGACTCTTTGCAACCCCATGGACTGTAGTCCCTGGAATTCTCCAGGCCAGAATACTGGAGTGGGTAGCCTTTTCTTTCCCCAGGGGATATTCCAACCCAGGGATCAAACCCAAGTCTCTCACACTGTAGGCAGATTCTTTACCAGCTGAGCCACAAGGGAAGCCCAAGAATGCTGCACTGGGTAGCCTATCCCTTCTCCAGCAGATCTTCCCGACCCAGGAATCGAACTGGGGTCTCCTGCATTGCAGGCAAATTCTTTACCAACTGAGCTTAGTTTTCTAAGATGAAGGATATTCTGAAGAGTAACTTTCAATTATATGTACACATTCTTTGGTTTCAAAGAAGATATCTTATTAATTTACCACTATTTCTAGAAGGCTTTTAAAGGAGAAATAACTTGCTTCAAAATCCACTATTTACCACCATAGACCAGTTAGTTTATCATATTAATTTCTGTCACTTAGGCAACCCAGGGGGAATAAGAGTACAAAGATAATTCAAATACTAAGCAAAAGGCACTTTGAAACATAATAATTTCTACCATAAAGTTGACATCAATCTGCTTGTGTAATTGGGCTAGTAAAAAGATCAAGATCGACTGCATTTCAAAATATGCATTTTCTATAGTTTGATTTAGGCTTTAAGTCAAACTTCTTTAGATTATAGCTTTTTAAATGGAAAGAAAATGTGCTCTTTCCTTTTGTAGCACATAAAACTTATTTGTCCTCATTGTTTGCTCACCATGATATTCTCAAGGCAGTTTTTTGTTCTTTCATATCTTTCTGGATATCACTTCAAATAAAAAGAATAAGCATCTTTTCATTGTTGCTCAAAAAGCACAGACAAATACCATCTGTCCCTTAGACTCTTCCAGGTATAGTGACCACCTATGGCTCTCCATCTGTCAGCAGCTCTTCCATCCACGTCAGCTGTGCTCTCAGTAGATCCTACACTTTAATGCAGTGGCAACAATTTTTTACATCTCATTTTATGTTTGGTAAAATGTGAAAATTTTAATCATAAATAAAATATGAAACTAGAAAACAGTGAATATTGTTTTCTAAGTTGACTTGTGAGGACATTTCAAAGGAGAATTTCCAAAAGTGGTTCCAGCAGCATTAGCATTTGTGTTTAGTCTTTCAAATGGAGTGTTTGGATGGTAGCACTCATTGGGATGTTTATCATTCAGCAAATTAATTTTTTAAAGGTAAATCTTCCTATTTTTTTCATAACTCACACAAGTAAATACTATCAGTTCAGTCCAGTTCAGTCACTCAGTCGTGTCTGACTCTTTGCGACCCTATGAATTGCAGCACGCCAGGCCTCCCTGTCCATCACCAACTCCTGGAGTTCACTCAGACTCACGTCCATCAAGTCAGTGATGCCATCTAGCCATCTCATCCTCGGTCATCCCCTTCTCCTCCTGCCCCCAATCCCTCCCAGCATCAGAGTCTTTTCCAGTGAGTCAACTCTTCGCATGATGTGGCCTAAGTACTAGAGTTTCAGCTTTAGCATCATTCCTTCCAAAGAAATCCCAGGGCTGATCTCCTTCAATACAGTTAAATGGGTAGGCATTTAAATAACAAAATATTAGTATTGCCAGCCCCCCTGATTTTGAGTCATTTCAATTGCAATAAACATTATAATTTTAGCAATATTCATATTAAAAAATTTTGCCTCATAATTTAAATTAATCATAAGGCATTCGACTGCAATCACTAGACTTTTAACTATATATATTAAAGTAATTCAATTTGTCTTGAGCATTGAAGAAGTTAGCTAGGAATGTGAAAAAAAATTTATAAAATATACATTCATAGAAGAAGTTCCTTAAAAAAATTGGCAAATAAGAACTTTTGGCCCTCATTACCCCCACAGAAACAACAATTTAACAATGATATGTAGATAAAAAGAACGTTATGAGAATTCCAGAGTCTAGTTAAAAAGTTGTATTACTTCAAATGAGCATAAAACCAAAAGAAGCCACAAAAAGTGAGTGAGAACAGCAGTCTCACTTTATCTGCATCAGCCCCTCCCCAAGACAGCCCCTGGCAGGAAAGAGAGGATGGAACAGGCCTTTTGCTGCAGCGCCCTATGGGCCAGTCTCCTGTCTCACCTCCTATGGAGAGAACTGATGGATCTGACATACATCAGAAACCTTGGTTCCATTAAGAGCAGAGGAGAAAGAGCAGGTGGCTTACTGTGGCTGACATGGCTCTCTGAGAGGGAGGTGAAGCACAGAACCTGAGGCTTCTTCCCCAGGGGAGAGGGGAGTATCCTGGAGCACAATCTTTTACTGTGTTGTCTGAGGGGCTGGCTTTTGTCTTGTCTCACCAAGATGACTGACACCACCTGCCAAGTTTGGTGGAGACAGCTAAGAACAAGAAACTTGTGTTCAGCACAGCTCTGTGAGATTGAGAGAAGGCACAGAGCTGGAGGCTTCTCCACAAGGATCAGTCAAAGAATATTACTTAAAAAATCAATACATCACAAAGCCAGCAAGAGAAGTAAAGAGTGATGAAAGAACTACAGAATAGAAAAAAAAAAAAATTGAGACAACGACAGCTTACTGTCTTTAATTATGTTAAAAGTAGAAAAGTAGATGGATTAAACTCCTAAGTAAAGAGCATAGAGGGGCTGAAAAGACTTTTAAAAGAAAGAAAGAGAAAGACAAAAAAGAAGATCCAGTTCAATGCTGTTTACAGGAGACTCATTTTCAATTTAAGGATGCATATAGCTGCAGTTCTAGATCAAGATGGCAGAGTAGGAAGATCCTGAACTCATTCCTCCCATGAACACACCCAAAATACAATTAACAACTACATTGAGAACAACTATCTCTGAGAATGACCAGAAGACTAGCAGAACAGATTTTCTGCAATTAAGGACATAAAGAAAAGGCCACAATGAGACGAGTAGGTGGGCAGAGATGTCAGAACCCACACCTCAGTGTGGGAACCCACAAATGGATGTCACAACGGCAGTTTCGCCCTGAAGAATCTGGGATGCAAGTCCCAGGTTGGCCTCCCCATCCTGGGGGAAGTGCGCTGGGA
Organism: Oryx dammah; assembly: GCF_014754425.2. Taxonomy (NCBI): domain Eukaryota; kingdom Metazoa; phylum Chordata; class Mammalia; order Artiodactyla; family Bovidae; genus Oryx; species Oryx dammah. Next base: position 15,955,454 of record NW_024070188.1, on the reverse strand, counting down.
AAATGAACACCCACAATGTCTGGCTCTGAAAATCAGCAGGGCTTGTATCTTGGAGAGCCAAAGGGCTGCAGGAGACTGAGGCTCTCCTCTTGAAAGGCTCACACACAGCCTCACTTACTCTGAGTCTCAGGCAAGGCAGCAGCTTGAGCCATAGGAAGGTCACTGACTAGTTTCAGAATGTGTGCCAGAAGGGCAGGATTCTGGTGGGACTTTCTCCAGAGACAGAAATACTGGTGGGCACCAAGTTTCAAGCTCCTGCTATCAGGCTCAGTGTTGGAGGGTGCCATCTTTGTCACTCTCCATCAACCTCGCCAACATCATGCACCCTGTTCTGGCGTTCCCTTGAGATCTGCCTCATGTCATCTACAGGGCTTGGCTGCCACCTCCAAAGGAGTCCCTGTCCCATCACACATGGTGAACATCCCTGAACCCCTTCAATGTGGTTCCTGGTCTGGGGAAGGGGGCCCAGTCCTTCCAAGCCTGGAAGGTGGCCTTGGCCAGGACAAGTGCCCCTCCAAAGTGGCTCTCACTCTGGGGGCCAGCCACACACACCAGTGTACCCAGAATAGTTGCAGCTAGGTCTCACAGCCAGTCATGCCAGGGGCCAGACCTGTGCAGTAGTCAAGATATAGATGCAACCTAAGTGTCCACTGATAGACGGATGGATGACACTGAAAAGAAGAAAACAAGGAGACAAATAGAATAGAAACAGATTCATAGAGACAGAGAGCAACCTGGTGGTCACCAGAGGAGGGGGCAGCAGAGGGTCAGGCAAACTAGATGAAGGGGATTAAGAGGCACACATTTCAAGTTATAAATAAATGATTTAGTCAATAACTTTAACAGCTTTGTATGGTGACAGATGCTCGCTACACTTATCATGGTGATCAATTCATAATGAATTTAAATTTCAAATTACTAGGTTTACTCCTGTAACTAATATAATATTGTATGTCAACTGTAATAAAAAAATAAAAAAGGAAATAAAAAGCAGGCAAAATGACTCAAAACTGTGATTTAAGTCAGACAAAGACAAATATCATATGATATCACTTGTATGTGGAATCTAAAAGAATGATACAAATAAATTTATTTTAAAAACAGAAATAGAATCACAGATGTCGGAAACAATCTTATGGTTACCGGGGGTGGGGGAGGGGTAAATTGGGAGGTTGGGATTGACATTTACACTCTACTATATATAAGATAGATAACTAAGGGGGACCTTCTGTATAGCACAGGGAACTTCACTCAATACTCCGTAATGATCTATATGGGAAAATAATCTAAAAGAGAGTGGATGTATGTATATGTATAAATGATTCATTTTGCTGCACAGAAGAAACTAGCACAACATTGTAAATCAACTCTACAATGAAGGTCATTGTATAATAATAAATGGGTCACTTTATCAGAAAGATGTAACGATTATGAATATGTGTACACCCAACATCAAAGCACCCACATATATGAAGCACACATTGTCAGGACTGAAGGGAAAAACAGACAACAAAACAATAATAGAAAATTTTAATACCAAACTTTCAAAAATCAGTAAGTAAACAGAGGACTCGGACAACTTGGAATTATCTATAAAGATTTTTCTGGAAATTTAAAAAGCTTTAAATGATTTCATTTATGTTTCTCTTTTGTGTACTGTCATATTCCATACTTCTCTCCATCAAATCTACTGTGGTCTTATAGGAGAAAAGTTGTTTTTCATCCTTGTTGGTGAAAGTAAATAGTATTATTAAAAACAGCAAATCAGAGTATACACAGTTCATCAAAGAATTTTGTTCCATGAGTCATTTACTCTATTCAGAGTCAGATCAAAAAATTCATACCAAACACTTAATGATAGGGTACAGATTATCCAATTTGATAGGAGACTCTATTGACCTCATAACAGCAGGAGTTGCAATATAAAAGACATTAGGAATAAACAGACAGTAATGATATACTGAGAAATGTCTTAACTATGCCTATAATACAGAATAAAAAGGAAAATTTTTCTGTTATATTTCTTTGAGGTCTAGGATGAAATTAAAACCCCAGGGAATTTCAATTTTGTTTCAGTATCCTTCAATAATTATTTTTTATTAAAAATAAATAATATTTCCTTCAACTCTTATCTTTAAACACTAAGTGAATCCTTGTTACTTCTCCCAGGAATACTAAATTCAGACAAAACAATTATCTTTTCATTATGAAATCTACAAAATAAATTATTTCTCTATGGATAGTAGGACTTTCCAGGTGGTGCTACAGGTAAAGAATCCACCTCCTAAAGCAAGAGATGCGGGTTGATCCTTGGACTGGGAAGAACCCCTGGAGGAGGGCATGGCAACCTACTCTAGTATTCTTACTGGGAAAATTCCATGGACAGAAGAGCCTGGCAGGCTACACTTTGTGGGGCTGCAAAGAGTCAGACATGATTGAGCAACTGAGGACATGGATAAGTAAGGGACACTGGTATACTTATAGACAAATGTCTTTCTCTTTAAATTTCCTGTTTTCTGTAATAAGTTTATAGTCAAGATCAAGCTGTCAGTTGGCTGTGAAAGGGTAGGTCAGTGTTCCAGTAGATGAGTCTGTTTCAGACACTTGTTTCTTAAGCCCTTGCTTAAGAAATGCTTTAGAAGCATAAAGCATTTTATGAGAGCACTGCCAGCAGGATAATGATTTATCCAAGTATTTTACTCATTTGTCTAAGAAATGAAGTTGCTGCACCATCTTCCTCAATTTATGATCTTCAGTCCCAGCATGGGAGGACTAGGAAGACACGTGCAAGTGGTTAAAAAAATGAATTAAGGATATTAAATGTCATCACAAAGAAAACATAGGATATTATAAATACAGTCTGAAACACCATTTATAGAAAGTTCATACTTGACTATTAACAATGCCTTCCAAAAGGCAACTTAACCACTTTTAAATCTTTTTACTATTTCTGCTCTGGTTGTCTTTATATCTCTTTATAATATCCTCACATTGAAATGTATTATGTTATTGATTTTATGCCTTATATTTTTATTTCATGTTATGCTGGCTTATGGTGCTTTTCTCATCCCCTTCCTCATTTATTCATTTAAGATATAGTCACTGTGTGCCCGGTCATGGGGATACAACAATTAATGAAGCAGATAAGGTCCACGCTCTCAAAAAGCATATGGTTATATGAGGAGAGAGATAAATATGTAAACGAATTAATGAGAAAATTCAAATGTTAATGGAGTGAAATGAAGACAATAAAGCATGGCAATATTAAGGGAAAATGTGGGTGGAACGATATACAGCTTTACATAGAGTCTTCTTGCTGGGAAAGAGATCTTGAGCTAGGACTGGGATAAAGGGGTTCCTTTTACGGAAATCTGGGCTGTACATCAAGCAAAAGCAAAGACCCTGGAATTGAAAATGTTTCCATTATGACAGTAATTACATTTTACATAAATTTTGACACATTTGCATACTTAAGAAATTGCTTTTGCTCCGTTTCTATTAGCATATCTTCATTTTTGCAGTATATAAGATATGGATTTCATTGTTTTAAAATCTCCTTTCCATCTTTTCCCTTTTCCAGTTTTGTCATCTAAACTTTGAAATTGTTAATGCTAACAACTCTATTTTATGTTCTATAGCCCAAACTAAGCTGTTCAATTTTCCATAAGTTCATTCTAAAAATGCAAAAGAAAACAGTGTTTACATTACTGTGAATAGTAAGATCTTGCTCTTTACAGAACCAATGGTTTGCCAAGAGGTTTTTTCTTTTGTGTACAGTTTTTTATTTTTCCTCATTTCCCTTGCTTTTTTCTTTTCCCTGTACTATTTGGTTTATCATACTTTTGTTTTTTAATCTACCAATCAAGCCTATTAGCTTCACCTTTTCTCTAGAGGCTCTCTTATGAATTTTTTCTGGTTTTGTTTGCCGTCTAGACCTTTTATATAACTATCATCTGGAGACTTTCTCTGTTTTTCATATTTTATCCTCCAATTTCCTGAATCACACATCTTTTTCTTTGTATTACTAGAATAGTTTGAACCACAAGGAACAAAACTACACTGAGATGACCCAAGTAATTACAAAAATAATCACCTCACACGAAAGAATGCCTGAGATAGAGTGATTCTAGGGCTGTTTAATTTAATAACTAAATGGAAGCAAGGATATAATTACTTTCCATCTTTCTGCTTTGCCAGCCTGAGAGTTATCATCTTTGTCCAACTGTCTTGCTGCTGTCAGGATGGCGACATGGAGGTCACAATTCTAAGGATCACACATAGGCATGAAAATATCTCTTTATTTTTCTACTTCAAGGTTAGAAAAACTTAACTTAGAAGCCTATGCAGATATCTGCTCTTGTCTCATTCCTAAACAAAATGTTGGGAAAGAAAATGAAATTAGTATGATTGGCTTAAATAATCAAAATTTACCTATAAGGTAGGAGCTAGGATTACCATTCCAAGGCCATCTGGGAGAGAGACAATTACCCAGTCCCTTCCTGACTCCAAAAGCAGAAGAATGGAAAGATTGGCTATTGAAATACTCTTTTTTTTTTTTTTTTTGACAGAGACCGCACTGTTCTGAGCCACATTGCCAGAAAGAGTATCCTAAGAAGTGCACAGAGGTAGGTTTTGGTGGTCCCTGCATATGTGAAGATGTCTCAATTTTATCTCCCAAAAGACAGGTAATTGTCTACTTTCAGATTCTCAGAATGGAAAAAGGTGTTTCCTCAGGACTTTGAAGGAATTTCTCCATGTCAGCCAGGATCCAGTGATGAGAATTTCCAAACAGGACTTTTTAGGTGATCAGCTTAATCCTCTGAAGGTTTTTAGGATATACTCCTTATTCTTGGTGTGCTACAGTTTCTTAATGTAATGCTGTTTTTTTTTTTTTTTCATTCAGTGCCATTCACCTTTGAATCTAGGGTTTTATGATCTACTTCCACTCTGGGATATTTAGTTTTGTTGATCAAATGATGATTTCCTCCCACTTCTCTTTTTCATTCTCTCTTTCTGGAAATTCTTTTAATTGCATGTTGGATGAAGATGTCATGAACTGGTCTTCTAAGTTTTATTTTTTTTCTCTTTTTTTAATCTTTACTCTTACATTTCCACCTCTGTTTAATTGTGGTGATTTCTGAGAGGTGATCTTCATTTTATCACTTAATTCTCAGCTGAATTTTTATTTTTGTAATCATATTTAAAATTTTCACGATCTTTTAAATTTACTCCTATTATTACTTTTTTTATTGCAGGGTATTGTTTTAGATATAGACGTGATATCTCCTCCAGTCTCAACTACATTTATACTCAAGTCTACTTGTCTCATTATTTACTACTAACAGGCGGATAATGTGTTTTCTCATTTCTGAATTGACAAAAGGATTGAGGGGAACTTTAATGGTTCTATTTCTATACAGAGATATTGACTTTATAAAGCCATTACTCCTCGGCTGACAAGACTAGTTCAGGCAGAGTGGAGAGTGATATATGCAAGAACCAACGATGTATGACAGCTCGGATGTTGAGTTCAGTGCTGTATCCTGGGGACATCATCAAGGCTTGCCACTGCCAAAATCGCAAAGATGCTGAATTTGTTTAGTTCTCTTTCTCTTTCCTATTCTTTATAGCTATTTTTTCCTGTCTTCTCTAAACCCAAACTGGTCACTGCTCTCACTTTATCTACTCTGAGATTCTTTTCAGGCCTGTCTTTCCCCAAAGTACGTCTAGTTTACTTATCTTACTCATCTATTAAATCTGCTAATCTGTAAGATTTCCAAATTAGCTGATTAGTTCATGTTTAGATGTGAATGATTAATGATCTGAAGAGAGATCTTGAAAACTCAATAACCTTTAATTGGCATAAATGAGAAGAATATTTTTGAGAATCTTTCCAGGGCCCCTTGTTTTGTCTGGGCAGACTCTCAGAAGCTCTAGCCCAGACACATTTAAAACAGTAATCAGCAACTTAATGTCTTAATTCTGAAGAGATTTATTATACCAAAAATGACTTGATATAAATCTACATATACATCGTATACATACATTCTCTGTTTTTAGGCATAGGAGTATATATGTCTTTCCATGTTTCTCAAGATCCAGATACAAATTACAGCCAATCTCTACACAATAAAGCCTCCAGAGAGAGACAGTTATTATAATTGTTATATTTCATATCTTTCTTCCTTCTCAAAAACATCTAATGTAATTTTGACTGCAACTTGAAGTCTTTTATAATATTGGCCAAAGGAATTTGTTAAACATAAATGAGAGTGTTGCACTTGTTATGTATTGGTGACTGATTTAAGAATGCACTTAGAAGCGTATGGGGCTTCCCTGGTGGCTCAGATGGTAAAGAATCTGCCTGCAATGCAGGAGACCTGGTTTAGATCCCTGGGTCGGGAAGACCCCCTGGAGAAGGGAATGGCTACCCACTCCGGTGTTCTTGCCTGGAAAATCCCATGGATGGAGGAGCCTGGCAGGCTATGGTCCACGTGGTCACAAGGAGTTGGACATGACTGAGTGGCTTTCACTTTCACTTCATTTTAGAAACATATATCTAGTTTTTCAATGTGATTATTGTAACAAATTCACAATATATGAAGGACAGCTGCACTGAAGAAAAGAGTTATATATATATATATATATATATATATATATATATAGTGCAGTGCAGCTCCTATGATGAAGATAAAGAGGAGATTAAATACTTTAAGACTGCAGGAAAGACCTTCAGAGCTCATATCAACTTGGAAACTCTGGTAAAACAACAACCCATGAGAAGTGCAGTAAGCATGACATGGAATGGATGGATAATTAAGAATGAATTTTTAGAATTTTTAAAATTTTTAATTAGAGAATGATTGCTTTACAGTATTGTGTTGATTTCTACCATACATCAACATGAATCAGCCATAAGTATCCATATGTCTCCACCCTCTTGAACCACCCTCCTACCTCCCATCCCAACCCTCCCCTCTTTGTTGTCACAGAGCACTGGGTTTGAGCTCCCAGAGGAATGAATTGTAATTGGTTCGAGCTCCCAGAGGAATGAATTGTAATTGGTTCTTTACATGGATCCAACTCAGTAGGGTCCAACACCACCACTCAAACATAATCTCCAGGATCAATCTTTCTTATCCTTTCTTCTCAGCATCTTGGAAAGATTTCATAGTTTTCAGTCATTTTCAAATATTGAAAAATGGAATCTAACGTAAAATTCTAATTTTACTTACAATTCAAGGCATCTCTCCTTTTCTTAACTCAAGCCTAACCCAAGGCTTAAGATTAGGGATGGAAAGGAGAATCAGAGAGAGAGAGAAGACAGGTAGGCAGCACCTGAGGTCAAGTGCAGATTTAAGAGAGAACCACCCATGAGTGCAGAAAACCTCCTTTAAAATGTTGCTGCTTATTTGCAAAATCGTGCCTGACTCTTTTGCAACCCCATGGCATAGCCGACCAAGCTCCTTGTCCAGACCCTTCTGTTTAGATCATGAAATGTAACAACTGAAGCCCATTTTATTTCTTCTTACCATTTCTCCTGTGGCATTGCGCAAAACGATTTAAATGAGTGATAGTGTGAACAGGGGATTTTCATATCTCAAATGTTTAGAATGTATGTGTGTGAAAACATAAATAATATACCCTCATTCCTGCAAAACTGAAGTGAGGAAACAGAGTTTGGAGTGTTGATAGAGATTGAGGTTACCCTGGAGGAAAATAAGATATGCTAATAAATATTTATGTTCTCAATAAATATGTGAAGAACTTCTACGATGGATATATAGTTAAAATTGGAGGGTTGAACTCAGGTTTGAGGCAATAAGGAACTGAAATATCTGAATGTGTTCAACATTAAGTTGGAAATAGCTGTTTAATAAGCACTCTGTGAGAAGTTCCTTTTTAAAAATTAAGTTAATGTTTATTTCATGATACATATATATTTAAACTTCTGTGGTTTACTAGTAAAATTTTGAATTAAAATTATTTATTTTCCTGCTTTTAAATATTATGCATATTGATATACATTGTATTAAATAATAAGACATTTTTAAGAAAGAAATTAAAAATTAATACCTACAATTCTACCATCTAGAAATAACAACTACTGCTAAGTGTTTGATATCTTTTAAATTTCTTTTCTATGCAAATATAAATATATATATATATTTTACAAACATAGCATATACAATATATTTATAACTTGAATTTTTAACCATAATTTTTAACATGTCATAAGTTTTTGCTATTATAAATAGTGCCACAAGAAAAAATCCTTGCACATGTATCTTAGGTACTGCTGTGATATGAATTTTTGTCTCTGCTCCCACTGCAAAGGATACAAATGTTGAAATCCTAACACCCAGTGTAACTATATTAGGAGGTGGGAACTTTGGAAAGTGTTTCACTCATGAGGGTGGAGCCTGCTTGAATTAAATTAGTGTCCTTATGAAATAAGTCCTACTGAGCTCCCTAGCTCCATCTGCCATGGAAAGATACAAGAAGTCTGTAACCTGAAAGAAGGCTCTCATCCAATCACACTGAAACCCTGATCTCAGACTTTCAGCTTCTAGAACTGTGAGAAATAAATGTTTACTGTTCATAAGCCACCCACACTATGATAACAGACTGATAGGAACATACAAGTTCATTATATCTCTGATACAATTGTATTTTTATTTTTTTCTGTCTTTTTATCATATAATGAATTTTGCTATAACTTATAGTTTATCTAAAATTAATATGCTACCTTGGTTTTCTTTTGATTAGTTTTTGCAAAATATATCTCCTCCCATCATTTTAAGGGGAAGAAAATGGCAACCCATTCCAGTACTCTTGCCTGGAAAATCCCATGGATGGAGGAGCCTGGTAGGCTACAGTCCATGGGGTCACAAAGAGTCGGACATGACTGAGCGACTTCACTTTCACTTTTCACTTTCACTTTTCACTTTCATGCATTGGAGAAGGAAATGGCAACTCACTCCAGTGTTCTTGCCTGGAGAATCCCAGGGACAGAGGAGCCTGGTGGGCTGCCATCTATGGGGTCGCACAGAGTCGGACACAACTGAAGTAACTTAGCAGCAGCAGCAGCATCATTTTAATTTCAATACATATGTGTGTGTATATGTACATGTGTTGTGTGTGTGTGTGTAAGAGTGTTTTGGATGTTTTTCTTATCAGCAACATAAAGCTGGATTTCTGTAAAAAAAAATTTAACCCAACAATCTGTTTTTCAATAGTTGGATTTAATCCATTTACATATATTGGAGCTAATGATTATAATTAATGGTTAACAGCATGGGTTTACTCTTGCAACTTGTATTTTCTAAAAGAGCCAGAATTCAACTCAAACCTTTTTGCTCCAGAGTCTATGCTCTTCCCAACCACAGGGCTAAATCAGTGCCATGGAGCAAAACGTAGAGTTTTGGACAAGGCTATAGGATATTTGGGGACGATATTACATACCATGCAGTAAATAACAGTAAGAAAGTCGTCATTAGGAAGTGGTATTTGAGCAAAGACTTGAAGGGGTGATGAAGCAAGTTATACAGATACCTGAGGAAAGAGAATTCCAGATAGAAAAAAAAAAAAAAAAAACTAAGCCCTGTGGTGAAGGCCACAGACAAGGAGTCCTTGTGTCTGTGAGCAAGCAAGGGTTGAATGATGACAGTAAGCAAACAGGAGGATAGGTCATGTAGAGCCTTTTAGGTTATAGAAACAAATTTTGCTTTATTGGACCACAGACACACCCATTCACTTGTGCATTGCAGAACTGCAGAGTAGACTGGTTCCAACAGACTATAAGGATTGCAAAGCCTAAAATATGTATTATCTGACTCCTTACAAAAGAGTTTGCAACCTCCGTTCTACTCCACTGATATTTGTTGAATGAATGAAAAAAACCTCAATTTTGATACTTTATCATATAATTATATTATCATAGACCACATAATGTATATTTTCTAATATTCACTGTACATATATTAATGTATAAATGTAATATATATTCATACAAATAAAATGTATATTGTAGATATATTAATTTCATGTATATTAGATGCAGAAGTACATTATATAATATATAAATATTATTTAATGGCACAATTCTATATGCTATACAATTGTCTATACTGTATAACATTATATAAACAACAGGGAGGCCTGGCCTGCTGCAGTTCGTGGGTTTGCAAAGAGTCAGACATGACTGGGTGACTGAACAGCAACAACTACAATAATAATATATAATTTTAGCTCTCCATAACTCATACATACATATATGTGTATATATTAAAAACCCTTTTTTTAAAATTTTACTTTATTTTACTTTATGATATTGTATTGGTTTTGCCATACATCACAAGTGTGATATTAAAAAATATGCATGTCTCCACAACTTTTATTATCTTTTCTCAGTGAAATTCTAAAATAGGAACTAGGCCTTATAATTTCTTTATTATTTAGTTCTCAATTTAGCCTGGTGCTAAAGTGTTTAATAAATACTTGAGGTGCATAAAATTGTTTGAGTTATAGTAATTCTTAACCCACTGACCTTTATAACCAGTTGCTCTTAAATTGAAGGCTTATGTCAGAGATTTAGAAGAAAAATATGAAATTGAATATAATAAATGATTCAAGTATAAATCAGTAACTTATTGCTGGAACAATTATATGTGTGCAGGATAAATACGCTGTCCTCTGTGAGTTGTTATTAAGCAGTCTCCGAGTTAACGAACTTCTTAAAGTGCCCTATTAGCCACAGATAGTTACACATAGTGGGTAGCTAGCTTGAGGTACTATTGAATCAGAACTTTCTGTGTTAGTTTTATATGCTTCTTTTCCACAGGGGTTTTCCATTTTAAAAGCTATGGACATTGATGGATTAAAAAGTAACATGGCCAATACTGCTTGAAACCATGTAGTCCCAAACTATACGCAGCTTCACTGAAGAAGTGTAACTCTTGTTTAAAAAGAAAATGTAAGTGAGAGAAGTGATAGCAACTTGGAGGAAGCTAAATCCACAAGTGAAGGGCACTGATGTGTTTTAAGTTTGGAAAAAAAGTCTGATAATGTGTTCTAAGAGAAAAAATCTATAGTAGAGTTATTTTAGAGCTAAATCCCATGGACGGAGGAGGCTGGAAGGCTGAAGTCCATGGTGTCGCTGAGGGTTGAACACAACTGAGCGACTTCCCTTTCACTTTTCACTTTCCTGCATTGGAGAAGGAAATGGCAACCCACTCCAGTGTTCTTGCCTGGAGAATCCCAGGGACGGGGGAGCCTGGTGGGCTGCCGTCTATGGGGTCGCACAGAGTCGGACACGACTGAAGCGACTTAGCAGCAGCAGTATGTGTAAGCTTTGAAGTATGATAAACATTACCTGGTAACACACAGAATTAAAAACCTCTGTGTGGCACCACGGACACTATTTGAATCAGTGTCACTTATCTAATGACTACACAAACCGTATACATGATACAGTTCATGAATGCACAGGTATTCCACAAGGGAACACAAAACACTAAACTTTCATTATATCAGCTTAAATGTGTTTTACCTTGTTACAAGGCATCGTGTCCATATGACTGATACCCCAACGTGTCTGGGAAACAAAGATGGAAGTTGACATGATCACAATTACAGAAAGAAGTTGCTGAACCAACTGATTTCTTGAACTACAAATGGTAACATGCAGGACCTTAGGTATCCCACTCCTTTGGCATATGTATTTGTGTATTTTCCACTGAATAAAACCCAATGGACTCTTCCAGTGCCTACAAGGCTAGTAGATTTTCTCTTTTGCTTTTATGCAAAAAAAAAAAAAAAAAATACAGCCTAGTGTGTAGAGTTTGGCAAAGGGACACTCTTTCTGCCCTTAGACTTCGAACATCAACTACCAGCTTTGGATCCTTTGTTCCTATATTCCAATTTTTATAAAAAAATAAACAACAATTCTCTCAGGTATAAGAATTTTAAATTTTGTAGAAAAACTGTGGCTGAGGCATGAGGGTGGGAATTGACAAGGGATTTGTACCAATCTTGTTACTTGGAACAAAAGACAAAAAACATTTTTCCGATGGAGGAGTTGTACTCTTTTCTTCTGGGAACCATGTGAAATTTATTTGTTTTTACCTTAGGAAACAAGAGACAGAAAGCACTTTCCTTAATAAGTCTAAGAGTATGTGGAGAAAGAAATGTTGGGTCTCAGTATACAAGAAAGAAGAGGGAACTAATACTTACTGAGAATTGAATGTGCATGACACTGATAGAAACTTTACAAAAATTATCACTTTTAACCATGACAAGAACTTTATAGATCAGAGAGCTGAGCTTTAGAGGTATTAACAAAATTCTTCACTATGCTTTGGTCTACACATATTAGAGTTTTTTATTCTAACTTACACATTAAGAATTCACATTGCATGAAATTCAGAGCTAAGGGTGGGCTCCAGTGTTGATTGATTTGAGCTAAATAGGTTATCAAGAATTCAACAGCAGCAACAAAACCTGTTAGCCCAAGTACATCCAGTAAATTTGCAAGATATTAAATCAACACATAAAAATCAGTTGCATTTCTTATCAATAAAAATGAATAATCCCAAAGGAAAACTAAAAAAAAACAATTATATTTATAATAGCATCTAAAAGCACAAAATTGTTAGGAATAGACTTAACCAGGAGGTGAAAGATTCATACACTGAAAACTTTAAAATATTGTAAAATAAATTAAAGACAAATAAATGGAAAGACATTCATGTTCACAGATTGAAAGAATTAATATTATTAAAATTTTCATGCTATCCAAAGTAATCTATATATTCAATGCAATTCCTATCACAATTCTAGCATTATGTTATATAAAAGGAGAAAAAACAAGCTTCAAATTCATATGGAATGAGAAAGGATCTTGAAATGCCAAAAGGATCTTGTTAAAGAAGACTAAAGCTGGAGGCCTCATACTTTCTGATTTCAAAACATATTATAAAACTGCAGTATTTAAAACAGTATAGTACTGGCATAAAGACAGACATATAGGCTAATGGAATAGAATGGAGAGACTTGAAACAAATTTACGTGGTTGTTGTTGTTGTTTTGTCACCCAGTCATGTCACTCTGTGACCACACGGACTGCAGCACACCAGGCCTCCCTGTCCCTCACCATCTCCCGGAGTTTGCCCAAGTTCATGTCCAGTGCATCAGTGATGCCATCTAGCCATCTCATTCTCTGATGCCCTCTTCCCTTTCTGCCCTCAATCTTTCCCAACATCAGGGAAAGATTAGTAGATGCTAAGGGTGCTAAGACTGTTGTTGTTCAGGCGCCAACTCTTGTCTGACTCTGCAACTCCACGAACTGCAGCATGCCAGGCTTCCCTGTCCTTCACTACACAATGGGAAAAAAAAATCTCTTTAACAAAGGCAGTTGGGAAAGCTGGATATCCACATACAAAAGAATAACACTGGACTCACCTTACACCACACACAAAAATCAACTAAACATAGATAAAAGAGTTAAAAGTAAGGCCCGAAACTATAAAACTCCTAAAAGGAAACATTACGGTAAAGCTTCACATTGGTCTTGGCAATGATTTCTTGGACATGACACTGAAAGTACAGGCAACAAAAGCAAAAATAAATGAAGATCATGGCATCTGGTCCCATCACTTCATGGGAAATAGATGGGGAAACAGTTATTTTTGAGGGCTCCAAAATCACTGCAGATGGTGACTGCAGCCATGAAATTAAAAGACGCTTACTCCTTGGAAGGAAAGGTATGACCAACCTAGATAGCATATTGAAAAGCAGAGACATTACTTTGCCAAAGGTCCATCTAGTCAAGGCTATGGTTTTTCCTGTGGTCATGTATGGATATGAGAGTTGGACTGTGAAGAAAGCTGAGCGCCAAAGAATTGATGCTTTTGAACTGTGGTGTTGGAGAAGACTCTTGAGAGTCCCTTGGACTGCAAGGAGATCCAACCAGTCCATTCTGAAGGAGATCAGCCCTGGGATTCCTTTGGAAGGAATGATGCTAAAGCTGAAACTCCAGTACTTTGGCCACCTCATGCGAAGAGTTGATTCCTTGGAAAAGACTCTGATGCTGGGAGGGATTGGGGGCAGGAGGAGAAGGGGATGACCGAGGATGAGATGGCTGGATGGCATCACTGACTCGATGGATGTGAGTCTGAGTGAACTCCGGGAGTTGGTGATGGACAGGGAGGCCTGGCGTGCTGTGATTCATGAGGTCTCAAAGAGTCAGACACGACTGAGCGACTGAACTGAATGGAACAGTAGATCACAGGCCAACACATCGTAGCCTCTGATGCTGAAATATAGTCTTGATTCCTCAGGAATCAAAAATGCTGTTTTAATAGAATAGATTGTTTGCTTACCCAGAATCTAACACTGTTCTTCCTTTTTAACAGAACTCAATTTTTCAATTTGTTTTTATTGTGGTAAAAAATAAATTGTGAAATTCCTCTTAACCAATTTTGAAGTGTACAGTACAGTATTGTTAACCATATGCACGATGTTGTACAGTAAATTGACAGAATTTTTTCATTTGTATGAATGAGACTATGCCCACTTAACAGCCACTCCCCATCTCACCCTCCACCAGCCTCAGGCAACCAATTTATTTCCTGCTTCTATGAATTTGATTACTTTAGATGAAAGTAGAATAATACAGTGATTACCCTTTGACTGTCATATTCTACTTAGCATAATGCCCTCAAGCTTCATCCATACTGTAGCATATGACAGCGTTTCCTTATTTTTAAGAATCAATAATATTCTGCTGCATGTGCATACCACGTTTTCTTTATCCACTCATCTATCAATGAATATGTGTTTCCACATCTTGGCCACTGTGAATAATGCTGCAATGAACACAAGAAGGCAAATATCTTTTTCAGATCCTGTTTTTTATTTCTTTGGGGTTATACCCAGAAATGGGATATGGGGCTGAATCATATGGCAATTTTATTTTTAATTTTTTTGAAGAAACTTCATACTGTTTTCCATAGTGGCTACACCATTTTACATTCTCACTAGCAGTGCACAAGTGTCTCAATTTCTCTACATCACGGCTTGTTATTTTGGTTTTATTTTTATTGGCCATCCTAACAGATATGAGGTGGTATCTCCTTATGGTTTTGACTTGCATTTTCCTGATGATTAGTGTTATTGAGCATTTTTTCATATCTTTTGGCCATTTAAATGTCCTCTTTGGAGAAACGTCTATACCAGTCACTTATCGAATTTTTAACTGGGTTATTTGTTTTTGTATCATTGAGCTGTAGGAGTTTCTCATACTGATATATTTTGGATTTAACCTCTTATCAAATATATAGTTTTCAAATATTTTATCCCATTCAATGTGTCACCTTTTCACTCTGTTGTTTTTTTACCACAATAAAAACAAATTGAAAAATTGAGTTCTGTTAAAAAGGAAGAACAGTGTTAGATTCTGGGTAAGCAAACAATCTATTCTATTAAAACAGCATTTTTGATTCCTGAGGAATCAAGACTATATTTCAGCATCAGAGGCTATGATGTGTTGGCCTGTGATCTACTGTTCCATTCAGTTCAGTCGCTCAGTCGTGTCCGACTCTTTGAGACCCCATGAATCACAGCACGCCAAGCCTCCCTGTCCATCACCAACTCCTGGAGTTCACTCAAACTCACATCCATCGAGTCGGTGATGCCATCCAGCCATCTCATCCTGGGTCGCCCCCTCTCTTCCTGCCCCCAATCCCTCCCAGCATCAGAGTCTTTTCCAATGAGTCAGCTCTTCGCATGAGGTGGCCAAAGTACTGGAGTTTCAGCTTTAGCATCATTCCTTCCAAAGGAATCCCAGGGCTGATCCCCTTCAGAATGGACTGGTTGGATCTCCCCGCAGTCCAAGGGACTCTCAAGAGTCTTCTCCAACGCCACAGTTCAAAAGCATCAATTCTTTGGTGCTCAGCCTTCTTCACAGTCCAACTCTCATATCCATACATGACCACAGGAAAAACCATAGCCTTGACTAGACAGACCTTTGTTGGCAAAGTAATGTCTCTGCTTTTTAATATGCTGTCTAGGTTGGTCATACCTTTCCTTCCAAGGAGTAAGCGTCTTTTAATTTCATGGCTGCAGTCACCATCTGCAGTGATTTTGGAGCCCCCCAAAATAACTGTTTCCCCATCTATTTCCCATGAAGTAATGGGACCAGATGTCATGATCTTCACTTTCTGAATGTTGAGCTTTAAGCCAGCTTTCTCACTCTCCACTTTCACTTTCATCAAGAGGCTTTTTATTTCCTCTAAAATAGAAAATTTACTTTAGGTAAAAGGAATGGGTATTGTATGAGCATAATATTATTAATTACTGTTTAAGTATATGTCAAACACTTATTTAAGCTCTTTATATGTGTTACCTAAGTTAACCCTCAAAACAATTTTATTAAAGTAAATGCAGTTATGTCTGTTTACTGACATGAAAATTAAGAGCAGAAAGTTAAAGCAATTTGCTTCAGGTAAGTAAAGTGTAGAAAAATAATTCAAACACAAGTAGCATAATTGTAGAGCCCACTCTCTTGAAACACATGAGAGAAAACTCCAAAGAGGGCTCTGTTATGAAAAAACGTATGTTAGAGTTAGCCTGCCTTACATGATTGACAAAATCACTATAGCAGTTCAAAAGCAACAAAAATATTAACGCTGATTCACAGCATCTTGTGTGATGTGTGATCACTTGAAGATAAAAGGAGGAACTGGAAGAATCAATAATATTTTGTCTCTCTTGATGTGACCCTGACATACACCCTTCTCCTTCACTGTTTAAACGTGGTATTCTCTTGACTTCCTGACAGAAAAAGGTGTGAATTCTATTGTCCTTAGTTAATGCAGAAACAATCAGAGAACGAATATTTGCACTCTTAATTTCTGCCTACCTTGATAGACACAAAGTACAATTAAATATTCTAAGAGGTAACCGTAAATCATTTAAAGGAATTAGCTACTCTCCCTAGAAAGTTTAGCTCTGTAGCTCTCTACAGCAAACTGGAAAAATTGTCTTGATTGACCAGTACTAGCTGATTCTCCAGGGGACATTTAATCTCTTGGGCTAAATATTACTTCTGTGTAATGAAGAATGGGCGCAAGCCTGGTGACTTTCATCTCCATTTTTACTTTTACATTTTTAGTTTATATTCCTTCCCTTTCACAGGTGACATGCTAAGGGGTGTCACACCTACACTGTGGTGCCATCACAAAGGATCTCTAGTCATTTTCTTGTGTCCCTCTTTCTCTGAATAACCATGTAGGGGTCTCAGAATAAAGTAGTTGTATGACATTATGGTTTTCAAAGTCAAACTTAATTTTTCTTCTCAACACTATATTAAATTTGTATATATTCTTAGTTTTATTCTTGAATTATTTAAAGCAATATATTCTAAGTTTTATTAAAGTCTTAAATTTGAGTGTGCCAGGTCATAGTATAATAGAATTTGAAAATAATATTATATATTGTATTTTCTTATACAGTAATTTCCCTTTTCCACATAGTTCTTCTTACCCATTGTTCTGAGAAGGAATTTTAATTTTTTTTTTTTTATGCATAGTTTTCTCTTTGACTGTTTGGTTAGTCCATGGAATAATTTGAATCATCAGTGAACATTCTGGAAAGTGAAAGCTCTGTCTATTGAAAGGGAATGAAAGTAAGTAGACTATCCAGGTCTAAAACTCTAAAAATTGTAATCTTGGACTTTCTCCAAAATTATACTCTTGTCAGTATCACAAGGAACCATTTACTTGAATAATTTACCATCTACGCTCCCAAGTGTGCATTTCAAAATCCTCTTTATTTCCTTTAACTTTTCATTAGGGGGATTTTCAAAATACACAAAATTAGAGAGACTAGCAGAGCAAAGTCACTTATATCCATAACCCAGCTTCAACAATTATCAACATTATCCCAATTATTTTTAAACTTTCCACTACTCTCAACTTTTTGTTCCTAACATGTGCTTTAAAGTAGATCCCGGACATTGTGTCATTTCACTTATAAGTAAAATAATATCGTTTGCATTGAGCTCTTATTAAAGAGTAAGAATTGTGCAAAGAAAACATTAAAATGAATACGAAAATCACAGTTGTCCCTCTGTTGCAGGAAGGGGGACCCCTTCCAGGGCCTGGAATTGGGCTCTTGTCTAATACTCTGAGATGAATTGTCCAAGGAGACATGTGCTGACAAGGCAAGAGATTTTATTGGGAAAGAGGGCCCGGGCAGAGAGCAGTAGGGTAAGGGAACCCAAGAGAGCTGCTCTGCATGTGGCTCGCAGTCTCAGGTCTTATGGTGAAGGGACTAGTTTCTGGATTATCTTTAGCCAATCATTCTGAACTCGGAGTCCTTCCTGGTGGTGCACGCCTTGTTCAGCCAAGATGGAGGCCAACGAGAAGGATTCTGGGAGGTGGTTGGACATTTGGAGTCTCCTTTTGACCTTTCCTGAACTCTTCCGGTTGGTGGTGGGTTATTAGTTCCATGTTCCTTACAGGACCTCCTGTTGTAAAACAGCTCATGCAAATAGTTACTATGGTGCCTGGCCAGGGTGGGTGGTTTCAGTCTGTGTGCCTCCTCTAACACCTCTAGATATGCTCAAGTAGTAGAGAGTGAAAAGGAGCCTTGGCAAGCTTCTAGTTCCCTTGTGTGACAATCCTGACTCAGGCACATATTAATGAGATTTCAGTCATGCACCTTTCCCTCTGTGTCCTCAGATTTCTTTTCTAAAGTGGAAATTTTGAAATGTCTTTTACCTCAGAGACAAATGCTGTGTTGTTACAATGAATACATACAAAGCATGTATGTTGCTGTTGTTTAGTCGCTAAGTCGTGTCTGACTCTTTGCAACCCCATGGACTCTGGCTCACCAGGCTCCACTGTCCATGGGATTCCCCAGGCAAGTATATTGGAGTGGGTTGCCATTTCCTTCTCCAACAAAGAACGTGTACATACATACAAAGAGGTATACACACATACAAACACATACACACATACAAAGTATGAATGTATACATACACACATAAATACTCTGTTAATCTCAAATACAACAGCAACTTTAATAGAAACTTAGCATAAAAGCATCAGATAAGTACGTGTTAAATGGAAGAACAAGTATATAAAAAATGAGTTAAAGACATTATCTGTACAATGTCAGATTGTTATCCAAAATGCATAAAGTTAAATCACGTCACCAAATGTTTTGCTCAACTGATGTTGACCAGGTAGCTATTTAGTCACAGTGATTGAATATATAGCATTTATGGGCTTCCCTGCTAGCTTAGTTGGTAAAGAACACACCTGCCAATGCAAGAAACACGGGCTTGACCCTGGATCAGGAAGATCCTCTGGTGTAGGAAATGACAATCCACTCCAATACTCTTGCCTGGGAAATTCCACGGACAGAGAAGCCTGGTGGGCTATAGTCTGTGGGGTTGCAAGAGTCGGACACAACTTTGTGACTAAACCACCACCACCATATATTGTATATAAAGTATATACTGCTGCTGCTAAGTCGCTTCAGTTGTGTCCGACTCTGTGCGACGCCATAGACGGCAGCCCACCAGGCTCCCCCGTCCCTGGGATTCTCCAGGCAAGAACACTGGAGAGGGTTGCCATTTCCTTCTCCAATGCATGAAAGTGAAAAGTGAAAGGGAAGTCGCTCAGTCGTGTCCGACTCTTCATGACCCCATGGACTGCAGCCTACCAGGCTCCTCCGTCCACGGGATTTTCCAGGCAAGAGTACTGGAGTGGGAAGCCATCGCCTTCTCCAAAAGTATATACACCTTGAGATTATTTGACTTTTAGTCTTTTGTCAATAAAACACCATATTATGGACAGATATTTTCATTCTTCATTTAGAGGCTTTCCTATTATGTAGTAATAGCAAGAAAAATGCTATATTTTGCATACTACTGCTTATATTAAGTGTCAGATCTGCAACCTGTGTGTTTGGCATTTTTGTTGCCTAACATGGTGACTCAATAAACCTTCTCACATGAATTCTTATTGATTACTAGCTGCTCGTGGCAACTGCAGCAACATAATTTTTGCAAGAAATTATGTTCTCCCCTATTTTTTTAAAAGTAAGAATATTTTGAACTGGTTAAATTAAACCATGTTCAATTAGACACAAAAATACTGAAATTTTGTCTCTTTGGAGTGTACCATATTTTGTGGTTGTGAAAGATGTTAAGATGAAACAGCCATGGGCACTGCCTTTTAAGAGCTTACAATTGTATCATAGAGAAAAACATGCTAAAATAAAGGTCTGCTTCTAGACAGAAAGTTCTAGAAAGAACTTTAATCAGCAGTTTTTCTAAATGTGCTGTATGGTGTGCCATGCTAAGTTGCTTCAGTTGTGTCTGACTCTCTGGGACCCCGTAGACTTTAGCCTGCCAGGCTCCTTTGTCCATGGGATTCTCCAGGCAAGAAGACTGGAGTGGGTTGCCACTCTTCCCGACCCAGGGATTGAACTCATATCTCACCTGCTTTGGTAGCAGGTGTTTTACCACTAGCATGACCTGGAAATAACATTGTAGAATTAAACAGTTTTTGTGGGGGAAATGGCATAGAATTACAGGAAGCTTTTTAGTCAAAGCAGCTGCTCTTGTGATTTGTGTGGGGTTTACTGAAGCCACACAACCCAGAGGGCTTACTCTGTCAACTGTGTTGCTCTCGTCTCATCACCCTACAATACTCAGCTGTATGTAGAAGCCACAAAAGGTTTACAGTGTCTAACAAACAGAGCTGATGAGCTTTCAAGGCGGTAGCTCTCACCACTCTAGGACTATGTAACAGACTAGAGTCTTTGAACGTGTTGTACATAGCCGCATAGGGAAGATGTGTTGTGGAATTTCTACCGCTGTGAGGGCTTCGAAGGGATATCGACACCCAACTCTTTAAAGGCCCGTACTTTATATTCTGTCCTCCTAATTCACACCTGCTGGCTATAATGGAAGAAAGGGCCTCTTGCCCCTCACCTAGCTGTTCCTGGAAGTGCAGGCTTCTTCCATGGAGAAGACCTGAGTCTCCCTGGGGCCAGCACTGCACAGCGTTCTCTCTCCAGGGCCCTCCTCAGGTCAGCTGGACTGAGGAGACATACATGGCGCACTGTGTTTGTTTTTCCCTTGGCCTCACATTCCTTGGGATCATCCTCAGCCTTCCTGAACTTTGCTATGTGACACACGGATGAAACACATTTCTCTCTCCCCAGCCATCTTCACAGTGCCATTGTCTTAGACAGTGAAAGGAGGATCATGCTTATACAGACAGAGTCAACTGATTTCCATTCAGAGTGAGTCATGTTTGCTTTAATTGGTACATCATCAATGTCCATTCTACTCAGACAGCCAGTATGCTCTTTGATGAATTGCTTTTAATTTTGCTTTGACAGTTTGTGGTGGACTCTCAAAGGTGATATTACCTTATTCATTGAAAACTGGAAATTCTAATTCTGTGGCCTCATAGCAACACACTGACATTAAATCATATTCATTTGAAAGAGAATAATGTTAACATTTCGAATTATCCATGCTGGCTTCCGTATTGTGCTCATCAAAGAAGGATGCATAAAAAGGTACTAATAAAAGACACAGAGTCAGAGGAAAAAAGACCTAATTGAAAAGTGAATTTCTATCTGAGACTGAATCCTAGTAATTAAAATTGAATTACTAAAAGTAGACTTAAGTGTGGGTTTCAAGACACCATTTAGAACTGAGACAAACTTGTTTTCCACTTCAATTTTATTTAAGAATTAAGTTTTTCATTCTATAGCAAAATCGTAAAAAACAAACTGATTTATAAAGAATGTTAAAGATGTTTAATCAAATAATCATGACTAATAAATATATATATTATTTCATTTACTCCCATTTTACACAACTGAATAGAAGTAAACAAACCATCATGTGTGTGTGTGTGCACTCAGTCATGTCTGACTCTTTGTGACTCCATGAACTTCAGGCCACCGGGTTCCTCTGTCCATGAAAATTTCCAGGCACGATTACTGGAGTGAGTTGCCATTTCCTTCTCCGGGTGATTTTCCCAACCCAGGGATCAAACCTGCATCTCTTGTGTCTCCTGCATTGGCAGATGGATTCTTTGCCAGCTGAGTCACCAGGGAAGCCCTATTCCTAGTTAAATAATCTGGGAAACATTCATACTTTACACAGATGCTGCCTACATTTGATGTTATTATCTGAGTAGAGAATTTTAAATTTGAAAGAATATTGGGAAGTGTCTAACTGAACACCTTCGTAAGTGAAGAAAAACTGGTTAAGAGATCTTAAATAACTTAAAGTGCAGCAAGTAAGAAAGACATAATTAATATTGGGTCTCTTGACTCCTACTCACATAATTTCTACCATGTAATTCATAAAGCTTTTTCTTATCTGTTTTAAATTACTGCTATCATATATCATTAGATATATTTATTTGAATTTTCAAATCCACTGAGAAACCTGGCATATTCCTTAAGCTAGAAAGACAAATGGTTTTACTCATTAATTCAACATATATTTATCACATCCCTACAAGGCAAAACCATAACTTTAAAGTGAAAGTGAAAGTTGCTCAGTCATGTCTGACTCTGCGACCTCATGGACTATACAGTTCATGAATTCTCCAGGCCAGAATACTGGAATGGGTAGCCTTTCCCTTCTCCAGGGGATCTTCCCAACCCAGGACTCAAACTGGGGTCTCCTGCACTGCAGGCGGATTCTTTACCAACTGAGCTATCAGGGAAGCTCATGCACACTAAGGGACAGGAAAAAGAGGAGAAAGCAGGCAATTAAGCTGGAGCTTGATGTGTGATACAGTAAGGTTATCATACAGCATTATGTGTAGAGTAGAAGCTCAGAGCAATCTTAGCCAGAGGTTGTGTAAAGAGGTTGGTTTCAAACAGAGCCCTAAATGATTAATAGTTGTTTCCACTACAGTGCAGTATGTTCCAGGATTGGGGAGCAGAGTATGGAGCAGAGTGTGGAAAGGCTCAGAAGTGAGACTGTGCAGTACTTATACTTTCAAGGATATGCTAGGAGGTTGATTTTACTGAAGCTGAGTGAATGACAAGAGAAATGACTCAAGAGGTAT
The DNA here is from genome assembly GCF_014754425.2 of Oryx dammah. Lineage (NCBI taxonomy): Eukaryota > Metazoa > Chordata > Mammalia > Artiodactyla > Bovidae > Oryx > Oryx dammah. Next base: position 15,932,337 of record NW_024070188.1, on the reverse strand, counting down.
GCAAGGTTCAGATAATATTTGGACTTTAAACTGAGGGAAATAGAGATCTGGTGAAGGGCTGTAAGGAGGGGATACAAAGTTCACTGTGGTCTAAGGGCAGGGACCGGCACCTCTGTGGTCAAGGTAGTCATCTTGCTAGGTGATTTCCTGATTTGCATTGGTTTCCATTCTCCTTAGGATAGAGTCTAATCTCCTTACACAGTTTACAGGGATCTGCTTCTGTTTCTTCTACCTTGGTGCCAAATTTGTCTTGATGCCAAAGACTTTAAATAGCCTTTTGGAAAGGTTTAAAGGAGATGATGAGTGGGGAGGAGAGGGGCAGGGTGGGAGTCAGAGAGGTTTGTGAGGTTGAAGAACCCCATAAACAACAACATTTTTAAAAAATACAAAATCCTTTTGAGAACTCATAAAAATATTTTTCTTTGACTTGTAATTGGATGAATATAGAGACATCAAACAGGAAGGATAATTGTGTACCTAAAGATAAAAATCATACTAAATAAATGTGTATCACATACTTTGATTTGTATATTTGAGTCACTGAAGTATGTATATTATTGAAACAACTCTGGTTTCTTCTTTCTTAAAAGCTTATTGTGAAACATGTAAGATATAGACACAGAAAGTATATTATGAGGTAACCCTTATACCCAGTTATATACTATAAAATAAAATAATGCCAAATTGCTTAAAGCCCCAAGGTGCCCCTCTTTGATTTTATCTCCCTGCCTTTACCTGAACAGTTACCAGCATTATAAATTTGGTGACACCTCCTCAGGAAGTAAACTAAGAATACATTCTCATGTGTCATTTTCCTGAAAGTAAAATGACCACTAATCAGGATTAGTATAATGTTGATTTATTATTTGATACTACGAGAAATTCTCAATTTTGAAGAAGTTTAAAACATATTTTTATACAAACAGTAAAATGAACTTTAGAAGATGGCTTAAGCCCTGCAGGATAAGTAAATTCTCATGTAAACCAGACAGTCTGGGCATTATAATAAAAGATAAAGCTTATGAGCTAAACTAAAGCTCTTGCTTTGACTGGTGTTCCTAATTTCATGCCATTTCCTTATTCTCATGGTGATAAGGTAATATGGTATTTTGTGCTCAGAATGATTTTTTCCCAGGGTTAAGCCTCTTAGGCTGAAATACCAGTCTTCCTTGTGAATGTTACAGTTCATTTGGCAGAAATGCTGTGCTGTTTATACAGGCGAGCAGGGCAAGTCCAGACACTGGGCTAGTTGGTGTGAGATGAGAAGGGGAGAAGATGGCACATAAGTCCAGAAGCACATCACCAGATATTAATAAAGTCCACGTGGTACTCCTTGCTTATCCAATAACTTAAATCCTGGTCACGTTAAAATCACTTTGTCACTGAAGGATAGCTAACCATTTTCTGTAAGACAGGAGTACTTGGTCTTGCACAGATTTAGCTTCAATAGTTCTAGTATTCACAGTGAAATATTTCAGTTTTACAGCAATAAAGAGATGCAATTATTTTTTACCAGATTACTTTTTCCCCTCTTTTTGAAAATCTCAATTACATTTTGATTCATTGATCATTTCTGAAACAAACATACAGTTCTTGAGGCTCTGAAAGTTCCATTTTTTGTCTTTGGAGAAAAATAAGTTTCAGTCTCATAATCACAAAACATTAACATAAACATCCACAGCAGCTCCTTTGAGACATGATTGCCATTAGGTGTTGGGAAGTCAATACAAATTTCCTGAAGAAAGCCCAAGTATTTCTTTGAGGATGCAAGCAGACCCCACTGTGCCTGCTCTTTCTGGGTCCTTTAAACCAAGCACACTTCAAAGGCAGGGATTATCTCAAAAGACACATGTAACTCAAACATCCATTGAGTTTCTCTGAACTTGTAACTCTCCAGCCTTTCTATTCCCTTGCATGAGACAGAGCAGTGTCCTGGAGCCTCTGCCCTCCCTACAAGGGTCGACGCAATCCTGTAAGATGGACCAGGTAAATCAAATGACCAGGTAAATCAAATGTAGTCTTCCCAGACTACAGAAGCCCGTGGTGAACTCCAGTGGGAAGTACCTCCTGGATCCACTGCTCCTATTCATTGTGGCTACCCCACAGACCCGCAGTCTAAGCTCCTAGCAGTCAGGTTCAGTGCTGTTAGTATGGGCCTGGTCTTACTCACCAGCTCCTTGCCTATATCTTCCCTGCTTCCATTTCTGGTATTGACTAAACAGGAGCTGTCTTTTACTGTTAAAGTTTCTTTCTTCCCTTCTGTGGGCAAGAGGCTTTTAAACTAAGGCTACCCTGGTGTGGCTCACACAGTAAAGAATCCACCTGCAATGTGGGAGACCCAGGTTCGACTGCTGGGTGGGGAAGATCTCCTGGAGAAGGGCATGGCAACCCACTCCAGTATTTTTGCCGGGAGAATCCCCATGGACAGAGGAACCTGGCAGGCTATGGTCCATGAGGTCGCAAAGAGTCAGATACAACTGAGCGACTAAGCACAGCACGCCAGATAAAACAGTGGGCTGTACAGACTAGATTTAGATTTAATTTTTTTTTTTTTTAGTATAAATGTATCTCAGATTTCATGGGGCATATTCATGGTAAAATTTTATTTGTTATTTGAAAATCAATTTTTTTCTGAATTGGGCAATTTTGTTCTCTTTTTTTTTCTGAATCAGGCAATCCTACTTTCAACTAGCTTTTGATAGTCCAGACCCCAGGAGACCACTGTACTTTTGGCCCTTGAATGATAGCCAAGCTTGTTCAAGTTTGTAGCACCCTCTGCTGGGAAGCCAGACCACGTTTTTGACTTTAGCTTTGCTCTGAAGCTGTGAGTAGTGAGCAAAGGGTAGTTCTGGAAGAAAGTATAACATGATAATGGGGAATAGTGAGTAAATCCGTTCATATGAAGCATGGGGTATTTTGAAGAACTGAGCCATACATTTTTTTCCATCAGTTATTTTATATTTTAGGAATTCTTACAGTCATATGAAGTCACTTATTGTTCAATTAATTTTGGAATCATGACATCTGTGTTTTATTTCTTCTACTCTATAATAAATATATATCAAACTATTACAAAATTCTTTTGTAACTTGGATCCCAGAAAATGTCAACTTTCTTTAAAGTGTTGTTTTGTAGGTTCTTGAGGGTTGTAAGATCAAAAGATAGAAATAGGATGTTATTTTCTAGTGATTAGTGTTTGTGGCACAGTAGTAAAGAATCCACCTGCCAATATACGAGACACAGGTTCAGTCCCTGGGTCAGGAAGATCCCCTGGAGAAGAAAATGGCAATCTGCTCCAGTATTCTTGCCTGAAAAATTCTATGGGCAGAGGAGCCTGGCAGGCTACTGTCCATTGGGTTGCAAAGAGTCAGACATGAGTGAGTGAATGAGAAATAGACAATTTGAAACTAACTTCTAATTGGAGAAAATTGCTACCAATTGGAGAAATGGCTTTTGTTTTTCATTACAATGTTATTTTTAAATTATATTTTCTTCTTTGTGAGAGTCCTTCAGATCTTTTTCCACAGTAACTTTTCCACAGTGATATGACAGGCACTTGCTGCAAAGTTGCTGAGCTGTGGGGAAGTATTTATAGTAAATAAGTCTTTCACCCTTTGGAATCAAGTAGTATGAAAATGGACAGCTAGCAGGTTGACTGAGCCAAATGCAAATTTTACAGGGCAGCATACCCTGGCCTGTATGTTATGAACAGCTTTGCCTCTGGTGGCCAACATCAAACTCATCATCAGTTTCTTGAAATGTGAGGAGAAACTTGCATAATCCACTGAGTGGAAAACAGAAGGCTTATTCTGGCCTATTCAAGGTATATTCTGCCTTGAATTGTAATTTTGGTAGACTCGGGACAGTTGTTGGCTGGGTAGAGAAGAAATGTGGAGCCAGAAAATCTATCTCTGAGATGTTGCTGGGCTCCATTCTCCGGAAGGGCCTATATCTTTCCCACACAGGGTTGTAGGAGAGACATGCCCTTGACCGTGACTCTGGCAGCCTGGCTGTAGGTACAGAAAGTGATGGTGCAGCCTCCAGTGCTCAGACTGGTGAGAGAACATTCACAAGTCAGAGAGTTCCTGGTCAACTTCTGGAGAAATTTTCTATTGAGGACTGATGCCTGGTTTCAGACACAAGGCAATATTCTGGCCACAAGGGGAGCAACCAGAACCAGCAAAGCAGAGTAACAGATGGCTGTTCAGCATGGAAGTGTCTGAGGCAGGCTTCATAGCTCAATCCTGCAGAGTGAACCCACTTGTGTGTCAGATACAAGGGAGTTCTGAGGGGCTATGACTCATGGATCATATGGGAATGAACTTCTGGCATACTGTGTCCCAGGGAGCTTGGCAGATAAACCTGAGGGGCAGGAGAGGTCAGTGGGGCAGCACAACCAACTTGAGCATCTGGAAGCTGCAGGGACAGTAGCTCACAAAATCTCGTGTTTGACGCATGATGGAGAAGAAGCTTAGGCAGAAAATGCTAGCTTACATTAAAGGATGGAAACTGACAGCCCAGCAGATGTTTTGGGGGCTTAGTAATGGTTATCCACTCCAGTATTCTTGCCTGGAGAATCCCGTGGACAGAGGAGCCTGGTGGGCTACAGTTCAGGGGGTTGCAGAGAGTCGGACACGACTGAGTGACTAACACACACACATACACATAGTGTGGAAAGAAATCAGAAGATCTGAAAGTTAAATATGCTTTCACATTTGTCAACACTCCCTGTAGCCTTACACAGGCTGTTTCACATTTTAAGATACCCCGCTGCTGGGTCCCTAATGCCATCTGAATCTGGAAACTCTGGTAGACACCTGACTTTTGTTTTGATTGACCTGGGAAGCTGAGAAGGGCTGGAATTTTCAGAAGCAGATTGGATCCACCTGTGAGAAGCTAGATCGATCAGAGGTAGAAAAGGTAAAGTAGCTGCTGACATTGCTAAAGGGAAAACTGTCGTTAGAAATACTATCAAAGACGTCTGGTTACTCTGACACAGAAACTAGCTAAGCTTCATGTCAGTTGATGAAACCAAGGCCAGTTGCTCTTAATTACAGGGAACCAGTAGACATATCTTTTTGCTGTTTCATACTGTTCATGGGGTTCTCAAGGCAAGAATACTGAAGTGGTTTGCCATTCCCTTCTCCAGTGGACCATGTTTTGTCAGAACTCTCCACCATGACCCATCCGTCTTGGGTGGCCCTAAGCAGCATGGCTCATAGTTTTATTGAATTAGACAAGGCTGTGGTCCATGTGATCAGTTTGATTAGTTTTCTGTGACTGTGGTTTTCATTCTGCCCACCGTCAGATGGATAAGGATAAGAGGCTTATGGAAGATTCCTGATAGGAGAGACTGACTGTGGAGAAAACTGGGTCTTGTTCTGATGCTGACAAAGGTCCGTCTAGTCAAGGCTATGGCTTTTCCAGTAGTCATGTATGGATGTGAGAGTTGGCCTATAAAGAAAGCTGAGCGCAGAAGAATTGATGCTTTTGAACTATGGTGTTGAAGACTCTTGAGAGTCCCTTGGACTGCAGGAGATCCAACCAGTCAATCCTAAAGGAAATCAGTCCTGAATATTCATTGGAAGGACTGATGCTGAAGCTGAAACTCCAATACTTTGGAACTGATGTGAAGAACTGACTCATTGGAAAAGACCCTGATGCTGGGAAAGATTGAAGGCAGGTGAAGGAGACAACCGAGAATTAAATAGTTGGATGGCATCACTGACTCAATGGACACAAGTTTGAGCAAGCTTCTGGTGTTGGTGATGGACAGGGAAATATGGCATGCTGCAATCCATGGGGTTGCGAAGAGTCAGACACGACTGAGTGACTGAACTGAACTGAACAGACACGTTTTTTAAGGACTCCAGGTTGTATTCTATACTTATTTGAGTGGAGGAAAACCAGATAAGCAAGTTTCCAGAGATTGCACAACACCCAAAGGTCTATCTTACCTATGAGGTCATTGGACAATATCTTAAATAGGTTGAGGAAACCTGTTTTGGATAAAATTTAGGTGCTCCTAAAGAGATGCTAAAGGATATCCTTTAGGTTGCAGTTTGAAAAGCCACAGTATCACTTGTAACGGTTACTATCCCAAAGAATTCTGTGTGAATTTATAGACTGAGCCAATCTGAAACCAGAAAACATGATCTTAGCAAAACAACCCTAACAATGTGGCTTTTGCAAATTAATCCTCTAATAGTTCAGATAATTTAGCTACAGTATATTATACAGTGGTGAGCTAAAAAGGAAGCAAAAGTTGCCTGGCACAGGGTCTACATTGGTTTTCAATAAATATTTGGTGAAAGAATAAATGAATTTTCAGAAAACTGAAACTGCATTCCCATCTTTAAGAAACATTTTGTTTTTTTCAAACTTCATCTGAGGATCGTCCATGACTTACTAGAATGATATTTAAAGTACTCTTTGTATCAGTAAGAGTGTCATCTTAATAATCTGTCAACACAGATCCAGCTGGACAGTTTCAAGACTTTCTTCTACTACGTAATCCTCTCTAGTAAGCCAGAAGATAAACAGTTTGGGAAAGGCACTTGAATGTTTGTAGCCTAAAAGGAAGTGAACCAATGGATATCTAAGGAAGGCACTTTCAAAGGATGATTTAACTGAACTGCAAAAGAAATCCTAGAAAATCAATTTATAACATACAGTCAATTGTCAAAAACAATTGCTTTCAAGAATCTAAAATATTTCACTGGTATATTATGTGGTCTATTCTCACTTAAAAATGCTCACTTATAGTTGGAACACGTAGGGATTTTTTTAACTCCACAAGTTTTACTTTTCTTCCACTTGTTTTCAATGGTGGCCTTTTTGAGCATTTAACGTGTGCTGAACATTGGGGCTATAAGCAGGACAAACATATGTATGACTTCCGTGCACTTTTTGTACAAAATTTACTTCAAACTTTCATGAAGTTTAGCTAATTATGTTCCATTAGAACAAACCTAGGTCCTATTAACTGATTGGTAACAGATATGATGCAATAACAGGATTCTCAATATTTTGGAGAATAAAAATGAAAGAGATTCAAGTTTGAGCAGTTGGTATGAAAATATGTTATAACTGAAATTATATGCCTCAAAGTAAGAGCAATGAAGCAGAACTGAAATTGTTCTTATCTATTAATGAGACATTGTCAACAGGATGACATTTAGTCACAAGGATATTCACTGCCACGGACAAGCCTGGATATGCTGCCTTTATTTACAGAGTGACAAGTCTGGGAAATTCAGCATAATGTTAGTTTTCTACATGTTTTTCTCTTGAAGTATCTTCCGTTTGACAGACTCTTTAGTATTGTATTTGGGGGGACTCATTTGGGGGCTAGTGTTGCTTATAAAAAACTGCTGCCCAGGGAGTGAGCATTCAGTTGGTGATTGTGTTAAAAATAGCTGAGGTTCATATACATCCATCCAGACCTTCACACACACACACACACACACACACACACAGAGTTCTTAAACCATTTATGGAATCTTTTTCCTTGAGGTGGTCCTTAATAATTATTTTAATCTAGTTTCATCTGCACAGCTATATCGGAACTATTGACACATAGAATGAAGTGATCCAGGCAAATCTTTTTAGTAAAATCTTATTTAAAAGTAGGAAACAAACAAACAAAAAAAAGTAGGAAACAACTTTGCAATGTAAAATAAAATAACTAAGAAATTGAGATTTGTGATATGAGATAATAATTAAAATAGTTATATATAATATGTATTATAAATTTAACAAAAACTATCAGGCTAATAATTTAATGTAATCACCTCCTTGAGTACATTTACTTCTCTGAAAGAAGGGAGAGAGCAGTTCAGTCACCTAGACTGCATGAAATAGGGTCTCTGGGAAGTATTTGTTCACCAAGGGGATAGCTGGATCAATTTCCTATTACTGGTTTCTGTGAAGGTGTGATATTACCAGTAATACAATACCAAGATGAAATGAGAATTTGTCAACTACTTCTGCAACACCTCCCTGGCAGTTCAGAGGTTAAAGCATCTGCCTGGAATGTGGGAGACCTGGGTTTAATCCCTGGGTCAGGAAGATCCCCTGGAGAAGGAAATGGCAACTCACTCCAGTACTCTTGCCTGGAGAATCCCATGGAGGGAGAAGCCTGGTAGGCTACAGTCCATGGGGTCGCAAAGAGTCGGACATGACTGAGCGACTTCACTTTCACTTTCTGCAACATCTCATCTATGCAATACTATTAAAGACTATACCCTTTTCTGTAGTTCTACCTATATAGGAAAAAAAGAGAGAGAGAGAAAAAACCAAAATAAACCTCTGGATAAAAGAATCTTGCCTATTGACTATCACAATAGAGACTACAAACGATAATTTGGAATGAAGAATAATGAAAAGTATAAGTTCAGTTCAGTTCAGTTCAGTCGCTCAGTCGTGTCTGACTCTGCGACCCCATGAATCATAGCACGCTAGGCCTCCCTGTTCAATCACCACCTCCCGGAGTTCACTCAGACTCATGTCCATCGAGTCGGTGATGCCATCCAGCCATCTTATCCTTGGTCGTCCCCTTCTCCTCCTGCCCCCAATCCCTCCCAGCATCAGAGTCTTTTCCAATGAGTCAACTCTTCGCATGAGGTGGCCAAAGTACTGGAGTTTCAGCTTTAGCATCATTCCTTCCAAAGAAATCCCAGGGCTGATCTCCTTCAGAATGGACTGGTTGGATCTCCTTGCAGTCCAAGGGACTCTCAAGAGTCTTCTCCAACACCACAGTTCAAAAGCATCAATTCTTCGGTGCTCCAACTCTCACATCCATACATGACCACAGGAAAAACCATAGCCTTGACTAGACGGACCTTAGTCGGCAAAGTAATGTCTCTGCTTTTGAATATACTATCTAGGTTGGTCATAACTTTTCTTCCAAGGAGTAAGCGTCTTTTAATTTCATGGCTGCAGTCACCATCTGCAGTGATTTTGGAGCCCCCAAAAATAAAGTCTGACACTGTTTCCACTGTTTCCCCGTCTATTTCCCATGAAGTGATGGGACTGGATGCCATGATCTTCATTTTCTGAATGTTGAGCTTTAAACCAACTTTTTCACTGTCCTCTTTCACTTTCATCAAGAGGCTTTTTAGTTCCTCTTCACTTTCTGCCATAAGGGTGGTGTCATTGCATATCTGAGGTTATTGATATTTCTCCCAGCAATCTTGATTCCAGCTTGTGTTTCTTCCAGTCCAGCGTTTCTCATGATGTACTCTGCATAAAAGTTAAATAAGCAGGGTGACAATATACAGCCTTGACGTACTCCTTTTCCTATTTGGAACCAGTCTGTTGTTCCATGTCCAGTTCTAACTGTTGCTTCCTGACCTGCATACAGATTTTTCAAGAGGCAGGTTACGTGGTCTGGTATTCCCATCTCTCTCAGAATTTTCCAGTTTATTGTGATCCACACAGTCAAAGGCTTTGGCATAGTTAATAAAGCAGAAATAGATGTTTTTCTAGAACTCTCTTGCTTTTTCCATGATCCAGCGGATGTTGGCAGTTTGATCTCTGGTTCCTCTGCCTTTTCTAAAACCAGCTTGAACATCTGGAAGTTCACGGTTCACGTATTGCTGAAGCCTGGCTTGGAGAATTTTGAGCATTACTTTACTAGCATGTGAGATGCGTGCAATTGTGCGGTAGTTTGAGCATTCTTTTGCATTTCCTTTCTTTAGGATTGGAATGAAAACTGACCTTTTCCAGTCCTGTGGCCACTGCTGAGTTTTCCAAACTTGCTGGCATATTGAGTGCAGCCCTTTCACAGCATCATCTTTCAGGATTTGAAAGAGCTCAACTGGAATTCCATCACCTCCACTAGCTTTGTTCATAGTGATGCTTTCTAAGGCCCACTTGACTTCACTTTCCAATATGTCTGGCTCTAGATATGTATGTAAATCTAGAGCAACAATTGTCAAACTTTAGTGTAAATTATTAAAGCCTGAAAGGCTGTCCGGATGACAGTTTGAGATCCCTCACCAGGATTTCTGATTCAGTATGTCAGGGTTGGGAAGTTACATTTCTAACAACTTCCCAGGTGACGGTACTGGCCTGGGGTACCTACTTTGAGAAACACTGAGAAATATTGGTTGTAAAACAATGATGTCTTGTGGGGCTTAAAATTTGTATATAGTTAAAATCAATGTATATACGGACAGTTATTTTGTGACAACGGTAGCTCTTTGCTCATTAGGAAAAACATAGTCTTGTGCTGAGTCAATTGGATATTCACATAGGGAAAAAAACCCGTGCTTGATCTTTCCCACACCCTGCACTAAACTCAGTCTCAGATGGACTACAGGAGGCCCAAATGTGAAAGGCAAAAGAACAAAACAACTAAAAGGTAATATCAGAGAATATCTCAGTGACCTAAAACATTCTTGAACAAGACACAAAAACACTATATGTAGGAAAAAATTAAGCTACGTTAAAATTTAAATTGTATTAATCAAAAGACACTATTTAAAAGAGTAAAAAAACAAGTCACAGACTGGAAGAAGATAGTTGTAACATATATAACTGGCAAGGGATTCATATTCTGAATCTATAAAGAACTATAACTATAATAAACAATTCACTCTAAAAGTGGGCAAAATTCTCAAAATGATACTTCACAAAAAAGGTAGAAATTCTTCTGTTTAAAATTAAAACATGGTTTTAATTAAACCATGTTTTAATTAAACAGTTAAAACGATAGACAATAGTAAGAACTTATGAGAACTGTGTACAGTGAAAAACCTTACATACTGTTGGAGGCAGGGTGAAATGACACAATCATTAGGATATAAATAGTTTGGCATTGTTTACTGAATTTGGTGATGGTGTTCTCTGGTGGCTCAGCAGTAAAGAATCCACCTGCCAATGCAGGAGACATGGGGCCCATCCCTGGGTTGATGGCAACCTGCTCCAGTATTCTTGCTTGGGAAATTCCATGGACAGAGGAGCCTGATGGGCTACAGTCCATGAGGCTGAGAAAGAGCTGGACACAACTGAGCAACTAAACAACAATGATAACAACTGAATTTGAAAATGCATATTCCACATGACCCAGCAATTTCATTCCTAGGTTATGTCCACATGCAGTAAGAGACTTGTACCAGAATGTTCATACATCACGAGTCCTAATAGTTCCAAAGAGAAAACAACATAATTTTCATGAACAGGAGAATGGATAAGAATGTCATTTGTACAATGGAATTCTATGCATCATCACTGATTATGGTTGAATGAACTACATGCAACCAGTTGGGTGAATCTTATAAACAGAATATTGAAAGAAAGTAACCAATCACAAAATCACATATGAATGATTATATTTATTTAAGTCAAAGAAAAAAGACTAATTTGTAGGGCATAGTTACTTAGTTTGCAAAATTTTAAAGAAAGACAAGTGATTTGAAGGGATTATTTCCAAAATGAAGATAGAATGGTTTTGTTTTTTGGGAAGAAAAGCCAGTAGTTATGAAGGAAGGATCAGGGGGCTTTTTTGGGTACCTGCAATGTTCTACTCCTTAACCTGGGTAAGTGTTTACTTTATAATATGTCACTGAATTATACATCTTGTTTTGTGCCTCTTATGGTACATATATCTTATTGGACAACAAATGGGATAAAATGCTTTAAAACACAAACCACTCTCTCCATTTTAATACAGCAGTAAAGCAAACTGTCTTTTTGGTTGCTTGAAAACACCTGAAGTCCTTAGTTTAATCATTTTCTAATTATGATTTAATTATTCCTGTTGCTTAGTTAATTTATTTTCATATTCTAGTTTTTACATTGCTGTGGTCCATGGAGTGGCAAAGAGTCGGACATGAATTAGTGACTGAACAACAACAGTTTTTACATTACTTTCCATTAATTTGTCAAAGTGCGTTAATTTTGAATGAGAATTAAATGCTCTGGTGTCATCTGGATAAACATCTTGTTTCATTCTTAGAAGGCTTTACATATTTATTTTGGCTTCAGAACTGATTTCAAGTGTACAAGGGAGACAGAATAAAAGTACAATCATTGAAGGACTTAGTAGTTTGTAAATACAACTAACTGGCCAACTCCAAAAATGCTACTGCATGACAGAAGTGATCTATATCATATACTGATATGTTGACATGAACCTTTTTGAGGCAATTGTATTATTGATATATAATGAAAGCATCATCACTAAACATGGGTTATACCATTTCAATGACCAACAGGTTTTATTTTATAAATTCTTCTCTAAAAATATAGTTTAATATTTCCATCTCAGGGAACAAAATTAAGCAATTTTAAGCACCTTGAAGGATTTGAGATTTAACCCTTCCTGCAAGTCAACAAGTTAGATGGCCACAGTTTTATGGATACAAAACTCCTGAAAGACTCAGACTCAGCAAGCGGTCTGAACGTCAGCATATTTGGGGCTGGTTTTCTGAGCCCAATTCCCACAAGCCTAAGAGAAGAGTTACATTTGCATACCCAGTGGGTGGCCTTACAGGAGAGTAACTCTTGAGTTGAAGGAAACCAAATAAATATGCTTGCCCTTTGTTCAGGAGGGAGACAGTATCTCTCTTCCTCTAAAGCCCTAAGCAAACCTGTCCTTCCTTTAGATGGAAGTACTATCTGCAGCTTCTAAGGCTCTTCCAAAGCTGCTCTCTATGCACACAGCCTTGAAAAGATGGTCTTGAAAAAAGGATAGTTAGTGCCTTGCTCATAAGACATGAAGAAACAGGAGACTCATGGAGAACTGTGTCTCCTTATTGGTGGTAGTTAAAACCTCTCTATGCATTTGATATGAATCATTTTCCTCAGTTAGAAACTGAAAGCTGAATACTCTCCTACACTGAATTTTTCAATTTTTTTGGAAATAGGAACCCAAATATTTAACAATTCATGTTGCACTCAGAATGCTTTTGAAAGTCATAAACACATAAAGTCGTAGAAGGACTTTGAGTATATATAGATTATATATATACATATATATATATATATAATATGTTTGAAGTGAAGTGAAGTCGCTCAGTCGTGTCTGACTCTTTGCCACCCCATGGACTGTAGCCTACCAGGCTCCTTCATCCATGGGATTTTCTGGGTAAAGGTACTGGACTGGGTTGCCATTTCCTTCTCCATACTACATATTTTTTTATATATATGCACTATACACATATATTTATATGCTAAGTAATACATATATATATATGTATACGCTAAGTAATACATATATATATGTGTGTGTGTGTGTGTGTGTGTAGTGCTAAGTCATTTCAGTGGTATCCGATTCTTTGTGACCCTATGGACTGTAGCCTGCCAGGCTCCTCTGTCCATGGGATTCTCCAGGCAAGAATACTGGAGTGGATTGCCAAGCCTTCCTCCAGGGGATCTTCTCACCCAGGGATCTAACCCTCTCTCTTAAGTCTCCTGCATTGGCAGGCGATTTTTTTTTACCACTAACACCACCTGGGAAGCCCATATTATATACATATAGATGTGCGTGTTTATACAAACATGCACATATATGGTTTATTTTCCACCTCCCTTATTCTTTTAGGATAATGACTACCTGTACATATACAGTTTTTCTTATTCTGGTTCCTGCTTTACTTTGCATTGATTTAATTAATAAAGTGGTATACAGGTCTGCCATATCTTTCAGAATTTTCCACAGTTTATTGTGATCCACACAGTCAAAGGCTTTGGCATAGTCAATAAAGCAGAAATAGATGTTTTTCTGGAACTCTCTTGCTTTTTCCATGATCCAGCGGATGTTGGCAATTTGATCTCTGGTTCCTCTGCCTTTTCTAAAACCAGCTTGAACATCTGGAAGTTCACAGTTCACATATTACTGAAGCCTGGCTTGGAGAATTTGAGCATTACTAGCATGTGAGATGAGTACAATTGTGCAGTACTTTGAGCATTCTTTGGCATTGCCTTTCTTTAGGATTGGAATGAAAACTGACCTTTTCCAGTCCTGTGGCCACTGCTGAGTTTTCCAAATTTGCTGGCATATTGAGTGCAGCACTTTCACAGCATCATCTTTCAGGGTTTGAAATAGCTCAACTGGAATTCCATCACCTCCACTAGCTTTGTTCATAGTGATGCTTTCTAAGGCCCACTTGACTTCACATTCCAGGATGTCTGGCTCTAGGTGAGTGATCACACCATCGTGATCATCTGGGTAGTGAAGATCATTTTTGTATAGTTCTTCTGTGTATTCTTGCCACCTCTTCTTAATATCTTCTGCTTCTGTTAGGTCCATACCATTTCTGTCCTTTATCGAGCCCATCTTTGCATGAAATGTTCCCTTGGTATCTCTAATTTTCTTGAAGAGATCTCTAGTCTTTCCCATTCTGTTCTTTTCCTCTATTTCTTTGCATTGATCACTGAGGAAGGCTTTCTTATCTCTCCTTGCTATTCTTTGGAACTCTGCATTCAAATGCTTATATCTTTCCTTTTCTCCTTTGCTTTTTGCTTCTCTTCTTTTCACAGCTATTTGGCCTCCTGAGACAGCCGTTTTGCTTTTTTGCATTTCTTTTCCATGGGGATGGTCTTGATCCCTGTCTTCCATACAGTGTCACGAGCCTCATTCCATAGTTCATCAGGCACTCTATCTATCAGATTTAGGCCCTTAAATCTATTTCTCACTTCTACTGTATAATCATAAAGGATTTGATTTAGGTCATACCTGAATGGTATAGTGGTTTTCCCTACTTTCTTCAATTTAAGTCTGAATTTGGCAATAAAGCGTTCATGATTTGAGCCACAGTCAGCTCCCAGTCTTGCTTTTGCTGACTGTATAGAGCTTCTTCATCTTTGGCTGCAAAGAATATAATTAATCTGATTTCGGTGTTGACCATCTGGTGATGTCCATGTGTAGAGTCATGGCATCTGGTCCCATCACTTCCTGGGAAATAGATGGGGAAACAGTGGAAACAGTGTCAGACTTTATCTTTTTGGGCTCCAAAATCACTGCAGATGGTGACTGCAGCCATGAAATTAAAAGACGCTTACTCCTTGGAAGAAAAGTTATGACCAACCTAGATAGCATATTCAAAAGCAGAGACATTACTTTGCCAACAAAGGTCTGTCTAGTCAAGGCTATGGTTTTGCCAGTGGTCATGTATGGATGTGAGAGTTGGTCTGTGAAGAAAGCTGAGCGCCAAAGAATTGATGCTTTTGAACCGTGGTGTTGGAGAAGACTCTTGAGAGTCCCTTGGACTGCAAGGAGATCCAACCAGTCCATCCTAAAGGAGATTAGTCCCAGGTGTTCATTGGAAGGACTGATGCTAAAGCTGAAACTCCAGTACTTTGGCCACCTCATGCGAAGAGTTGACTCATTGGAAAAAACTCTGATGCTGGGAGGGATTGGGAACAGGGGGAGAAGGGGACGACAGAGGATGAGATGGCTGGATGGCATCACCGACTCAATGGACATGAGTCTGAGTGAACTCCGGGAGTTGGTGATGGACAGCGAGGCCTGGTGTGCTGGGGTTCATGGGGTCGCAAAGAGTCGGACACGACTGAGCAACTGAACTGATACAGGTCTGCCACCGTCTTCTTTCCCTTTGTCAGCACCATCACCTTGAGGGCAATAACAGAAAGCCTGTTTTTTAATCTGAAGGTTCTAATAGTCATCTAATACAACAATGTATTCTTATCTTCAAGACCAGCCATCCATAGACTCTAGGACAATGGCTCACACCCAGTGGAGCTCAGTAGATATTTGTTGCATTGAGTTAATCTGAACTCGACCCCATTCGACACTTTATAAGCCAAAAGTTTATAAAGTGACAGATTCAGTAACACATGCTGTGGTTGAAAATACAAAACATTCATTTTTCTCAAACTCTTAGACAGTCATCTTAACCACAAAGACTTCTGTTCTATCATGATGATTCTAGTATACAGATGTATCAAACTGAGGGAACTATCAAATGCATCTCTAGAAACATGTTTTATTATGAAATGTAAGTCAAGGAGTGCCTGTTTTTCTTCTTCTGAAAACGGGTCCCCCCACCCCTACCCCGGCTCATTTCCATCCTCTTCAATAGGAATTTAGCAGCCAGAGTGGTTGAAATACTATTCATATAAGTTCCTCCGGAGGCTTAATCATCAGCCCAATGCTGTGGAACCACTCTGGTCTTTTCTAAATTCAACATTTCTGTCAACAACAAATGCGGAAAGTACAAAATGTTTCCCTACTTCTTCCACATCAAAATTACCTCCTACAGGAACTAGGAAATGTGTCGCTGAATTACCATCTACAACAGCCACTCGCCGCCGGGCAGCTCAAGGGTCTTGCACACAAAGGATGAGAGAGGGTCGTGGGGAGGCTGCGGGGCGACGCCCGTCCCGAGTAGACGGCCCGGGAGTGGGCGGACCAGGAGCAGGCTAAACTTGGGGCTCGGGATATCTGAACGCCACGGAAATTGCGGTCCTATCCAAACGAGTCAGGGCGAGAGGAGCGGAGTGCGTGCGCGAGCTGAGTGAGTGCTTACGTCGCAGCGAGATCTGTGCTGGGATAATTAGAGAGGAGTTGGGCTGAGCCGAGTCCTCTTTTAGCAGCGGCAGCCGGAGCTGCAGCAGCAGCAGCGGCCGCGGCGGCAGCCCGGAGGGGCGCGTCTGACTTCGGCCGCTCGGGCGCGCACAGGCTGAGGGCCCGGGGCCCGCAGCAGCCGCGCCCTCGGCCCCAGCGGCTCCGAGCGCACAAAGGCGGCGGCTGCCTGCGTGGCCTCCTCCATCCAGGCGTTCGATTCTCGCTCGCTTCCTTCTCTTCTCTGGCAGGCGAGAATGGCAGGGCCGGGCGAGGACCTGGGACAGCGGTGGCCCTAGCTCTGGTCTCCCCCCAACCCCGGCCCCCCCCCCGCCCCCGCCACCAACTCCCACCCCTCCCGCCGGGAGAGGAAGCGGCTGCTCGCCGACGATGTGGTCAGGGCTGCTCCCAGGTGCGTCTTCTGCCCGGGTCCCCGCTGCCGTCCCTCTTCTCTGCTCGCTCCATCCCACCGAGAGGAGTTGATACTGCGATCGCCGCCGCCGCCTCCGAAGCCGCGGCTGATGGATGCCAGGGAGTGCCGCATTGCTTAGCGTCCCCGCCTCCGGGTTTGCTGGTAGGAGCCGGCTGCTCTTTCTTCTCTCTTGCTTTGGGGCATTGTAGAAAAGGTAGAGATATTTTAATCTTATCTTCCATTCCTCTTTCCCACCCTCTCCTCCCCCCAGCCTCGCTTTTGAAATGTACCTTCCCGGAGAGATATCCCTCCCCCCCACCCCCCTCCTCCGCAGCAAGTCGTTGAAATAAAGGGCTAGAGGCAGGCAGAAGTTGGGGGGTGGGGGTGGGGTTGGGGGGGGAGCCCACGCGGGTGCCAACGCCACCAAAAACCCTTCTGGTGTCTTAAGAGATCACGGTGTATCCAGGAGGGGAGGAGGGAAGGTGCGCTCTCTGCAGTCGCCACCTAATTGGATCCTAATCGTTTTCAACGGAATCCCACAAATGTCTTAGAAATAGCATCTCTGAATAAGTAGGAGAAATAAGCTTCGTTCCCCTCTCTTTCTCTTTCTCTCTTTTTTCCTTCTGGCAAAGACGCTCTCTCTCCCCCGCCCCGAGCTCAGCGCGCTGAAGAGCCGCCTTATTATTAATCAGAATTTCCATCGTTATCCCTGGCAGGAGCATCGTTCAGTAGGGACCGCAGAAGCATCACAGTGTTGGGGCTGAGATGTGCGTGGGGGTTGTTTTTGTACCATCTCGGAAGAGAAGAGGACGGTACCAAGATCAGCAACCCCTGTGCTGGGTGCAATTAGGGGTGTTTTGTTAGGAGAGAGAGAGGACAAGAAGAGGGGTCCTGGGCCACCGGAGGGCCGCATCTCTTTGGAGGAAAAGGAAGAGGGAACCGGGGCAGGACGTTGTTTTTAAGGTGGGGTGGGGAAAGAAGTTCCTATCTTTCAGAGAAAAGGTGCAGGAAAGCAACAGGGTACTTGATTGGACACCAAGACAAATCATTTCCTGTAAAGAAGAGGAAGCAGGCAGCAGGGAGGTCTAGAGGCTGGAGTGTGGTGGTGACCAGGGCCAGCTTGGTGGTGGGACAGTCAGCGAGAGAGAGGCAAGGCTCAGGAACCCGCAGGACAATGACTCATTTACAAGCGGGTCTCTCTCCTGAGACCCTGGAGAAAGCCCGCCTGGAGCTCAACGAGAATCCGGACACGCTGCACCAGGACATCCAGGAGGTGAGGGACATGGTCATCACTAGGCCGGACATTGGCTTTCTCCGCACAGATGATGCCTTCATCTTACGCTTCTTGCGGGCTAGGAAGTTTCATCACTTTGAGGCCTTCCGCCTCCTGGCCCAATACTTTGAGTACCGGCAGCAGAACCTGGACATGTTCAAAAGCTTCAAGGCCACTGACCCTGGGATCAAGCAGGCACTGAAGGATGGTTTCCCTGGGGGCCTGGCCAATCTGGACCACTATGGCAGGAAGATTCTAGTCCTTTTCGCTGCCAACTGGGATCAGAGCAGGTAAGTCCTAAATGCAGTCTTGTGCTGGGTCTTCTTTTACTCTCCCATTTTCCAGAATGTGTCTTGAGCAGCGTCGCCGTTTTACTGCTTTGATGGTACTGTTTATTTGGCTCTTGAGAAAAAGAGAGACCTGAACTAAGACAAGAGTTTTTGGTGGCCGCCTTGAGCGGGGGGCGAGGGCTTTTATTTTTACAGTTGAAACTTTTACTTCACTAGCACCCTTTTTCTACTGGAGATTTAAGTATATCCTGACCATGTTATTGTGCTGTGTAATCTAAATCATTTGGCTTCTAAATAAAGCGGCTACATTTTTCAGCTCCTGAATAAGTTTACTGTTCTGTGGAGAAATGAGTTTGAGAATAGAGACAACTTTCCCTCTTTCCTCCCTAAAGAAATTCTTTTTTTTTTTTCCTAAAGAAATTCTTAAGCTAGATTCATCATCACCACCCTCCTTCCCCTCCATGACCTCCTCCTCCTTTGCATATCTCTCTCTCTCTAGCACTGCAATTTTATTTTATTTTATTTTATTTGAAAGAAGAGCCTGGCGTTCAACCAATATCAAGTAGCTTTATTGCTGGGGAACTTTTCTGCTTGGTGATGTGTAGATGAAGGAATAATACGATGTGTGTCACTTCAATAAAAACGAAGAGTTGTCCCCTCTGTTGCTGAGTGTGCTGCCGACACTGAATATGAAGGCTGACTGGCCTGCTTGTTCTACACCTGTCACTAATCTAAAGAATGTGTTTCCTGTCTGATGTGATTTTTCATCTTTTGGAAGGAAGTGAAAAATGTTCATATCTGTCAGTTGGTAGACTTTTTTGAGCTCTCTGTCTTTTTAACAGAGGAGAACTAATATTCTTATTTCATCTACATGACAATAGAAAATAACTGACGATGACTTCTACTTCCTCAGTCGGGGGAATTGTTTTCTTAGACTGAAAGATATAAGAAATTATAAAAGACTCTTGTGGAAGGTAGTTTCAATTCAGTTCGAAGTTAAATAAATTTCATGAAACTTAAAAATGTTGCCAGAATTATGAATCATAGGAAGCCTGTTGTTAAAACGTCAGTGTATTTTTAGTTCTGTGAACCGTGATTTTTGATGCATCTGGTTAGTTTAAACCATCTCTGGAGCAATTTTAAAAGACTTTATAGTTACTGAGAAACCTTATAGATCTTATAGATCTCCTATGGCTTCTCAGAGTCTTGGGATTTTAGAATGCAAATTAATATTTTTAACAGGTGTTTAACTCTTTGATTGGTCTCCTGTTCTCTTTAATTTTAGGTTGAAAACTACTCTAACTCCTTTTTATGTAAATAAAAAGATAAATTACTACCTGAAGAATCATAAAGCTAAGACACTCATTGAAGGAGTTAGCCATTGAGGTGAAATGAAGTTCTCTTTCTGTTTGTTACTTTGGCTATTTATAGAGATTTTATTCTACTTTTTATCAGGTAGCAAAGTTGAAAGCCTCATGAAATGCCATTCTTTGACCACAGTTTCTCTTTAAAAAGTTTTTATTTCATCTGAGAAGTATGTTGAAGATTTATGCAAACCAATTATTGTGTAGATCAAAGTCGAAAAAATTTATTCAAGAAAGAATATAGTATTTCATATGTCAGTTAGGCAGGAACTTAGTTTATTGAGCTACCATGGAGTGGGACCTCTGGAATGGTATGTTTAAATATGTGTCAGAGTCTGTTAAAGATACCCTTAGGGAGGCAGATAGCCCTTAGAGACTTAAATATACATCAGACCTATTTTCCTTTATTTTTGTAAGTGATCTAATATTCACGTTGATTTATAAACCTAATTAAGTTGAAAATCACTTGTAGTTCTCACCTATATGAGAAGGTGATTATTCTGGATTTACTAAAGAAACTATGTTTTAGTTGTCTATCTCATGCTTTCATGTAAAGTATAAGTTGCTAGTAATCAAAGTATATCTCCCTAGAAATCTATAATGGGAGGGGACTTATTAATTGATATGTAGAATTATTTCTTTAAATCAACATTTGTGACATTAATGTATATGGGACATTAAAATGAAATGCTGTGTCCTGTAAAAATACCTTACAGGATCTATAGACTAATAATTGTGAATTCTGTTTCTAAGATTTAAATGAATAGGTATGATCAAGTAATAGTACTTCAAGGTCAAAAGGTATACACGGTATTTAGAGCTCATCTAAAATTCAGTTGAGTTTCTTCCTCCTATATTCTTTAAGAAAAGTTCCCCCTTCCTTCTCCTTGTCTCCTGCCACCCCCATCCCAGATCTAAGTATATATATGGAACTAGTGGTAAAGAACCTACCTGCCAATGCGGAAGACATAAGAGACATGGGTTTGATCCCTGGATCAGGAAGATGTCCTGGAGGAAGGCATGGCAATCCACTCCAGTATTGTTGCCTGGAGAATCCCATGGACAGAGGAGCCTGGAGGGCTACATACAAAGGGACACAGAGAGTTGGACATGACTGACTTAGCAGCAGCAGCAGCAGCAGTGGATAAACAGGTCCATCCTCGTGGTATCTTCTGTGAAGCTTTATCATGGGGACATGTGCATAAGGACTGTCTCTGCCCTGCTCTGAAACCAGCAGGACAGCTGCCTTTCTAACAGTACCAGAATGTCACCAGCCCTTTTCCTGCCTTCTGCCTGAATCCTCTTCCTTCCTCCACTATATATCTTCAGGGCTTATCTGACCTGACTCCTACAGAAGTTTCTGCCACCTTCCCTAGATGTTCCCTTCTGATTGTTCTGTTAGCTGGATATGCCGTGTGCCGGATTCTCTTGCTCCCCGTCCCTCCCCTGTTCTGTGAGTCAGGTGTTCTCTCCTTCCTGCCCTGCTCCCTCCAGCCCAAACAACCTGGGTCCCTGGAGAAGACTGCATATCTCAACATAATTCTGGCTGTCTTCCTTGAGTTGTTCAGTGAGTTGTCTGGCTTTCAGTAACTTAAAAAAAAATTTTTTTTAGAAGAAACAAAATAGCATTGTTTTAAAGAAAGAATAGGTGGGAATTGATCAGGGTTACATTGGGAAATTCTAGAAATGAGGTAGAAGAAAATGCACCCTCCCCTTTTATTTCCAACTTCTCAAAGGGGATAAGCAAAATATTCTCTGTGAATTTTGAAAAACTTTGTAAAGACCCATGAAATAATTGATCTGTATAACAAAAAGCAAAAACAAAACTAAACTTTATATTATAACAGCACCTAAACTAGAGTTAATGTTCAGTAAATGTTTGTTGAGTTGAATTGAATTAGGCTTTTTTTTTTTTTAAAAAAAGGTTTCTAAGTAGGAAGTTATCAGATATATACTTTCTCCTATATTAAATTTTTAGGGCAGTTTTCTGTGCTTCTCAGGAGACTGGAGACAGTAAATACATGTGAGATGGTGACTATAAATAAAATAATGTTTCTTCCTACTGCAGTATAGTGCAGGTCAGTTTCAGGTTATTGCAAATAACTGGACCATTTCCAAAGCCTTTACAAGAAATATGGAATTGTCGGTAAGACGAAGGTATAATATTTACAGTGTGCCCACCTAATAAAAATAAAAAGATAATCGAAATGCTGAAATGTCAAAATGACTTTCAGTGTGGTCTGTGGTTCTTTTTAAAAAAACATAGAACGGGTTCAGATGATTTATTACATTTATTGAGTAGGCTATCCTTGGAAAAGATTCACATAATCTTATCTTCTTTCTTTCAAATTGTCCAACAGAATTTCTGAAAGCAAAAGTAGATTCCACAAAATTAAAAGCGGTTGAATTGATACCCTGCAGCACGACGACGCTGTAGTCCTCCATGCCTGACGTGGTGTCTTGCTTTCCTGGGTGACGGCACCCTGCTTCACGACTCAGCAATACCCTCACATTTCCCACCTGATTTCATCAACAGAATGTGATGATAATGTACCAGGAATCTAGAGCAGATTACACTACCTTAAGAAAGGAAGTTTGGAATGAAAGTAGATTGTGCTCTAGACCCTAGAGCATGAGAGCAGGTATCTGAGAGGTTGAAATTCACTGGCATGTAATGATTGGGAATGTTCATGAGTAAATCGTGTCACCCAAAACATAATGATAACATATATTCTGATAATTGGCCTGTAATTTGTCAGTTAGCCTGCAAGTGGTATGTCACATTTGTTCCTGTGGTTTAGTTGCTAAATCATGTCTGACTTATTCCAACCCCATGAACTGCAGTGAACCAGGCTTGCCTGTCCTTCAGTCTCTCCCTGAGTTTGCTCAAACTTATGTCCATTGAGTTGCTGATGCCATATTTAATCCAGCAGACAACCATTGGTTTGGAATCAGTTTAACAACCACTAGAAAACAATTAAATACAGTGAAGTTAATGATTCTAATATAGTGGCAATTCAGAAAGCACTGACTGTCTTGCAGCATGTTTGGCTTATCATAATGGACATTGATTATCACTTTTAGTACTGAAAGTCTGAAAGGGCTGGAAGGCTGATTGGTGAGACCATGCTAAGATCCTCTAACCTGTCCTGGAATTTCCCTGAAAAATGTACTATTGTCAGTTTGTTTGTTCCCACAGTATGGCTTTTTCATACAAAAGAAAATATACAAATGGCCAGCTATTTAAAGCTTTAGTTTGAATTACGATTATATTGTAATTTATTGGACTTCCCTGGTGTCTCAGACAGTAAAGAATCTGCCTGCAATGCAGGAGACCTGGGTTTGATCCCTGCATTGGGAAGATCCCCTGGAGGAGAGCGTGGCAACCCACTCTAGTATTCTTGCCTGGAGAATCCCCATGGACAGAGGAGCCTGGTGGGCTACAGTCCATGGAGTCCCAAAGAAAATTATGTGGCCAACCTTCAAAATGAACGAAGATTATGATGATGGTAGCTTAAATTTTTTAAAAAAAACAGCCATAGACTATACATATTTGTTTTATTCTCAGCCACAAAGCTTTACTATTCTGTGAAAGGGCAATAAAATAAAATAACTATAAAATAAAATAACTAACTATAAAATAAAATAACTAGGACTAGATTAAAATAGACAAGAGCAATTAACTAGATAATTACAGAGAAACACTTACTTGGTAATTTGCAAAAAGCAAGCCAAAAAAGAGGTTTAATTTTCTGGACTGATTTTTCAAGTCTTCCTGGCTCTGTTTACTAAAGTATTTAAATATTTCTCAACTTTTTGTTTCATGGTAGGGTCAGGATTCCTTAACTTCAAAATCCTAGAGGCGCTGCTGTGCTGTCTTACCTCTGATTTTAAGATTGTGCTCAGTAGCTCAGTTGTGCCTGACTCTTGTGTAGACCCGCAGGCTGTGGCCCACCAGGCTCCTCTGTTCATTGGACACTCCAGGCAGAAATAGTGAAGCAATTTTCCATTTCCTGTGCCGGGGCATCTTCTCAACCCAGGGATTTGAACCCGCATCTCCTGCATCTCCTGTATTAGCAAGTGGATTTTTTACCAGTGAGCCACCTGGGGAGCCTGATTTTAAGGTTAGGTCAGTCCTAGAAATGGCAGGTATGGATTCCACGAGGTTTCTGTCTCAGCAGAGCTTCTGTATTGCTTCCTTATAGGGATGCTCTTTAAACAGATATTCTGGGAACTGCAGAATATTTCAAAATATGCCCTCGGTTCATACCATGAAAAATGAAAGAGAAAAAATATTGTCCTGAGAAATGTTACGAAATACTGGAACAAATCTCTGAACAAAATAGGACAGTCTCTAAAAACTAGGACAATTATGCAGTAATTAGAGAAATAATCCTGAAATAACAGCAATGGCCAGGAGTGCCAAACTTCACTAGGACCTTGATTGGGTCTGGCCCAAACCAGGCCATTTTCATGTTTCAAATATGCAACTTTAAACAAAGTTGAAAAGAAGCAATGGATTTGGTGTTACTATAGTGCTCTGGATGCTTCAAAAGAAATCTTTAAAGATATTTTAAAACATGAGCCAACAGTTAGTAAATTCACAAATTATCCTTAGTAAATTACTATATTTCCTCCATTCTGAGAAAAAGATTGAGCTCTTTTACACCACTGAAGGGAGGTATATATGTGTGTATATATATATTATATATATATATGTTAACATAGTTAATATAGTCATTAACGTAGTCAGTGGCACTCTTGCTGTGAGGGAAAAGATGTCCTTGTATGTTGGTTGGATCTTTACAACAAGTAAACTGAGTGAATAGTACTTAATTCAAATCAGTGTTTTAAAAAGTACACTTTTCCCCAGCATTTGCTGCATACTTAGAATTTTAATAGGTGCTAGGGGCAAAAAAAAGACACATAACACATTTGTCGTACCATCAAGGAACTTACAGCCTCTCTGGGAAGAAAAGCATGAAAAGCTAAATGACTATCAGAGAGATAGTGAGTGTTTAATGAGGCTACTGCTCGCTAGTGGTGAAAAGTCCGGGCAGAGGCAGTAGCAGCCTGCTCTGTGTTGTGTGGAAAGAATACCACTTGTTTGGGCAATGTAATTCAACCATTTGTTTTTTTCATTTCAATTAATTCATTCATTTAAAAACACTTTTATACAGTATGCTATATTGTAGCATATATCATATTTTATATATATTATATACAATATTTTATATATACATATATACACAGACCCATATATATATATGCATGTCATATATTTAATATCCACATATATATTTTATATGTGTCAGGCACTATGCTAAGCACTTTATAAACATTCATTTATTAAATCTTCTTCACAATCGTATGAGATAGGTCCTGTTAATATCCACATTTTGCAGATAAGGAAACCGAGGCACAGGGAAGTTAAGTATTTCACCCAGAACTGTACAATGAGTAAGTGAACTGGTCAAACTTGTTTTGTGTGTACAGATAGTGAACCAACCTAAATCTGGGAAAAAAACCCGAATATATCCAAAAAAGCAAGCCCTGATAATTAAAAAATCCATCTATGGTTTAGAAAATCTTGGTTAAACATCAGAATGTAGACAATTAGGCACAGAAAGTTAAGTTGGTAGAATAAATATTCTTAAGACAAAGACTGTACTAAGCAGCTAAGTAAACAGAGTATTCTGCCCTGAGGAAGAGTTGCCTTTCCAATGTTTGTATTTTTTTCCAACACGACTTCATTCTGTTTTATTTCATTTTGGTGGTAGTAGGTGCACATTTTTAAACTTTTTTTTTTTCTCCAAAGAAAGACATTTTTCCTCTAGATGTTTCATTTCCAGTTATTTTCTTGTTCTCACTCACCTATGTTTCCATAGCAGTAAAATTCTGGAAAATACTCAGCAAGGCTGAGACAGCTTCATATGCCTAGTGATGATGTGATGATTTTGGATTTCATATTGCCTCCAAGGTTTGTAGAGACTTAGCGTCTTCCCATTCTGACTCAAAATGTCTTGATGTTTTCCTTCTGCCAAAGCCCCTTGCTGGGACCAGGCTGGAGCTGCCCTGATACCTGGCCTGGTGCCATGTTGGTATCGACTTTCTGATCCTTCTTCTGATGTACATTATGCCACTGACACGTAAAAACACAGAAGAGCTATTCATCAAACTCTGTTCTAGGTCTTGGCACCGTAAGGAGTGGAGAGCTCTGTGGTGTTAGAAAGACCTAGCTTCTCATCTAGGCTTCCAGTTTTACTCTTACAGTGATTTCAGAAAAACTCTAAATTCTCTGAGACCTCCTCTGTGTCTTTATCTTCAAAATAATAGGAACTAAGCCATGCACAGAGACTTTGGGCTTATTTTGAGATTAAGATAATGCTTTTGAAATTGCTTTGGAAATCTTAAATGGTTACACAGATAGAGATATTATTATTACCACTCAGTAATATAAAGCACCTTGATGGATTCATCAACTTTAGCACCAATGATACCCCAAGGCATTAATGAAGGTAATTCTGCTCCTTTGTCTCTCCCTCTAGCACCTTTCTAACACAAGTGCTTTAGACATTAGGAAATGTGGCTTAATGAAAGCTGAGGGTTGGGGGCAGCCTTAATGAAGAATTTAATAATGGCTGATTGATTTAATGACCAAGGCAAGCTGCTTGCTGTTGTGCTGCTCAATGTGATGCCAAGATGCCAGTTTTTCATTGTCAGGCTACAGAAGGGGCTGGAGAGTAGGAAGGAAATGACATGTTTGTGATTTGTGTTGCTCTTTGCACTGATGGTCAGCTCTAGTAGGGGATGAGACCTTGTGAACCCCAGGAGAGAAGCACAGGCCAGGCAACTCCCCAAAACCTTGCAAGGTCAGAGGCAGGAGAAGAGGCTTCCCTGCTCTTGATCACTCAGATCGTAAAAAAAAAAAAATAGGACTTTTTTTTTTTTTACATATTGTAGCAGGTTTGATTTAAGAGCAATGGTTTACATAGTCCCAAGTTGTAAAATTCCTTACTGGTGTCATTATTTCATCATCTCCAAGTCGATTTCGGATGCGGACTTTACCCGATGCTGCTTTGGGAAGCTCAGTTAGGAGTCAAGAGCTCGATTAACATGTTGGTTTATTGTATGGCTTTCTTTCAATGTAGAAGGGAAGAATAGCAATGGCGGATTACTATAATTGGGGTGTAAACCTCAAACATGAGCTTTAGAAACGCTTACTGTAGTAACATCTAATTTGTGAAGTACAGCAGTTAGAAAATAGTTTTAACAAGGATAATGAAAGTCAGGTTCCTAAAGACAGAAAATTCATAAAATACTCCATTTCTTCAGAAGCTATTTTATGGACTTTGGCATGTGATAATGTTCTGCTTAGGAATAACCTGCTGAGCTGCTAATGGTAGTGATGTGACATGTTTGACAACAGAGGATTGGAACATCAAGAGTGGTTTTGACCTGCCCTTTGAATGCCGTTATTAATAGCTAGAGTGTTTTTATATTTCTTCTATTAAATTTGTAGTATATAACGTATACTTCTAATAAAAGAAATATAAAAACACCCCAAGGTAACTGCATTCAAAGGGCAGGTCAGGAAAGAATCCACCTGCCAGTGCATTACAGGCAAGAGACTAGGGTTTGATCCCTGAGTTGGGAAGATCCCCTGGAAGAGGAAATGGCAACCCACTCCAATATACTTGCCTGAACAATCCCGTGAACAGAGGAGCCTCGTGGGCTAAGGTCCATGGGGTCGCAAAGAGTTGGACATGACTGTGTGACTGAGTGCACACATGCACACACATACACACACACACACACACAAATATAATTTATATAAAGGTCATTTAATTCTCTTTTTGGAAGAAGATATTAAATTAAAAAAAAAACCATTGGTTAGATTTACTCTATTGATGATCCTGGGATTTACCTTATTTTACTTCCTTTGGAATAATGATATGCATGTAAGGTTTTCTCTTGATTTGACACAGTTTTGGAAAACCATACTTAAAATGTGTTATTTAAAATAAATTGCCGCTTATTTTCAGCCCTTACTGGTGTCATGTTTATTCTTATTATTATACAGTGCATCATTCTTTCAAAGCTGATTTCAAATTCAAGTTTTACTTAATTCTATTTGGTATTCTTACAGGAAAATCTAAGAATAATCATAATGGGAGGAAGTTCTAAGTTGGGTTGTTCTAATTTTTAATTTTTTCAACCGTTATGAATTTCAAAAATTAAAGTGAGTATTTTTTTAGAGGGGGCACTAAATTTTAACCAAGCTTCCCTGGTGGCTCAGATGGTAAAGAATCTTCTTGCATTATAGGAGATCCAGGTTTAATCCCTGGGTTCGAAGGATCTCCTGAGAAGGGAATGGCAACCCCCTCCAGTATTCTTGCCTAGAGAATTTCAGGGACAGAGGAACCTGGTGGGCTATAGTCTGTAAGGTTGCATAGAGTCAGACATGACTGAGCAACTTACACTTTTCACTTTAAATTTTAACCAGAAGTAGTCTTCCTGCTCCAAACTGTTCAGTCTGTGTAAGTTCATAGGGTTCTGGTCACAGTACCATGTTAGGCCATTATATTTAAAAAGGAGATGAGCCAGCTATGAAGTAGTGACTGATAAAGGTGTTCAGTCATTCTTATTTTACAGTTTTAAAGACAAATAAGTGACAGAGCTCTACAAAAAGTTTTATCTTATAGACTTACATAGTATTTGGGCAATGCCATATCCTTGCTGCTGCTAAGGCGCTGCAGTCGTGTCCGACTCTATGCGACCCCATAGACGGAAGCCCCTGAGGCTCCCCCGTCCCTGGGATTCTCCAGGCAAGAACACTGGAGTGGGTTGCCATTTCCTTCTCAAATGCATGAAATACATAGCCTGTATACTTTCCAGAGATTTAAAAATAGTCTCTTGATCTTTGCTCTCACCTGAATCGTATCTTTGGCTTCCCTTCCCATTCCCCTCCTCTCACCTGGCCACTGCCAGTGAGATGCTGTGAGACAGTCATAGAAACTCAGCCTCAGAATGATAAATCATTGACTTGTCCAGGGCCACACAGCTAATGAGGAACAATGGAGAGATTCCATTTTAAAGTCTTCTGACACCAGGCCCTTTGCTTGATTAATGCTGGGACCCTCAAGAGATTCTATTCCAAACTGCTGCTATTACAGATGAGGAAATGAGGCCCAGAAAAAGTGAAAAATTGCCCGAGGTTTCACTGTTAATTTTTCCTTCCTTTCTGAACTACTACGCTTTCTCCCTTCTCCTCCAAATGTTTTTAGAAGTAAAAATAGAACTAGTCCCTCACATGTGCTCATTGTCTCAGACGTCTTCCTGGTGAGCCCATCACTTCCACTAAATCCCAGTGATTTCAACTCCTAATCCACCACCCTCCCCATTCCACCTCTCCCCTGATATCAGGATCTCTTTCTCTAGCTTTTCCTGGACACCTCCACCTGAATGAGCAAAAAAGTAAACTTGAAAGAAATGCTAAAAAGGAAAATTGTTAACATCTTCCATGAGTGTACTAATTTCTCTTGAAATGCAGGGATTCCCTCTTAGAACAATTACCTCGTTTTCCTCTCAGCTCTGATTGCATTACCTCCTTCACTTCTGTGAACATGGGATTGATATGCTTTGGTTCTGGAATTTTCAATTTTGAGCTTTCTCCTGAGTTTGAAATCTACTTTCTCAGATATTTACTTGATATATCTTCCTGGGTGTACTACCCATTTCTCAAGGACAATCTATTCTATTCCAAATTCTACATTTCCAGCCATCCTTAATTGCATCCTTTTTTTGCATTATTGATTTTGATGAAAGATTTTACCATTTGATAAATGGTAAAATCTAAAGTATCATTTACTTTATATAGCTTACTGGTACTGTCAAAGGCAAGGATCTGAAGCTAGAATCTGTGTGTCATCTTTTACTTTTCCCTCAATCTTAGCCCCCACATCTAATTAAGTATTAAATTTTAACAAGTTTACTTCAAACACACTTCTTACATTTGGCTTTTCTTCTTACTTCCACTGCCTTTGTTGAGACAATGCCTTAGTGTACAATTAGTGTTTTTGCACTCGAGTTCCGTTTTACAAGAAAGGAAGAGCATTTATTGGATTTTTACAGTGTGTCAGGGACTGTGCTAAGCTGCAAGGTAGAAAAATATAAAGACTCAACTCCTGAATGTGGGTGGCCTATGTAATAACAGGCAGATACATTTTCCCTTTTATTTTCATTGATTTTACTGATTTTCCTTTTTTCTATCCATCCCACCTTTCCTTTTTTCTTGTCTTTTATCTTTATGATATAAACTCAGTCCAAGTAATTAAAATCGGTTGCCACTTTCAACCACAGCTGTTTACACATGGTGTTGTTTATTGATGAAACTCCTTCAAATCTCATTCTCAAATTTTTCACATGTGAAGATATGAAATGTCAGTACTTTTAAAAGCATTCCTGAACTATTTAAAAGTACCATGCCTAATTTTTACAGAATAGTACATTTGCTAAAAATGAGATTTTGTAAGGTTATAAGAAGGCCTGCAAGGAAAAGGAATGATTATAAAATATGTATAGAATTTTCAAAAGCATTGGAATTTGTTTTGCAAAATGCATGTTAAGTTCTAATATGTCCCCTGAGTATAGTGAATAAAGTAAACATCATCTTAGACGATTTTTAAACAAAATATTTTCCTTAAGCTTTCTGAGGTATTTTAAAGGGAATTTTTAGGATGCTAAAGACATTCCATAGTTTCTACAAATGGTGGTTGTCAGATTTAATGCAGTACTTTCTGTTGCTGATAGGTACACGCTGGTGGATATTTTGCGTGCCATCTTACTTTCTTTAGAAGCCATGATTGAAGATCCTGAGCTTCAGGTGAATGGATTTGTTTTGATCATAGACTGGAGTAACTTCACCTTCAAGCAAGCTTCTAAACTGACACCAAGCATGCTGCGCTTGGCTATCGAAGGCCTTCAGGTAATGATTTACAGAGTTTCTCAGTCTCCCGTGTTTGGCTTATCTATAGTAGAGAAACAAGATGTCTTACTTAAATAATAATAATAAAAATTTAAAAACTAGTTTTTAAGCACAAACACTGAAACACTAATAGGACAAAGGATCATAGAAGAAAAGCTAGAAGATGTGGGCCTTTCAGTGAAGGGAATTTTGTGGTACTTGGCAAAGCCCTCACTATGTCTAAACGTTAAGTGGATGATGAGCTGAGATTTTTATCTTGCTCATCAGAACAAACTCTGGATTTTAATTATTAGCTATTTAGGTTTTTGTTTCCCTTTCTTTTTCTGTGTATAGTTGTTAATTAGCTAAATGTTTGCTTCATTATTACATTTAACCTGGTGAATTTGGGGGATGATTAGCCATATCTTCATGTGGTCCAACAACTGTTGGAAAGCCAGTCAATTAATATGTATTTTCACGCCTAAGATGTGAAATCACTGTTTTGAATTACTTCTTTAGATTTAATTTGGATTTTTGTTGCCTTTTTTTTTTTGTGGAGGGGCCCTCATATGGAATTGACATGGGCATGGTGCATCTTCCAGTGAATGACATTTACCTGGTTACAGATTATGAAATAGAAAATCAATTATTATTCAGTGGCATGTTATAAACCTAATATTGACAATTTCTTTTTAGCTTTTAGGATGTCCTTCTTCTACTCTCTGCTGTCTGCTACTTTATATATAATATTTATGGAATAAAATTTAAAGTCTTAAAAAGATTTGCAAATTAATTCTTAAGTGATATTATTCAGTATTTATTCTCAGTGTGTTCAATGTACATTTTAGAATTTTGCAGCAGTTAAATTTTTGTAACTTTTACCAATGAAAATATCATAAAATAACTAATTTTATCTTTGTCATTTATTAGACCAGGATGTTAGTTTTCTTTAAGTCAAATAAATTATCTGGAGCTGTCAGTTCAGTTCATTTCAGTTGCTCAGTCGTGTCCAACTCTTTGCAACCCCATGGACTGCAGCACACCAGGCTTCCCTGTCCATCACCAACTCCTGGAGTTTACTCAAACTCATGTCCATTGAGTTGGTCATACCATCCAGCCATCTCATCCTCTGTCGTCCCCTTCTCCTCCTGCCTTCTTCATAATAATTTCTGACTGTGTCTATAGGTACCTAAATTGATGGATGATGACCCCCTAAAATAGGGTCACTTTTCCAAGCAGCAGGGCATCCTAACCAAATTGAATTCACAGTTTGGGTTTTGTCTCTGGAGTGAATAAAAAACTGATTTTTTTTATATGAATATGTTTTTCCTGATGCAGGCTTCTTGACTTGCTCCTGGTGAGTCAGCCTTGCTGCTACCTTATCTTGAACAACATTTTATTTTCAGCTCCATAGAGTTAGTTAATATGGTTTGGAGAGAGGGCAACACTTGGAAATGTGTATATCAGGTAGAATCAGTCCTAATTCTGCCCTATTGCCAGTAGCATGTAAAGTGTTCTTCACAGAGAAAATTAGTTAGCGCCAGCATATTGCTTGACACAGAATGGTAACTTAGGCCTTGATTATTGTGATTCCAGTTTCGCTGGCAAGAAGCATAGGCTAGGCCTTCAGCACATGAAGAACTGGAGAACTCATATTATTTCTGAAAGATTGAAAAAAACCACCTCAAGGGTAGGCCTAGTATCTTGCTATTTACTAATTTACACACTTTACGGAGTCATTTAATAGTAATAAGTCATCACTGGAGAAAAAAACATGCTTGGGAGCTTGTACATATTTGGGAGCTTCCCATGACTCATGGCCCCAATGAGGACTTTTTAAGTGCTGAGAGTCAGCACAGCAAGAGCTACAGTCAGAGTCAACGTCTGTGCTTGTATTAGAGAGGCAAATGGTCCCCTCTCCCTGCAGGGACCTCTACTGAACTTCCTTGTCTCTATCCACCATCACTCTCCAAATTCCCTTTCCTTGCTACCGGGACCCAGACTGCGTAAGCAGGCTTGATTCCTCCTGGTTGCTGATTGGGAAGCCACTTAATAAATTTGACGTGTTACTACTTTTAAACTCAGTTTTTCCTTGGTTCAAATTAATTTCTTTTTAATTTAATCTTTTTTTTGGCTGTGCCGGGTCTTCATTGCTGCATGCGGGCTTTCACTACTTGTGGTGAGCCGGGCTTTCACTACTTGTGGTGAGCCGGGGGCTATTCTTCATTGTGGTGCACGGGATTCTCATTGTGGTAGCTTCTCCTCAGATTGATTTTAAATGCTCCATATCTATATCTGTGTCTGTGTCTATATTGGTATCTGTAAACAATGGTGATTCTGAACAGGAGTGTAAGATGTGCTAAAAAGGTTCCATTGTGACATGCGTGCTTCATACTCAGTTTTACATACGAAAGTAACATTTTCTGACTTTTCTAATTGACTGTTTTATTTTACGTTTACTATGTGAGAAATACTATTGTATAATGAGACATGTTTCATGCAGAGTTTGAATAAACTTCTTTTGAGATTAACATAAGATTATAAAATATTTGAAGTAAAGATACATATACACAATTTTTGATTGTTAAACACAGTTATCACTATCACTAAGATCACCACCAACACTACAATAATAAACCCCTTCCGATTAACCCAATTGGAGAAATTAAGAGGTAAAAATATTTTTAATAACTCAGTGATCATTTATATCATGCTATCATCCTGCTGTAATATTGTTACTTTTACTCATTGTTGTTAGTTGCTAAGTCACGTCCAACTCTTTTGTGAGCCCCATGGACTGTAGCCCACCAGGCTCCTCTGTTCATGGAGTTCCAGGCGAGAATACTGGAGTGAGTTGCCGTTTTCTCCTCCAGGGGAACTTCCTGACACAGGGATCAAACATCTGCATTGCAGGTGGGACCACCTGGGAAGCCTACTTTATCAAGCATAAAGTATATCCTAGAGAATTGAACCCAAAGTAAGAAAAGCTACCAGTGGGTCTAGTGCCAGGGAGGAAACTTGTTTTAATGATATATATTATTAATGAGATGTTACTATGTTTTGAAGAGGGCTTATCTCTCATCCTTCTGAGGCGACTATGTAACCTGTCTACCCTCACCAATCCCCTTTTTTCTCAAGTATTTTGAGTGACTCAACTGGAGATAGCACCTTATACTTTGGATAAAATATATAGGCTATTGCTATAATGTCCACCCCTGTTCACAGTACAAGGCCAATAGGGAGAAAGAATGGGCTATAGAGGCAGACAGACCTGGATTTGGATGGCAGCCCTGCCACATATCAAATATTTGAGAAAATTACTTAACTTGTTTGGATGTCAGTCTATTCATTTATACCAATTTTAAAGTATTAAATTAGAAGTGATACATCTTGCACCTAGCAGGTGATATTAATGATCAAAGTAATTGATGTGGATAAGCTCATTTTTCAAGTGGCATTTCTTTCTGGATGTGTGCTGATTTTCTCACAATTCAGTGACTACCTTGAGTGTGAAGACTTTAAGATGCTTGACTTTGGGAATCTGAAAAATATCATACTTTGTCTTAAATGCTCAGATTATAGATGCTCAGATTACATTTTAAAAAAATCGCTTCACTTTGTGGTTAAGTAGCATCTAGATATTTTCATAGTAGGTGCCAAATGGTATATTTTTTCCTGTTGAAAGCCAGGCAAAAAATGAGACTTTTTTCACCTGGTAAAAATTAATCTTTGTTTCTTTAGCCAGAAGCTCCAAGCACAGTTGGAATGGTGGTGATTGTAGAGATAGTTTTTGCCTTAAGGGATGAGCAAGAGTTTGCTAAGTGGATAAGGGCAGAAGAACAGTTTGGACAAGGAAACTTTAGGGAGGTAATTTGAACAAATATATAGCTATTTAAAAAAGGGCTTACCTCATGGCTCAGCTATCAAGAATTCTCCTGCTAATGCAGGAGACACGGGTTTGATCCTTGGGTGAGGATGATTCCTTGGACAAAGAAATGGCAACCCACTCCAGTATTCTTGCCTGGGGAATCCCATGGACAGAGGAGCCTGGTGGGGTACAAGCCATGGGGGTTGCAAAAGAGTCAAACATGACTTAGCAACTAAACAACAGCAACAGCTGTTATAAAGGAAGTATGTGGTAAGTCTGGGTGTAGCTAGAGTGAGAAATGAAACGAGTGACCAGAGATGATCTGGGAAAGACAGGCTGAGACCTGGCTCTTTGGACTGGAGGAAGGCATGCTTTGTGGTTTGACCTGTGTTCTCCAGACATGGGGATGTTTGGGATAGAAAAGTGACCTGGTCATCCCTCTGTTTTGGAAAGATCTGGCGAGTAGAAGAAATGACCGGGATCAAAGGAGGAAGGGTTAGATATAGAGAACCCCCAAACTTCCCTAGAGGTAGTTATACTGGTCCCTTTTTATAGGACAGATAATGAAACTTCAGGGAGTTTAAGACACTTACCTAAATTTTCTCAACAGATATCAAGGCTTGAGTGCAGGTTGTCTGGATTCCAAAGAATGAATATCTTCCATGAATCTGTTGTTCCTGTTGTTTAAACATTAAAAAAATTATACAATTTTCCATTTACAGTTATTATAAAATATTGCACATATTCCTTGTTTTGTATAATACATCCTTGAGCTTCTTTTACATCTAATAGGTTTTGCCTCCCATTCCCTGTTGACGTTTCTGTTGTTTCCAAGACTGCGCCTACGAAAACATGGGTCAGCTCAGGTTAGGGTAACTTCCCTCCCCATGCCAAAAACCCTCACATTTTCGTACAGGTGAAATTGCTTTATCGGCATAGTACGGTACTAAAATAGTCACAAATGGCTGACCTTGCACTTTTTTTGAAACCAAGGGGCGGAACTATTTTCTTCTTCCCAGTGAGTGGTCTCCTTGAGTGACTACAAGCCTCCCAGTTCCCTGTGATGAAGGACAAGGGCAAGGCACTTTTCTGATAGCCAAAGAAAACTTTTATACTCACAACCACAAATTGGTAAGCCACTCATTATATTGATCCAAGGCAATTCTGTAGGCTTTCTTTCTGCAGATTCTTCAAACATTTTTTTCAAATGAAAGGCATAAAGCATTTTTTTTTACCAACACAGTGCTCCTTGATAGATAAGAAGCAGCATCAGATATTTTTTGTGGATATAAAGAATTCAGGCTTTTTTTTTTTTTTTTGAAAGAAACGGGAAAGAGAAAATTGTCTAAAACTTACATGAAGTTAATTGACTAAGGTAGTCATAGTAACAAGAAGCATCTTAGAACAATCAATAGAAGATTAAGTGGATGTGACTTGTTGACTCTAAGATACCTGCCTGGGAAGCCAATTAAAACATGAAATGTTTGGAAATACCTGGAACAGCTGAAATTGAACTTATAATGAAGTGGTATGCTTTTAATATTTTTTGGTAGCTATTGCTCTGTTTTAATTTTTTTCTTATAAAATATTGTAATTCTTAAAACTCTTTGGTAATGAAAGGCTCAGACTCTCTTGTGAATTCTGAATCTCTTGTTCATGATTTTTAAAAAACATATCCTGACTCTGTTGTTTGTTGCCTTTTTGGATACATTTATCTGCTATTCCCCCTTAGCTCTGTCCTGCTGAGTCTCTGTGCTTTTGCTTTCACAATTTCACAGGAATCCCCAAACTCCATCTGCTAAAAAGTACATAATGTAGTCAGGACGGGGCTTGCTGGCAAGGGGTTTGGCTGTAACAAGGAATTGAATAGCTCTTTGAATTGCTACATAAGACTCAGATGTAGGGCTGTCACAAAGTGCCTAAATCAGTGCCAAATTTTGTAAGAACCCTTAATAAATAGGACTTGTGAAAGAATGAAGAATATGTAATCAATTCACAGTACTTAGTGCTGGCCCTTTCTTTTGACTCAAGGGTCCAGTGTTACTAACAGCCACCAATCTGCTAGCTCTGAGAGCTCTGGTCATTCATGCAGAAGGCTGAGAGTGCTGCCACTACAAATTCTGGCTCTAACTGTTTGGAAGCCCAGTCCTACCTAGGGGATCTTGCCAAAAGCAGAGGCCATGCTAATGACTTGGAATATCCCTATCCAAGGCCAGCGGGTGAAGAGCTCCATTAACTTCAGTCTTGTGTTACATTATTTAGTCTTCCCGATCTTACCCACAATTCTCACTAGCTTTGAAACTGTACGTGTGTGTGTGTGTCTGTATGTAGGACGGTTATGAGAGAATATTAAAAAAGAAGTCAGTGAGATCTTGAGTAAATTAGGCTTTCATAATAAAACAAAAGGCCTCTGCTTTGCAACTGTTTCTTGCAATGGTTGTTAACCTGCCAATAGTTTTCATGCTTATTAACTTTGGACAATAGCAGAAACCTCTTGCATGCAAGCTACCTTGTAAATTTAAGGCAGCATGATGGTGCATTGATGGGAGAGGTCTGAAACAATAGCTATCTTTTTGAAAATGAACACATGGCCTCATGAACTGTATTCATTCAGACAGCCTGGAGGTGGGAGCATTTATTTCCACATTTTGTATGCACAGGCAGAACCATATTGAGAAACAGTGACAAGGGCAGTGTATAAAAAAAGTGACATTTTGTGCATCACATGCTTTGCTGTCTGAGCTAATTGTGCTTCCTTTCAGTTGTTTCTTAACCTAAAACCAAATAAGTGAAAACTCTAAAGTTACTTTATTTCATGGTGTGATAATGTGGTTTGGTTGAGAGGTTTAGTCCCCAGAAGTAGAATGTTGAAATCTTTTTAAAAGCTGACCATAGGCTTGTAAAAGCTATATATAATATTTAGTTCAGCAAGGAGGCTAAGGATTATATAATCTTTGCTATCAGGCTAAGTTAATTCTATATACATATATACACATACACACATCACATTTATGTGCCTATATACACATGTATCTGCATATATATCACAATTTTTTCCTTGCATTAAAACTGCTATTTTTTTATATTAGCAGTTAAATCTATTTAAAATGTCTAGTTATAGGAAGTAGCTGTCAACCTGGACAAACGAAGAGATGAGTGCTCTAGATTTACTTAACATACACTTACTGAATTGAAGTAGAGAATATCAATAAGTATCAATAAAATTTAATACCTCTACACTTTCAGCCACTGAAAAGGAGACTAGTTACCTTTTTTTTTTTTTTTCAAATAGTCAAATAATTTAAGCAACAAGAGGGAAGGAAGCAAATAATCTTTCTGTTTGAGTCATTGAGATAATGATAAATGGATAGAAAGTAATTATCTAGAAAGAAAAACTGAACAAGTCATATGAGTTATTCTGCATTTCATTTTATTGGCTGTGTTTAGACAAGTCCTTAACTGGAGTACAAAGAAGATGAGTAACTGCAAGTTCTTTCTTATTCTTTTTATTAGCAATGTAAATGTATCTTGATATATTCTTCTCTCCCAGTAGAACTACATTTTTTTTCACTCTCTTCCAAGCAAAGTGGCAAAATGTGAATGTTCATGTATCTTCAAAAAAATAGTTTAGCTGCAACCTTAAAAAAGAAAGAAATACTGCCATTTGCAACAATATGGATGAACCTTGAGGATATCATGCTAAGTGAAGTAAGCCAGACACAGAAAGACAAGGACGACATGGTCTCATTTATATGTGGGAGCTAAAAAGTCAAATTCATAGTTAACAGGGAGGAGAAGATGAGGGGAAAAGAGTGTTGGTCAAAGGTACAACATTTCAGTTATAAGATAAATAAATCCCAGAGACCTAATGGTAGCATGGTGACTATAATTAATAATAAAGTGTTGCCTACTTGAAATTTGCTAAGAGAGTAGATCTCAACTGTTTTTTATCACGCATACATAAAAAAGGTTATTATGTGAGGTGACTGATTCGTTAGTTAGCCTGTTTGTGGCATACCACATCATGCCATGTGGTTTAAATATATTCAATTTTTGTCAATCATCTTAGTAAAACTGGAAAAAAATTGGTTTAAGACCCATGTGCCATCAGATTTCCTACAGATGTTAATAAAGTTGACATGCTTATCTCTTAAATGCTTAGTCATTTCCCCTTCATAAATGTAACCTCCTGGATTCTAAATCAAAACCTTTAAAAATCACAAATTAAGGCGTCATTTTTGTTTTCTTAGGTTTTAAAATTCTAGTACCATGTTGCCAGAATTTGGGAGGTGAGCAGTTCTTCTGTTCCATCCATAAATAGCAGTCTTATTATATTCTCAAGATTGATCTGGAAATTAAAATACTCTTTATTCTTCATATCAGGGCTTCCCTGAGAGCTCAGTTGGTAAAGAATCTTCCTGCAATGTGGGAGACCTGGGTTTGATCCCTGGGTTGGGAAGATCCCCTGGAGAAGGAAAAGGCTACCCTCTCTAGTATTCTGGCCTGGAGAATGCCATGGGTTGTATGGGCCATGGGATCTCAAAGAGTGGGATGCGACTGAGTGACTTTCATTTTATTCTTCATTATAACCATTCTGAGGATTTGTTTTTAATGGTCTTAATTTTCTTCAGTTTCTGCAATTGGAGAAGTCACAATAAACTCATAAGAGTAATGTCTCCTTGTGTTTATCCTGGGCTAATATTTCATGCACAGTGAATTATAGCGTGTTTTTATGACTTCAAGTCAACAGCAAGGCTTCAGTCATTGGAATTTTAAGATGTAGGTGACTGTGAGGTAATTACAAAAGGTAGTAATAGCTGCTGTAACACACAAAAATGTGTGCATTGGCTTAGCCATCTCATGGTCAAGTCAAATAGAGTC
This sequence comes from Oryx dammah, assembly GCF_014754425.2. Taxonomy (NCBI): domain Eukaryota; kingdom Metazoa; phylum Chordata; class Mammalia; order Artiodactyla; family Bovidae; genus Oryx; species Oryx dammah. The sequence goes on along the minus strand of NW_024070188.1, from coordinate 15,892,752 downwards.
TATGATCCATGTATGTTGCTTTTCCTACTGAGTCAGTAACCCATGTTCCTTCCACCTTGTTACCCCGCTGTTTTCTATATGTGGTTTCCCAGGTCAGTTCAGTTACATTACATTGTTCAGTTACATTACATTTCCCTATAAGGTGAAAAAGCATGGAGAAACACATATGATAACATTTCTATGGGCCAAAGCTGAAAACAGTGTATATTGCTTTATTTGAATTCTATTGGCTAGAAAACTTGGTCAAGTCGACATGCATAACCCTAAAGGAGGTGAAGAAATGTAGCTTGTGATCCTCCTCGGAAGAGGGATGGTGGACACCTTGTTGCAAGGCTGGTTCCCTAAAATGGCTTTGATGACTCTTCTGTCAGCTCTTTATAGCATGTTTGCTTATGTCCTCTGAAAAGAAGTGATAATTAGTGTTTCAAGAAAGTTTAATTCCAACATTCAAGCTCAAAGGAGTAAATGCAGTTTTCCTACAATTCATTCTATGTACTTATTGGAATCTCTGTACTCAGCTAGCTTTGCCTAGGCAGGGGTGCTGGCAATTTCTATGTACCTGGATCACTTAGCTGTATCCCTGTTACAAAGGTAGCTCGGGTGTGATTCAGTCAGTTCAGTGCCCCTAAGATCCTGATTTTAAAAGGAGAAGAACAGCCAAACTCCTAAGATCCTGATTTTAAAAGGAGAAAAAAGGCAAGTCATTCCTCTAGGGTCTCAAGACTGCATGTAAGATGACTATAGTGATACTTTTGTTGTTTCACCTTGAAAGTTAGAAAGCCTCTGAATTGGGGCTTTAATTTTCATAAAGTGAAAACATGATTTTTAAATAACTTGAGATTACCTACTTTGAGAAACTCTGTGAAAAGACTATTAGCTGTTGAAACACTGAGAAGATTTCACTATAAAGTCTTATTATGTAGACTTAAAAACTAAAATCAGTGTCAGACTTTAAGATGTAGAGCCCACCAGCTTTCACCATTTTGTCAATATCTATCAAATGCTTTAAAAACCTGTTGAAGTTTTACTTATTGTTGAGTCATCTAGTCAAAACATGCAAAAACATCAACATAATTTTAGCACATAAATTAACAAAGTAAAATTATATTATCAGTACTTAGTTTTTCAATTGTATTGTATACTATTAATATAAGGAATCCACTTTCCTCTTGACTATATTCTAGTAGCTCTTTATTTCCTGTTATGATTTTTTCCTCTTGTTTATTAAGTCTATATTAAGCTGTCATTCTAGAAAATTTGAGAATTTCACTTGTAGTTACTGTTTTTTAGATTTCCTTTCCTCAAGTCCTTAAGTTCTTAGTTCTCCCTTTTTTCTTTTTTCTCCTGTAAGAGTACAGGGGAGGTAAAGTTGCAGAACACATGCACTCTCTAAAGTGTTTTTATTTTTACATTGGTTGATAGTTTTGTCTAGACATAGAATTATAGACTCAAAATAATTTCCCTCAGTACTTTGAAATCATTATTTTATTGTTGTTACGCATCCATTATTTCTGACAAGAAGCCTGAATTCAGCCTTTTTTTTTTACTTTGTAGCTCCCTGTATTTTGTCTGTAAAGATTTCAGGATCTTTTTTCATCTTTGGCATTTACAAGAATGCATCTGGGAGATGTGTCTACCAGACCTTAATGAATCCTTCACTTAAAAAAAGAAACATTTTTTGTGATTCTTTCCTTTCAATTTTTCTCTGATCCCTTTCTGGTATTCCTATTGTATGGATGTTGTAGCTGTGAACTTAATCCTCTGTGTACTGTAATGTTCCTGGATCACATGTTTTTAAATTAAACTATCCCATTTTTATTTTGAAATTAATTTAGATTCACATGCAGTTATAAGAAACAGTACAGAGAACTCTCATATATGTTCTCCTCAGTGGTACCATCTTGAAAAAATATTGTGTAATCTCACAACCAGGATATTAACATCCATATAATAGGGATGAGAGTCTTGGCTACCCACTCTGTCTTCTCTTACATTACTCTGATGGGGGCTGGGATACTTCACAGCTTGGTGAGGGTGCTCTCATCCTTTGCTTGTGTGGGTGGGAGTGAGGTCACATTTTTTTTGTCCCCTTTAGTGTTTGGCTGGAGTAGACTAGTTACTGCCTAAAATTTTTATGCATTGCTATGAGGCAACCTTCCTGGTCCTCTGTCCAGTGACAGTAAACTTTAGTTAGGGCTTTTTTTTTGGTCTGTGCCCATTGTAGTTTCTAGTGGTCAATTTCCTGAACTATAAATCTGGGATAAAACCCACTCCAGTATTGTTGCCTGGAAAATCCTGTGGACAGAGGATGCTAGAGGGCTACAGCCCAGAGGGTCACAAAGAGTTGGACACAACTGAATGACTAACACTACTCCTACTACATGAAGCAAATTCAAACCCAGGGCATTTGCTAGCATTTCCTTCTTTGGATCCTAAAGTCTCCAGCTGGTCTGCCTCCTTCTCTACACCATTTTATAGTCCTCTTAAATTTGTTTGGATAGCAAGGAGATCCAACTAGTCCATCCTTAAGGAAATCAGTCCTGAACATTCATTGGAAGGACTGATGCTGAAGCGGAAACTCCAATACCTTGGCCACCTGATGGAAGAACTGACTCATTTGAAAAGACCCTGATGCTGGGAAAGACTGAGGGCAGGAGCAGAAGGGGACGACAGAGGATGAGATGGTTGGATGGCATCACCGACTCAATGGGCATGAGTTTGAGTAAACTCTGGGAGTTGGTGATGGACAGGGAGGCCTGGCGTGCTGCGGTTCATGGGTTTGCAGAGTCGGACACGACTGAGCGACTGAACTGAACTATGTTTGTCTTACGTATAGTGCCCAGGCTTTTTAGTCATACTTAATGAGAAGAATAAGGAAAAAAATGATTACTTCATCTTTCTTGACGTGGAAGCCGTAAACATGTATTTTTCACCTTTCAAAATTTAATTGAATATCTGATTTAATACAGTTACTTTGCCTTATTTAGTTTTTGAAGCTGTTGTAAATTTATTATAGCTTGTAATATTTAGTGTCATTTAAGTTTGTGGGGGAAGGTGAGGAAATTGTGCTTATTCAGTCTGCCTTATTGACTTGGAAGCTCCTTAACTCCTTAAAACCAACCATTTTATAGTTTATGATCATGAGATGATAGAAATGAAGGTCATGAGCCATCATTTTTATCTATAGACAAGGATCTAAGGGATAGATTATTATTATTCTATGTAGTTATAGCTTGTATTATTATTATTATGTTCTTTAAATTTCTGGAATGAAATATGGAGTAAGTTTATTTCCCCTCCCCGCCAAATTCCAAGAGATATACCCACAATTCTTTGCCAGTCATTATAGAACTAAGACTCTAAAGCTTAGAAAGCCAGATTTATTTGCAACTAAAACTCCAAAACTTAGAAAACCAGGCTTATTTGCAAGTAAGAAGTAATTTGGAGCTTCCTTGTAGCTCAGATGGTAAAGAATCTGCCTGCAAGGCAGGAGACCTGGGTCAGGAAGATCCCCTGGAGAAAGAAATGGCAATCCACTCCAGTATTCCTGCCTGGAGAATCCCCTGGACAGAGTAGCCTGGCAGGCTACAGTCCATGGGGTCACAAAGAGTTGGACATGACTGAGCAACTAAGCAACACAACAAGGAAGTAATTGAGGTTGATAGGCAGTTTTATCACTTGGCTTTAAAAAAAGACCTCAAAGAAATGCTACCAGTCAACCCATTATCTCCTAAAGTGGCTAAGAAAAGAACATTCTGCCCCACATAGGACAGTGCTGGGTTACTACAGAACTGGTAAGCAAGCTACACTCAGTGATATATGAGGCTTGCTGTCTCAATAGGAAGTAGATAATCAGCCTCAGAGTGGGTTACTACTATATGCTAAACTTAGAGATGTAATTTAGTCTGTGAAAGGAGAGTAAAAGCACTCTGCTGTAAATCATAACAGGCTGTTTTCTAGCTTCCTAAGTATTTGGATCTGGAACATGCATTAACTCAAAGAAGAACTAATGTGACTTCAGGGTTGCATAGTGTTAAGTTGCTCAGTTGTGGGACTGTCAATGATCCCATGGACTGTAGCCCACCAGGGTCTTCTGTCCATGGCATTCTCCAGGCAAGAATATTGGAGTGGGTTGCCATTCTCTTCTCCAGGGGATCTTCCTGACCTTCTCCAGGGGATCTTCCTGACCTAGGAATCAAACTCTGGGTTTTGATTCCTGCATTGCCGGCAGATTCTTTACCATCTGAGCCTCCAGGAAAGCCCATGCTGCTGCTGCTGCTGCTGCTGCTGCTTAGTCGCTTCAGTTGTGTCTGACTCTGTGTGACCCCATAGACAGCAGCCCACCAGGCTCCCTCGTCCCTGGGATTCTCCAGGCAAGAACACTGGAGTGGGTTGCCATTTCCTTCTCCAATGCATAAAAGTGAAAAGTGAAAGTGAAGTCGCTCAGTCGTGTCCGACTCTTAATGACCTCATGGACTGCAGCCCACCGGGCTCCTCTGTCCATGGGATTTTCCAGCAAAGAGTACTGGAGTTGGGGTGCCATTTCCTTCTCCGCCAGGAAAGCCCATAGAAACCCTCAAAGGAGGCTTAGGCTGAATTGAGCAGCACCACGGAGAGCTCCTTGAATTCCAAGGCTGTGGTTTATCTTTTCCACTTTGCAGTTCTGTTTTTCCTCTGGCCATCACTGCCTCTAAAGTGTTTCCCTGGTGGCTCAGATAGTAAAGAATCTTCCTGCCGGTACAGGAGACCTGGGTTTGATCCCTGGGTCAGGAATATTATCTGGAGAAGGAAATGGCAACCCACTCCAGTATTTTGCCTGGAGAATTCCATGGACAGGGGAACCTGGCGGGCTACAGTCCATGGGGTTGCAAAAAGTTGGACGTGACTGAGTGACTCACACACACACACACACACACACACACACACACACACGCACACATGCAAAGCCTCTAGAGTAAGCCTTCTACCTCTTAGAATAGGTCACAGTCCTCACAGAAGTAGAGATTTCCTTTATTATTCCTTAGTCTCATGGTTTCAATGATTCAGTGTTTGAGTTACAGCTACATTTTTCACATGGTCCAAGGTTTTGCTTTTAAGTTTTCTTTTCCATTATTATTTAGCTCCTATCTTTTGGGGATTGTTTGCTGGAAACTCATGTATTGGCATTGGAATTAGAACTATCTCCTCTCTTTGCTTTATTCTTGAAATCTTCCCATAAGTTATTTATATTCTAATTTTAAAACTACAAGACTTTCTAAAGTTGGATATAGGGTAAGAGAAATGACACAGTGATTTGTATTTCATCATAAGGCCATGTAAGGAAGAAAGAGATTGTCTTCTTTCACCCAAGAAAATTGCTAGGGAAGTGGTGGTTTGATTATATGCTTTCTTCATAAAGAGTCATTTGGACAAAAATTATATAGGATATAGTTGAAAATAAAATTGTCTCTCTTCCTGACAAGTGCTAGAATAGGCCAAACTTTAGAATCAAGTATTCCTGGGTTTAAATCTTGCCATGGTCACAGCCAGATTTCAATTTTAGATAGACTGCTTAACTGAACCTAGGCTTTGTTACCACATATAAAATTGGAATTAATACTTTCCATCTGGTGCTATTGTGAGAATTAAATAAGGTAACATATATGAAAGAGATTGGCATGATATCTAGTTAGAGAAGTCACTTGGTTACAGTCAGTCCTGCCCATGCACTTTTCCCCTACCCTGTACCAGAGAAGATAGTTTAAGTAAACTATGTAATAAGATGATTACATATTTAGAACAGAATATGGTTGTTCTGTAATGTAATTAGTCTAATTTGGCAGATCATAACAAAACTCACCAACTAAAGTTAGGTGGGAAGAAACTCTTCCCCCACCTGGATATTTAACAAATGGTCCACCTTTTAAGAAATTAAGTGGATAATTTTCTCTTAGAAATTTACAGTCCCTGGCTTTGTTCTTCTAAGTTGTAACATAATGGGCGCGTGCTGCAGGCTGAGTCACTTCAGTCATGTCCAATTCTATGCTACCCTATGGACTGCAGCCTTCCAGGCTCCTTCAGTCCATGGGATTCTCCAGGCAAGAATACTGGAGTGCGTTGCCATGGTCAAACTTTAGAATAGGTCAGAGATCCTCCAGGGGATCTTCCTGACCCAGGGATTGAACCTGTGCCTTTTAACATCTACCTGCAGTGGCGGGTAGGTTCTTTACCATTAGTGCCATCTGGGATGCTAAGATAATGGATAAATGTGATTATAACAAGTGTAATAAGTATTGTGTTTTATAACATGTAGAACTCATTGGTTTGTTCTTAGGATGTAAGACAGGATTTTTCACTCTTGGGAATATCACAAATATTTTCTGTTGAAATAATTAAGAGATTTATATTTATATGATTATTATACATAGCTCTCCTCACTTAACTAGATGAGTTCCTCAATGATAAGAACAACATTTAGTTCAGCTAAATAACTCACCAACTGTCCAGCAAGGAGGATTATGTCTCTGGTTCTGGGTGGACTAAAGGTTTGTTAAAGACCTGCATTCTTTAAAACTTTTCACCTGTGGTGAAATAGGATGGGTTACTCTTGGAAGAGCATATACTGGAGAGTGCAGTAGCTAGGACATTTGAGAGCTTTGAGGGACTGTGGTAAAGCAAGCTGGTACATTAGAGAAAGTCAGTGAAAGGATCGTCTGAGCAATGGGGATGACTGGATTCAGAAATACTACTGGGCAGTTGATGGCATTTACACACCAGAAGTATGTTGGGTGCAATTATTACAATGAGGAGCAAGGTTGGAATGACAATCTTAAGGGCCTGGCCCCTAGGGAGCAATCAGTTCAGTTCAGTTCAGTTCAGTTGCTCAGTTGTGTGTGACTCTTTGTGACCCCATGGACTGCAGCACGCCAGGCTTCTCTGTCCATCACCAGCTCCCGGAGCTTGCTCAGACTCATGTCCGTTGAGTTGGTGATGCCATTAAACCATCTCATCCAATCCTAGGGAGCTATGGATATGGTTATTAAACATGGTGTTCCTATAGGAAAGAAAGATGGGAAGACAATAAGTTTTGCTTAAAATATTCAACCAAAGAATAGAGAGAGAGAGAGAAGGAATAAAGGCAGCTATCTGAATATAAAGGTAGAATAACATGCCTCGTTTCCTGACCTGAGACAGTTTTCAAACTCAGAATCCACGCACTAAGGGAGAATATAGATCCTCACGAAGGACTCTGCAACCCTAAGTTGTTTCTATGACGGATGATCTTTCAACTGTGAGGAGTAATGGTTACAAAGAATTTATGGTAATATGGGCAGTGGGATTATTAATCTTAGGTGTGCATGATAGAAACAAATGTGAAATAGGATCACGTTTATGATATGTTAAAGAGAAGAAGAAAATGCTTTGGAATCTAAGCAATGATTATACGGGAGTGCTAAGACTGTGGTGAAATTTTTTTTTTCCTACTTTCTGCATTTTATACATTTTATCATTAGGAACATTGCATTTTTATCATAAAACATTTTATTTCAAGCAGTCATCATATACAGTAAAAAATAAAGGAAATTAACAAATAAGTATACAATGTGCTATGTTTAAAAGATTAGCTTCTATTTTAAAGTGATATTGATATAGTCTGATGAGAAAATTAATAGAATCAGCAGCTGCAGCTGCTCATCTTAAGAAAATTGTGCAGTGCTAACACATATAACTGTGATGGGTCACATTTGGGGAGCACAAAGGAAATTTACAACAAGACCTAGGAAAACAGTCAATGAAAATGTAAATATGTTTTGGAGTTAAAGATCAGACATGCTTAAAAGAGCATGTTTTATGAAGCTACTGGACTTATATATAATCCCAAATGTTATGCTAATGTATCTGTATGTACTAACCAGTTCTTGGTAGGAGAAAAGGAAGTGGAATTGTTAAATAGCCATTAATAAGCTCTATTTAAAAGCACTTTAAGCGAATCTGAATATGATAACCATGGACGAGTTGAGTAAAAGACAAAAAATGGACATAAATTACACCTTATAAAGACAACCATGGGACTTCCCTTGTGGTCCAGTGATAAAGACCATCTTTCCGTGCACAGGGTGGGGTGCAGGTTTGATCCCTGGTGGTCAGGGAGCTAGGTTCCACGTGCCTCTCGGCCCAAATTCCAAGCATAAAACAGAAGCAGTGTTGCAACAAATTCAACAAAGGCTTAAAAAAATAAAGACAATCATGCTTTTAAATAGTACATCTTATTTCTGTCTGTCAGTCATATCCTTATATTATTAAAGTTAATTCTGTTAGTGGCAAAATAAAATTTGCAGACAGAAATTGTTTAATTGATCAAAAGAGAGAGTTGATGTGTGTGGACTAAAGTGCTAGAAATGTTTTATGGAAGAGTTGAAGATTGAATGTATCTTCAAAGACAAGAGTTGGTATACAGACAGGGAGGGAAGCAGCAGAGCTAAGTATAGAGGTGAAAATTCATACATTGCATTTTGGATGTGTAATAAGTCTAGGCAGTCTGATGTGATGAGTTGTTGTAAGGTAGGCAAGAAAGATATGCTGAAGAAATCTGATAGGGTAAGGTCAAAATGGGATATGTTTTAAATTTAAACTGTATTTTATGATCACTGGAGAATCAGTGAGTATTTTAAGTCAGAGAATAAATCTTGGAAAATGGCCAATGGAAAATTTAATGTGACATAATTCTTTTGTTCATGATTTCAACCCACAAGTATCTATTGAGTGGGACTAGTTTTAAAGAAAGAACTTGGAAAAGTGGGAATTTAGGACACGTTTATAGCAACCCAGCCCAGAGATGCTGAAAACCTGCATTTGTGCCAGCCAACTGATATGAAGAAGAAGGAGAGGGTATTTTTTGTCTGTTTTCTTTCCCATCCGCATTTTTTTTTCTATCCTCCTTTAAATCTTTGTTACCTCCTCTCACCTTTGTTCTCTCTGAAGATAAAACAGTGGCCCTGCCTCCAAGTGTACCCTGTCCAGTCCCTCCTCATCATGGGTGTGCAAACCACAGTTGTGTTTCTAAAACGTGATCTGGTCCCCAAAGCCTCTGCCCCATCTCATGTCTTTGCTCATGTTGGTCTCTTTGCACAGACAGGAAGTAAGGGTTCTGGCATGCTCCTTGGACCCAGAGCTTGTCAGGCTTACCTCAAATGAAACAAACCAGAGGTTTTGGCAAGGCAAGAGTTTGGGACCTAAATTAGAATGCCATTTAAAGATACTCTTAAAATATTAAATTACTTGTTACTCGTGGTAAAGTTTTATATGGAAAAGATTTTTTTGAGAAGGTTTATACTTTCATTTGCTCAAGATATGATGTAAATTATATTTATGATATTGAAGAACCCCACATTTATAAAGAAGTGCATCCTGTTTTATAAGACTTTTTAATGGATTGATTTTCTCCTAAAATCTGATCAAATGTTGGTAAATTATAAACATAATTTAAATGTTTAACATTTACAGATTCACGACTGGATTCTTCTTTTCCCTGTAGATTTTCTGGACTAGTAACTAAGTACACGTGAATGGAAAACCAATTATTAAAGTATCAGAGAGCATCCTAGTGTGATCTTTCTTGTCTAGTAGCTATGCTATCTCTTGGCATTTTATGTGATTCTGTATTGGGCTCTTGACCATTCTATATAGATCTAAATTAGTTTCCGGCGGTGCCTGACAGAGGAGCACATTCTATGTTGAATGCTACCATTAAGAGCTGAGCGTAGATGTGGCTAGAATCTTAGCATTTGAAGGAAACATAGACATTACACAGACGATCATATGTAATAATTACTTCTGTGATAATATTAAGAGATGATGCTACAGCTTCTGTTTATACACATTCTGAGCCTGCTAGCACAGCACCTCAAAAAGGAGTACTTTTCATCTTTAAGAGTGGCAACAAAGCCCTTTCTTCAGCTAAAATCTGCCTCTGAGTATTGCACCCGTAGGTCCTTAGACCAACTCATCAATGCTATTACACCTAGGAGGGTGGCCCTTTACATAACAATATTTCAAAATCGTAGAATGTCTGTTCCTTGGGACATTTGAAGCTCTCTGGTATTTTCTATTTTATGGTTTTCTTCTCCAAATACCTGTGGCCTGTTCCTCCATCCTTTTCTCTCATGACAGAGTTTCTAAATAGTATATCCTTCTAGTTGCCTTCTTCTAAATTCAAAACTTTTTTTTCACTGTATCTCCAAATTAAAAAAAAAAAAATCACTCCATAAGTGTTTAAATCAGTGTGCAAATGTTGCCCATCATGAGTAAAAGATAGTATTAAATAGCCAAATGTAATGTTAACTTAAAATTGTAAATACTCTGTAAAAGTGCAAGTAACATGCCAGAGAGGAGAATGAAAAGGGCAGTTACATTTTACTTAAGGAAAGATTAAGAAAAAAGATATTCTTTTAGAAGGCCCTCCAAGGATCTTGAGAGAAGGGAAATGTATCATTAAAAGCATTATAGGCTGAGGAGCAGTTTGGGGAAAAATAGAGATGAAAATGTATGTAATGTACGTAATGGGTATTAGAAAGTAGATTAATTTAGTTGTATCTTTAGCATTCATGAAAAAGTAAAGTAGGAAATAAAGTTGCAAAAGTTAATTGATACCTAAAAGGTCATAAATGCTACATACACTAGAGTTTGAATGTTTTTTCTGTGGGTGATCAGTCAAGTGTTTGAATTGACAGGAAAAAAATGTATTTTAATAGAAAAATCTAGTGGGCCTGTCATAAAGGATGGATTAAACAGAAGCAAACATTGTAACATTTGCAACATGCTGTTGCTTATCTTGAGCAGATCATCAACCCTGCTTGTAATAAACACTGTCTGATGATGGAATTTAAAGGTAGCAAGGAACTTAGTGTATGAAAACACAGATTGATGAGGCAGTTTTTGCTAAAAGCACTGTGAGAATAGTTCTCATACATCATCTTACATGGAGAATGCTCTTGGACCTGAAGATGCATCACCCTCCTTAGTGAAATGCTCATAACCTCTGCACACGGGACCTTTAGCGAGCCATACAGACAGCTGAGTCAAAGCTCTGTGCCAGCTCTGCAGTGCCGACTGGAAAAAAAGACAGGAAGTTAAGAGTTTATCACCATTACACTGTTGCCTTTTGCTATCCTAACATCTCCTTTTATATCATTTTTTTTCTTACTTCTTTGAAATAGGCTTTTAAATAGGCTGTTAATAAAAATGTGTAAATTTAGGTCTTTTCTTGTTCAGTTCTATCTGTGCTTGATCTTTGATCTCCTCTCTCGTCTTATGGGGCTATTATAAGAGACAGATAAGAGACTGGATTCTTGAAATCTTGGTGTCATGTTTAATCAGCGGTGGAGTCCCAGGTATCCAAAATCCTTATCTCGTGTTCTGTTTAAATGTTCTCAGGGCTATGGGAGTGAGAAGCAGGAATGAGTCATGTTGAAATCAAGCTGTATGCCACTTAAAACTGTATTCTGTTCAGACTCATATATGACTGCTTGGAAAATGGCTCACTCTCTGCTGGCTAACCATAAAGGTCAGCCCTATCTTCAGTAACATTTTCTTTAAATCTGCTTCCCTTTGTCTTTTTCTTATATCTCCAAACTGGACTTGCTGTCCAGGTAATGTTGGGGTGGAACTAAGGTGTGCAGATCCCAATGAGAGCATGTACTTTCTTTTTCACACTAAAACTTGCTCTGCCAAACTACTTGGAGTAAATCTTAGGGCTTTAACTGCTAATTTGCTTCTATGCATTAGGACAGCTTTGAAATACTTCTGTAAGGAGAATCTTAATCCTGCCTGAAAGGTTACATTCAATTCATCACAGAATGGAGGAAGGATGAATTTATGTTGTGTTAGGTATCTCTCTTAGGCCACCTCTAAAAGCTGCTTGTTTTCACACAAGCAAATGCTAATCCTAATTCCATTTCACATATCTCTTTACCAATCTGATGAACTTTTAAGTGACCATTTCCTGAGGATTGTCAGAAATTACATCCTCAAATTCTGCTGCTAAAACACCCAGGGATATATCTGTAATCCACAAGTACTTATATATATCTTACTGCATTGTCATTATTGTGAATCTTGGTCTTATTTTTCTTCTTTCTATATTTAATTTTATTTGAAAATATTATTTGCTGTTTAGTTGCTAAGCTGTGTCCGACTCTTTGTGTGACCCCATGGACTGCATGTAGCCCACCAGGCTCCCCTGTCCATGGGATTCTCCAGGCAAGAATACTGGAGCGGATTGCCATTTCCTTCTCCAGGAGATCTTCCTGACTCAGTGTCTCCTGCACTGGCAGGCAGACTCCTTACTGCTAGAGCTGCCTGGGAAGCCCCCAAAATATTATATCAAGATATCTACTTCTTCATAGAAAATATAAGAGCTTATAATTAAAAGACTTTTCCCGCTGTTTACTGCCAGTATCTTATAGTCAGCTTTTCACACTTACTCATGAAATTCTTTTTATTCTTTTAAAAAGCATTTTTCTTTTAGCCCAGCCCCTCTCTCTTTTAATTTGTCTAATAGCTTTCTAGTTTTGATTCATGACTATCATGTTGGTTGTTCTTCAGTGAATTTCTGGTTTAAATCTATTGTTTCTTATTAAAATATCTATTTCCTTCATGTTTTCATGCCTGTATTGCCTCTGCTTAATTCATTAGACTTTCGTACCCTTCTCCTATTCTAAAAATGCTTTGGAATAGTTTATGTGATCATGTTTTTTCCCTCCACTCCTCTCACTATTCATGGTTTCATTTCCTCAAAAACATTTCCTTCTCATTATTTTGATGAAGTCTCAGGAGTAAGGAAAACAAATATATATGCTCTGTCTGTCTTTTTAAATCAGAAAATACTCATGTACTTTCATATAATTTTATGTATCACTATAAGCTGCCAAAATGATCTGATAAAGCATAGAGTATAAAATTTTATTTCAACTAAATGGCAAAATCCATGAGTGGCAGGGATGGTCTCTTACCATCACTAGGGAATGACCAAAAAAAAACAAACAAACAAAAAAAAAAAAAACGAGGCTTAACAAAGGTTCCTTGAAAGAATATGTATATCATCAATAAAATGTGAAGTTCTTTTTTGCCTAAACTAACAAAATTAGGAAGGTGGGTGTTGACTGTAGTCTGACTGAAGCAGTGTCACCATTAAAGGAGTATGTGCAGTATTTTCTTAGTATGATACTTAACTCTAATATTCAAATTTTTGTCTCTTTCTCACTTACTAACTAATAGACAAAATTTTAAGAGTGGACCAAGAAGTAGACGTGAAGCTACGGTAGACTCCATGCTTACCTATAGCTTGATTAGAAATTTAGTCCTTTAAAATCTTTAAACTTTCTGTGCCTCAGTTTTTTCAGTTATAAAATTAAGATCATGTAACAAGAGACGTTTCCAAGAGGCTGTGGGTATTCTGTATATCATAATCACCAAAAGTTTGTTTGTTTGTTGTTTCTTTGTCTATGTCAGAGATTTTTTTTCTAAAGTTATTTCTTAGTTGTATATTTCTTCCTAGTAATTTTTTTCAATCTTTAGATATGCATTTTTTAATTCAGATTGGAGATTTTCGGGTTTCTCTTTTTCATACTGGCATATTAATCTTTTTTTTTTTTTTGCTTTAACAGAAACATTTCAAACTAATACTATTTGGCCCATGAAATTGAAAGGTATAAAATGGCAAGTTAATTTTCAGCTGTTTCTAGGGATGGAATTGTTTCCTCAAAAATCAGTTTTTATTTATATTTCAGAGGACTACATAGAGTTATATTTGCAAAATAATTTTAACTTACATCTTTAGAAGAAGTAGATTTTGTTTTTTGTGTGTCAAATTTGTATAGCCACAGTAATATTATATATAAATATTAGAATGTTGAACTGGTAGAGGGTAAACACATAGAAAAATAGAGCAGAGAACCTAGAAATAGACTTATAAAATTATGCTTAGATCTCTTGTAGAAATTTTATATTTCTATTCAGTGGAGAAAGTATAGCCTTTTCAACAGATGATGCAGGGAGTAACTGGACATCCATAGGCAAAAAATGAATCCCAATTTAAGTTTCAAACTTTATGCAAAAATTATCTTAAAATGGATTATAGAACGAAATGTAAATGACAGAACTATAACTTCTAAAAAACTGAAGAAAATCTTTAGGATCTAAGAACAGGCAAAACTTTTTTAGACTTGATATTGAAAACACAATCTATAAAAGAAAAAATAAATTGAACCTCATCAAAATTAATGTTTACTTTGTGAAACATTGTTTAAAGGGTGAAAAGACAAGCCACAAACTGAGATAAAATATTTGCAAACCACATATTGAAAAAAGGAATTTTTGTCCAGGAAACAACTCTTAAGTTAACATTTTCTAAAAAGCTCCAGGAATAAAATGAGCAAAATAAATGAGCACATATCTCACTGAGAAGAATATATAGATGACAAATAAGGATGAGAAAAGATGTTCAATATTTGGCATTTTATGCCTTTAGGAAAAGGCAATTAAAACTACAATGAGGACTTTCCTGGTGGCCCAGTGGTAAAGAATCTGCCTGCCTTTGCAGGGGATATGGGCTCAACCCCTTGTGCCACAGTTATTGAGCCCACGTTCTGCAGTGACTGAAGCCCAAACCTCTTAGAGCCCATGCTCAGCAAAAGAGAAGCCACCACAATAAGAAGAAGCCTACCCTCACTGCAACTAGAGAAAAGCCTGCTTGCAGCAAAGAAGATCCAGCACAGACAATAAATAAAATTGAAAGGAAAAAAAGCCCACAATGAGATATCACTATATACTTATCAGAATTGCTAAATAGTGAATGAAAATACTAAATGATGGTAAAGATCCAGAGAAACTGGATCTCCCATACCTTCCTTGTGGTAATCTGAAAAACAGTTCATAGTTTCCTATAAAAATAAACATGCAACCATATGACCCAGCATTTTCACCCTGGAGCGTATATAGCAGATAAATGAAAACTTAGGTTCACACAAAATCCTACACACAGATGTTCTTGACATAATAGCCCCAAGCTAGAAACAACCCAAATATCCTTAAATGAGTGAATGTTGGTGTATCCATACCATGGCATGTGTGAGTATTAGTCAGTCTGTCATTGACTCTTTGTAACCCCATGGACTATAGTTTGCCAGACTCCTCTGTCCATGGAGTTCTCCAGGCAAGAGTACTGGAGTGGGTTGCCATTTCCTGCTCCAGAGGATCTTCCTGACCCTGGGATCAAACCTGGATCTCCTGCATTGCAGGCAGATTTTTTACCACCTGAGCTACCAGGGAAGCCACTACTTAGTAATAAAATAGGGAAAAAGCAACTATTGATACACAGCAGTTTTCAAGTATATCAAGGACATTATGTAAATGAGAAAAACCAGTCTCAAAAGGTTTTATTCTGTTTGTTTCTACTTATATATAAAATTCTCAAAATAACAAATTATAGTGATGGAGTACAGATCAGTGGCTACCAGAGGTGTGGGATTGGCGTCAGATGGATTGGATGTGACTTTGAAGAGGTAGCGAGTGGGAGCCCTGTGGTGACAGATGATTTCTGGATCTTGAATGTGCTGAGCTACACAGATGATCCAAACTGCATAGAAGTTACACATTTGCACACTCACCAGTGAGTGCTTGTAAAGCTGATGTCATCTGAGTAGGCTCTGTGGATTCAGTTGCTGAGTTGCTGAACTCAGTTGTTCATTCAGTTGTCCAGTTGCTGAGTCATGTCTGACTCTTGGCAACCCCAGGGACTGCAGCACGCCAGGCTTCTTTGTCCTTCACTATCTCCCAGAGTTTGCTCAAACTCATGGCCTTTGAGTCAGTGATGCCATCCAACTGTCTCATTCTCTGTGGATTGTACCAATATCAATTTCTTGACTTTGATGGTTTATTCTAGTAAAATAGTATCCCATTGGGAGAGACTGGGGGAATGGTGCAGAGGGTCTTCCTTTCAGTTTTTCGGCTTCCTGCAAGTCTATAATTAAAAATTTAAATACCAGTGAGTGAATAGATAGATACAGGTACCTTCCAATTGGTGAAAAAAGTGAAAATATTATAGCCTGGATCTCACCATCAGCATCATGGTATACTTAAAACAAATACTTGTTGAATGAGATAAACACTTTTATTATCACTTTTGAAGTACACCATAGAATAACATTCAGAAAAACATTTTTTATTTTGCATCATTAAAAGAAATAGATTTTTTGCTGTTTTGTTTTTGATCAGATCTATATGACAGAGACTATTAGAGAAATAAAAGGAGTACATTTTAATGTCAAATCTACCCTTGTGATAATATGTACTTGTAAAGGAATTTTTGATGCCTTTTCCTAAAGTTGGGGGTTATTTTTTTAGAGTTAATAGACAGAACTTTATATGGAATTTTCCATCAAATATCTACATATATACATACATGAACACAGATAAGACCCATATTGAAGGGATGGTAGGAGAAAAAAAGGACCACAATGAAGACCTGACCCAATGACAAACTATATGAATGAGGCAGAGAGAGGGCTGAAGTTAGAGAAAAGGTGTAGCTCCTGGTGTTTTGTCTCCAAAATCTCTGGAATTTACCTAAATTGTAATTTACAGTTGAGCCATGGACTATTATAAAGGTTAGAAAGTGTTAGTTGCTCAGTTGTGTCTGACTCTTTGTGACCCCACAGACTGCAGCCCGATAGGCTCCTCTGTCCATGGAATTCTCCAGACAAGAATACTGGAGGGTAGCCATTCCCTTCTCTGGGGGATTTTTCCAACCCAGGGACTAAACTCAGGTCTCCTATATTGCAGGCAGATTCTTTACTGTCTGAACCACCAAGAAAGCCCAAAAGATTAGAGTGTGAGTTTTTAAAAATTACACAAATCAAAATATCAGCCTCAAATGTCACAGACTTCAATTTTTAAAATGACATGCACTGCTCCAGTCAGATTTGCACCTTATATAAAATGGATATCTACCGGCCTTATCACTAGTTCAGAAGTGTTGTGTTCACTTAGATTTCAAGGTCAAGTGAAGGACAAGGGGTGTAATTTCTTCTGCTCATGAGTTACAAGGAACAGGTGAAGGTTGGAAGCTTTTTAAAACACATACATTCATGCATTCAGCAATCATTGGAAATAGCATTTCTTTATTCAGGAAATCTGTGCTTTCTTGAGGGTTTTATGCAACTTTATGTGGCTGGGCTGGAATTTTATTTTATTTTTTATGTATATGCCATGATTGAAATTATGGGAAGAGGATGTGTGGTTGCCCGAATATGAATTCTTGGACAAATAAAGATGTTTGCATATCTTTTTCATGCACATTGGCAGGCCAAAAACTAATATGAACTCTCCAGCACCATTGTAAGATTCAACAGTGACAGGAGCCCTTCAGTGTGTAGGAATACTATGAGGGGACAGTAAGTTCCAATCGGTGACATCTCTCCAGACAAGTGTACCATGGTGCACAAACTTGTTGAACACGACTTCCCAAAGAGATTTATTTGTAAGAGGACTTTGCAGCAATGTGAAGGCAAACTTCCAGGGAATAGCTTTGGATGATTATTACTGCCAATAAAATCACAGGGGGTAAAGTAAAGGAAGGATAATCCTACACAGGCCATGTGAATTTCCTGGTGATCTAATTAGCATCTTCTCAAATTAAAACCAAATCAATAAGTACCTTTGATTTTTGTAATAAACACTAGGAAAGCATGGTCAAATCTTTGAGAAATGAAAGAATTTCTTTTTCTTAGAGGTGCATTCATTATGTGTTTTCAGATTTTGGAGAGCCATATCCTTGCTTCCTTCCTGTTGTAAAACTCCCAGGTAAGAAAAAGTAGATAGTCCCAGGTTAGCTAAACTGAAGCATCATCCTCCTTACCCTTGCCCTTGCAGAAGGCACTCAGAGACCAAATAGGAGTTCCTCATTAGCAGTGCTGGGCGAAGGGTCTCTCTCCACCCTGAGCTCGGCTGTGCTGTTCTTCATGTGTACTTCTATGAGGGACACGTGCCTAAACATCTTTAGACCCTTTCAAGCTATCTTTATAATCCACTGCCTCACCATCCATATGGACCCCACACGGTCTTGGAAGGAGTTGGTAGAGCTAAAAATGTTCTGGCGAATGATTGGAAAACATCACTCTGGCTTCAGTGACCTCTTCTCTCCAACTCCTTACTCAAGCCGGCAACTCACGTGATATTGGTCAAGAACTTCAATTAGGGAGACAACTGTGTATTATTATCATTAAAAATATACGAGTGCCTGTAGCCTTTTAAAACATTTTTCAGTGTATTCACAAGTCTCCGGTTTTTGCTCCATTTCTGCTTTTCTGTGTCTCTGCTCCAGTCTGAGTTATCCAAACTTGAGGATAGCTCCACATGGCCTCCTGCCAGTTGAAATTCGACATATCACACTTCCCTTCAAATATAATCCTTTCCCTCTTTCAGTTTCTAGTATAAGTAGTGGTCTCTCAACTAAGCAAGATTAAAATGTACCAGCCTGCTTTCAGCCATTCTCTTGTGTGCTTCCTCTGCATTCAGTCATTTCAGTTATATAATGTCTGTCTTCCCCGTATTTCTGCGAGTGTACCTTGTTTTCCTTTTATTGGTAGCACGTTCATATGACTTGAATCTGTTTTTTTTTTACTGGCATAGTCCTAATAGCCTTGACCTCATGCCTCCTTCCTCCCTTTCTCCCTACTTGAAATCAAGTAAAGTGGGACGTTTTGCAAGTCTTCATTAAGTGAACTGGGTAGGACAGACCATAAAGTCACTATTTTATGTTCTAAGAAATGTGCACCAGGGACACCCAGGGCTCTCATTCCACCCTTATCTCCATTAGTTCCTTTGGCCCCATCCCATCGCTACCCCTTACCGTCTTAAACTCTCTGCCCGGTGATGTGATGACCCGATGGATGGATGTCTGTGTCACACATCACTTGGTCATGAAAAAACAAAACAAAACCAACACTTGTTTTCTATTTTCAACCTGAGACAGACTGTCTCTACATCAAAGTGATTGCACTAAAGCGTAAACATTAAAATGTCAAATTTCCATAACAAACTACACAGCCCTGCTAGATAGGTGTTCCCACAGCATGACTGAGCATGCCACTCTTCTCTGAAGGCCCGATGCGAGATACACACAAACTCTACTGTGAGACAGCTTGGACCGTTCGGGTGGACTGCAAAGCCGGCTTCTCACTTGTGCTGCCAATACTTGTTCACACTTCGCTTCAGCTGCAGACAAACAGTCCTGGCGTCTGTATCCTGAAGGGGCCCAGTCTCCTCTCTAGTCCCACTGCTTCCCTGGCTCTGTTGCCTCATTCACAGTGACCAGATTCTCATGGACATTCTAAGGTTTACTGCAGATACCGCCTCTTTGGGAACTTCTTTCTTCATCATTCCAATTTCTGTTCAATCTATCATTCTTTCTCTCCTTTAAACCTGATAACATCTTGTGGACATCATCTTTCCTTATTTTACATTACTTGTTCCCTTTACCAGAATATATATTTCTTCGAAATAAGGGCTCTGCTTCATTTGTATTCCCCTGATGTTTCCTAGGTTTGAGCAGTTTTCAGTAAATATTTGTTAGAATTAATCAATGCTTAGTTCTATATTGTCTTGATGTTGATTTTTTAATAATATTTCTCTAAGTGTATGTGTGTGTGTGTGCATGTGCACGCATGTGTGTGGGTGTGGTATATGGTCATTTCAGAACATTTGAAAGATATAAAATATATAAAGAATAAAATAAAAGTCATCTATTCTATTACACAGGGTTAATCAGGCCAATATTGGATGTATAGTTCCAAGTCTTTTATATTCTTTGTTAAATTAAAATTTTTCCTGATTTATTACCTAATATTATATTTTGATTGTTTTCTGTCATTAAGAATTCTTTGAAAATGCCTTTTCAATGGCTCTTTAGTATTATATATTACAAATACATCATTCATTTATTCACTCTTTTGTTAAATAAATTTAAATTGATTCCAGTGTTTTCCTCATTACAAAATATGTACAAAACATTCTTGTACAAAAATTTTTGCTCCAATTAATGATAATTTCTTGTAATTTATTTCTAGAAGTGGTATTAGAAGAAATAAATTACATGCTTTGAGATACTGGGGGAGAATGTTTCACCAGTTTCTGTTTCCTTGGCAGACTATGACAGGTCCTGTCTTGCCAAACCCTTACAGCATTGAATTTCACCATCACAAACAATCTTGGCCAGCTTCTCCTGCCGGAGTCGGCAGGAGTGACCTGAAATATTCACTGAAGGACTTCTGCCTAATTCTTTTTATAATTTGCTCTTCTCAGTTCCTCTGGCTGAAGTTTTGCTGCTTCATTCCCCTTTGGCAATTTTGAATATGAGAACGTCAGCACTTCTGAATGTGTGTTACTAAAGTAATTTAAAAGTCAAGTAGGAGACCTGATTCGTTATTGGTCTGCTGCTGCTGCTGCTGCTAAGTCACTTCAGTTGTGTCCGACTCAGTGTGACCCCATAGACAGCAGCCCGCCAGGCTCCCCTGTCCCTGGGATTCTCCAGGCAAGAACACTGGAGTGGGGTGCCATTGCCTTCTCCAATTGGTCTTCTGGCTAGGGGTCAAAGTAAAGCTGTCTTGCTACAGCTAGCATATAGGTTGAAGCCACTGGTTGCCATTTCCTTCTCCAATGCATGAAAGTGAAAAGTGAAGGTGAAGTTGCTCAGTCGTGTCCAACTATTAGCGACCCCATGGACTGAAACCTACCAGGCTTCTCCATCCATGGGATTTTCCAGGCAAGAGCACTGGAGTGGGGTGCCATTGCCTTCTCCGATTAGTCTTCTGGCTAGGGGTAAAAGTAAAGCTGTCTTGCTACAGCTAGCGTATAAGTTGAAGCCACAAGACTCATGACACAGGTCACAGAAAATTGCCATATATTCTCTTGTAATTAGAAATGGTGTGATTGTTTCTTACCTTTGCTTTGCGTTGTTTTAATAGGCGAACCTAGCATTTTCTGCGGTGGTAGTTTTTACCTTGGGCTCCCTCCTGCTGTTACATCTGATTGAATCCGTGCTTCATGGATGGTGAAGAGGTGTGAGAATGGCTTTGTCTCCTGTCCTCCAAGCTCGCTTGCCCCCATCCCCCTGCATGTACCAGGCACACACCAGCAGCGACTAATTCAAATAAGTCGTGTGTCTTCGTGTTAAGGCTCTGTGACTGTGATTTGTTTCACAGACCCTCTCTGACAGCAAATGTAGCTGGGAGAATACCAACTGCTCAAGAAAAAGAGATCTTCTTGCTCATTCAGCTATGTGATGACTAAACATGTTACAAATTCATTTTCAGTGTTGGTTTTACGTTAAGAAATATTTTTGTCTAGGTAGAGCTCTTTCAAGGAGGAATATTTTATATAATATCCCACTTTATGTTACCTATATTTTACTGTACTCAAGACTCAGACATGTACAAAGTTGATGTTACTATGTCACCAGTGTAATTTCAGAGTTTTATCTAGGAGCAGTGATTTAGCGACACTAATAGACCAACTTTGTGTTCCAGAGTTCTTCACAGGGTGGGAAGGGATATATTTGAAGCAAAGTTTTATTTTTATTTTTTGTCATTTTTTTCTTCTTTTGTATTTATTATCTTTTATATTGGAAGGTAATTGCTTTACAATGTTGTGTTGGTTTCTGCTGTACAGCAACGAGAATCACACATAATTATACATTGCCACTCTCTTGAGCCTCCCTCCCCCTCCCATCCCACCCTTCCAAGTCATCACAGAGTGCAGAAGCATCAGGTGATCAACTGCAGGCTCAAGAAAACAATAATAAAATAATGATTTGCCTAGAATTAGAATATACCTGAGATTTTGAGAAAAATTAGTTCTTGCCCACAAATTTCAGAGACCCTGATCACACAGTTATAAGATACTCTCATGGGTGTTCTCTCCATAATAATCCCTCTGGTCTTTTTAATATTAATAATTCTGATTGTGTGGCTGGGGAGGAAGGGGCAAGAATACTTTTGCTGATGGAGACACATTTACCTAATAGGTAAGTGGATTTATCCCTGCAACCTGGAAGCCAAGAGTATTATGGATTACTTTAATACACGTGCTTGAGGCATAACAAGGATAGGAAAAAAAAAATGGAATAACACTTGTGTTTTTTCCTGTGGAATTAGTGTATAACCATGATTTACAAGTGATGATTTACTGGTGAGAGAAGAGATAAAGTTCTCTAAAGTTCTTCATAGATTTAAGAAAGCCAACTATAGTGTATTTAAGATTCTTAAAACAAAATTAAAAATTGGGAAGTGGTGATCTATATTAAGATTACAACAATAAGAACATCACAAAAGTCTCATATTCATGTGAGCAAGTGAAAATCATGTACCATCTTGACTGAGGAAACGATCACTCCTTCCCTTTCTCTAGGTCTGTAGCTTTGTGAGCTGGAGCAGCCTGTGGCCAACATTGGCTTCAGGGTGACCAAGAGATGTTCTTTCTAGTCCTTTGGAGTGGAAGTTGGAAGACTTTCTCAGTGCAAACAACCACCAGAGTAATGCAGTCAGATACCTCTGCCTTCAAAATGTTGGTGTGAGACCTGCTCTCCCTACAGCACATGTCCACTCATAGTTTAAAGGAAATGATAATTTAATCCCTAAGAATCCTGTGGCCATTTTCCTAGTTCTTTGCATTGGGAAGATAACAGCCCTCCAGTGATCCCTCTAAGCTTTCTTTTATGTTTCCCAGAAAGGAGAATATCAGGCAACATCATTGCACTTGGATATCATTTCTAATTAACTTAAAAAAAGAAAACACCCTCAGACAAAACTGAAAAAGAACAAAGCTAGTACATCTCTATAATGGGAACTGAATTTTATAAAAGGAGAGTGACAAGGCAAAAGATAGATTATTAGGAGTTATAGGGTCATAAAGTCTTCTTTAGCCAAATATTGATGCATACAGGATGAAGGAAAGTGGAATTTTTTAAAACAGAAATGTCAGAAATGATATGCATTTGCCCTTGGGTACAGCACATTCTATTGGTCACCCTTAAGAGAAATACATGTTGACACACTTGTATTCATGATAGACACTTTAAACAATAGCTGGCCCTTGCCAGAGGTCCTAAAACAGATACTATAAAGTATGCAAATGAAAATCTCAGAACATCAGTTTACAAATTTAAAAATTTAACATTGTACTTATATAAAATTTAATTTTATATTTTTAAAATATGGAAAGCTCTATTTTAACGCATATTTGGATTTAAGAGTTTAACCTTTAGAAGGGCAAAGTCATTTCAAATTATTTTCATATCTCAAACATTTTTAACTTTAAAAGAATGCCACATATTAATGAGAAATTAATGTACCCTATTTGTCACTCTTTTAAATGATCCATCATGGTTAATCCATGTTTCTTAAAATACTTATTAAAATTAAGACACTGTTTTCTGAAGAATCATAAAATTTTAATCTGTAATTTACATGCATTTTGTTTCAGAGATTGCTCATCAGATAAAAAGCTTTGCTAAGTGCTTATTTCAAAATGCAGTGTGATCTATCTTTGAAGGCTGACTTGTTTCCTGTAACAAGAATTTACTAATTTTTTCAACCATTCACTTTTTTCCCCCGTTTTTTTCTCTGATGACAAACTCTAAATGTTATATAAACTGATTCTAGAAGGTGTTAATCATTATTGTTTCCCTACAGATCAGAGCAATTGCTTTTTGGGGGGTAAAATTTTGTTTCTTAACTATTCTTTGCCTCCAACCAAATTCTTTTATTGTATGCCTACCTAGGTCGCTTGAGGTTTTAATGGGCAGTTAGAAGTTAAGAGGATGGAGATGAAGCAGCCTTCTGCACATGTGCAATTTCAATGTAAACTCTTATCTGTGTACCAGGGTCAAAGTCCTTCATTTTCAATATGTTATTTGCATTTATTTACATATGGCTTATTACCAGTTATGAGACAGGCATAGAAAAAGACATCCCAATTAGCTGATAACTAAATACTTTCCTGTGTGTCTGCTCACAGTTTGGCAGAAGGCACTAGTTAGAATGTTTTGGTAAAAATTCTTGTTTCCCTTGTGAACGCAATTGAATGACTTACCTGGATCTGTCTGTCCACTATTAAGGACACTAAACATACAGGATCACAACTGATTTTTGGTTCCAGACACTGTTCAGGGTGCTAGTGTTAGGGAATGGGAGCAAGGCTTTGGAACTAGAACAAATGTTTCATTCAGGAATTTAACCTCCTTGAAGATGGTTATGGCATGTAGTCAGATAGCTAATACAACATTCCAGAAGATGGATATGAGGTAGTAAGACACTAGTTTACCATCTAGAAAGGATATCCTCAATATACATACTTAGGAAAACATGGTATGGTTAGCATGGCAAAGCAACCTTCAGAAGTTTGAACATATCTGAAGGAAAATAATGTTGACTGTTGACTAAAAAATATAGTCACAACCTGAAAGACAGTTATTTTATTTTGTTTTTTTGGTGGGAATGTGTAGCTCTGAGAAAACTGCTCTAAGAAGGAAGGAAGGGAAGTCAGGCTATATACAAGTTTGCAACAAAGGGAACAGGCAATCTGAACATCAAAGATCAGGTGTCAGTTTAAGGAATTTAACATTCTGTGTATGGGAAGATGCAAGCCTCTGGGCTCGCTGAATTCAATCCTTTCATATGAACCTCAGCTGTCTGGGGCCCATCCTCTTTCCTTCATCTTGCTTCTTGCATTCCCCAGCTCCTCAGCAGTTACTGTGGGTAGGGGGTGACAGCACCTGTTGGATCACAGTTTGGGGAGCCCGCATTCACATTTGGAGGCCAGAAATTGCTGATGGCCTGACATTTCTTGTTTGTTGATATGGCAGGAGATATTTTCATTTCACCTGATGCTACCTGAGGAATGTGCATATGTGCTTGGTCCTCAGTCATGTCTGACTCTGCCATCCTGTGGACTGAAGCCCACTGAGCTCCTCTGTCCATGGAATTTTCCAGGCAAGAGCACTGGAGTGGGTTGTCATTGCCTTCTCAGGATCTTCCCGACCCAGGAATCGAACTCGTGTCTCTTATGTCTCTGGCATTGGCAGGCAGATTCTTTACCATTGAGACACCTGGGAAGCCCACCTAAGGAACCAGTAGTATCAGTTGCTATAATAATCGCCTTCTACTTTCTATATCTGCTCATACTTTTAGAGAGAGTGATGTTACATATGTTGAATACATACATGCCATTATTTAAAAAAAAAACACTATTATCGTAATTCCTGACTATTAGATAGAGTTTCATGTCATCTATATAAAATTTAACTGAAAAAAAATGGAACATATCCCAAGATGCTTACAGTATTGCTTTTTGTCTCCGGTTGGTAAAATTATGAGTGACTTTTAAAAAATTATACTTATTTTGTGTTAAAAATTTCTGCAACAAGCATGTTTTATATTTATTATTATTATTTTATGATGCTAAAAGCATCATAAAAGAATAGTGTATTATTTTTTATTCTAATGTAACTTTAGGGATAGAGTTAATGGAATTAAAGATCTAATTTCTAGGTGCTGGTGTATTATCACTAAATGCATTTTGCCATAGCACATACAGTAGTTGAAACTAAGTGCTATAGAAAAGTGCAAGAAAAGATGAAAAGAAAAGCATTTTAAAAAGCTGAATAGATTTAATTCAGAATGGGTGAACTACAAGTTGAATTTTTGCCTGTATTCACATGGAGGACAATTCTTAACACAGTTGAAAAGTTTAGGAATCCTGGACTGTGTGGTTTAGGAATTCTAACTAGTCTTACTTGTGAAACAAGACCAAAATTGTGGATTTAATAATAGAAAGTTCATTTTCCTCACATTTATGATGTCAGACTTTACACCAGAGATTATATTGATTTATGCTCTTAAATCTGAGTTTATTCATGGTAGTAGTAATCTTATTACACAATTTTTATATTTCATCAAGATTGGTTAAAAAATTCAAGTAATATGCTAATAGAGTCTCTGGGTTTCTTCTTGAATGGTTAGGTATTTGGAGCAAACATATTTTTTTTGCTAGAAATATGTGAATAATCAGTTATGTATATTTGATAGATACAAATATGTTTGTCATTGTGTTGTTGTTTAGTCATTAAGTCATGTCTGACTCTTTTGCAACCACATGAACTACCAGGCTCCTCTGTCCATGAGATTCCCCAGGCAAGAATACTGAAGTGGGTTGCTATTTCCTTCTCCAGGGGATCTTCCCTCCTAGGGATCAAACCCATGTCTCCTGCTTGGCAGGTAAATTCTTTACCACTGAGCCACCTGGGTGGTCCCATAAATATGTTAACTCCTCCATATAGTGCCAGTGGTGCCAAAGCCTATAGTGTCTATAGTTTTTCTGTGCCAACAAGGAGATGGTAAGGCTTTGCTTTAACTGAGCTTGTTTTGAAATTGTTTGTCAAGGCAGTCACCTCTTAAAGAAACTCACATACTACAGGATAGAAGTATTTCCAAATCCATTTTCTCCCAAAGAATGATATTTATTTAAGTTTATGGTCGACAAAGGATGAGATGATTGGATGGCATCACTGACTCAATGGACATAGTTTGAGCAAGCTCCAGGAGTTGGTGATAGACAGGGAAGCCTGGTGTGCTGCAATTCATGGGGTCACAAAGAGTCGGACCTGACTGAACTGAACTGAATGGTCTACAGAGGCTTGGAGAGATGCTGAATTCCACTAGAGCTTTAGTGGGTCACAATTGCATTTAACTGAAGAATTTATTCAAGATAGTTTGTACATTAAGCCCAAATGTTCTGCTCAACGGAAAATGAATGGAAGCAGGTGAATTGGCAAAAGCTCTTGGAGGATAGAAATTCTATTAACTTTCTTCAGCCCTTTTCGGCCCTTCTCATTAATTGCAAAGCATTTCTTGTTTCATTGTCTCCAGGGAACAGCAATGTGCCCAGCAGAGCCAACGACTAGCATATTGTATTTTCTTGATATTTTTATTATTGTTTTGTACTCTGTAGTGTTGGAGGAGGGAATGGCAACCCACTCCAGTATTCTTGTCTGGAGAACCCTATGGACAGAGGGGCCTGGTGTGCTACAGTCCATAGCGTCGCAAAGAATAGGACACAACTGAAGTAACTTAGCACCCATGCATGCACTCTGTAGTGTTATTTAAGGCCAAGCAACTGGCACTCCACTCCAGTACTCTTGCCTGGAAAATCCTACGAACAAAGGAGCCTGGTAGGCTGCAGTCCATGGGGTCGCTAAGAGTCGGATATGACGGAGCGACTTCCCTTTCACTTTTCACTTTCATGCATTGGAGAAGGAAATGGCAACCCACTCCAGTGTTCTTGCCTGGAGAATCCCAGAGATGGGGGAGCCTGGTGGGCTGCCATCTATGGGGTTGCACAGAGTCAGACACGACTGAAGTGACTTAGCGGCAGCAGCAGCAACTGCCCAGTAAGCCATATTGTAAAATTTCATCTATGGTCATTTCCACTTGTGTAAAGGGAGAGTTCATTGTTAACTTGGTAGCTTAGTACCAAGGAGGTGTGCTGAACGAGTAACACCAATGATTAGCCGTAGCAATCTTATTAAATGTTGTTCCCATTTTGCAGATAAAGAAATTGTAGCTCAGAGAATATGGCTTACCTAGATAGCATATTAAAAAGCAGAGATATTACTTTTCCAACAAAGTGGTCATGTATGGATGTGAGAGTTAGACTATAAAAAAGGCTGAGCACCGAAGAATTGATGCTTTTGAACTGTGGTGTTGGAGAAGACTCTTGAGAGCCCCTTAGTCTGCAAGGATATCCAACCAGTCCATGTACCCCAGTGTTCATCGCAGCACTGTTTATAATAGCCAGGACATAGAAACAACCTAGATGTCCATCAGTAGATGAATGGATAAGAAAGCTGTGGTACATATACACAATGGAGTATTGCTCAGCCATTAAAAAGAATACATTTGAATCAGTTCTGATGAGATGGATGAAACTGGAGCCGATTATACAGAGTGAAGTGAGCCAGAAAGAAAAACACCAATACAGTATACTAACACATATATATGGAATTTAGGAAGATGGCAATGATGACCCTGTATGCAGGACAGCAAAAAAGACACAGATGTGTATAGCGGACTTTTGGACTCAGAGGGAGAGGGAGAGGGTGTGATGATTTGGGAGAATGGCATTGAAACATGTATAATATCATGTAAGAATCGAAATGCCAGTCTATGTCTGATGCAGGATATGACACGCTTGGGGCTGATGCACGGGGATGACCCAGAGAGATGTTGTGGGGAGGGGGGTGGGAGGGGGGTTCATGTTTGGGAACGCATGTACACCTGTGGTGGATTCATGTCAATCTATGCCAAAACCAATACAGAATTGTAAAGTAAAAATTAAAAATAAATAAATAAATTAAATAAATAAATAAATAAAAGGGTGGCAATCGTCAAAAAAAATAAAATAAAATAAAAATGGTTTGTCATATCATGCAACACAGTATTACAGAATTTTCAGCATTTATTATTATTCTATTATATTAAGAAATTGCCAAAATTTTCACCTAAGTTAAAAAGTGGTGCCAAATAACACACAATAATATCTATTTTGAAAAATTAAATAAAGAAACTGAAGATTAGCAAACTATTCCTTTTATATTTTTTAAAGTTATACACTGAAACATTCTGTATTACAGGAAGCATGAGAGCACAAAATAAAAATGTCTGCATTAACATAATAATTGAAGCTTTTTTTTTTTTTCATTTTTAGTTCGATTCCCTTGTAAAATATTTTGGAAAATAAATATTATCTCAAAAATAAATAAATAAATAAAGGAGATCAGTCCTGGGTATTCATTGGAAGGACTGATGTTGAAGCTGAAACTCCAATACTTTGGCCACCTGATGCTAAGAGCGGACTCATTTGTAAAGACCCTGATGCTGGAAAGGATTGAAGGCAGGAGGAGAAGGGGACAACAGAGGATGAGATGGTTGGATGGCATCACCAACTCGATGGACATGGGTTTGGGTGAACTCTGGGAGTTGGTGATGGACAGGGAGGCCTGGCATGTTGCGGTTCATGGAGTCACAAAGAGTAGGACATGACTGAGCAACTGAACTGAACTGAAATAATAAATATCAAGATCTATTTCATTTAATAAATATTCATCTAGCTTTGCTCTGGGACACACACATATATACACACATTTTCAAAACACTAGGAGTATAAAGGTGAATCAAGCACAGTCTGGATCAACATTCAGTGCACAAAACAGAAATCTCTGGATAGTTCAAGTGGATTTAAATGCAGGGAGTGAGTGCCTGAAACCTCATTGGAAGAGCAGGAGGAATGAAAATTAGGGAGGACTGTGACTACTCTCTTGTTTTGAGGTCACAACCTTGCAGATGAGATTCAGAGCTCAATAAACAAATGTCTTTACCTTCTTTTACTGACTGATGTCCCAGCAGACTTTTACCTGCCAAAGTGACAGCTACAAAGTGGAAGATCACGTCCAGATTCTGCTGTAAACAGTTGCTCCTCGAGAGCTTGCTTTTGTTGTTATTTAGTCACTATGTCATGTCCAACTCTTTTGTGGCTCCATGTACTTTAGGCTCCTCCATCCATAGAATTTCCCAGGCAAGAATACTGAAGTAGGTTGCCATTTCCTTCTCCAGGGCATCTTCCCGACCCAGGGATCAAACCTGCATCTCCTGCCCTGGCAGACAGATTCTCCATCCTTGAGCCCTTGGGGAAGCCTGGTGCTTTTTAGCAGCTGTCATTGCACAGGAAGGTGACTGCTGCCTCCTTTTAGTCCTTTAAATCTTACTCAAGTAGATCTCATGTAGATCTCTCCTATTAAGAACCCCAGTGGTGAGATTCCTATGGTTTAACCTTCCATGCCCTGCTCTCTTAGGTGGGCATGAAGTGGATGGAAATGGATGGCAGGCCCAGCACCAACAGATCATATGGAACACTTTGAGTGCAGAGGTTTATGCACTCAAAGAGCTCACAGTTTAGTAGTGAAAGCAGATAAATTAAGAGACAATTTTAGTATCTCATGGTAGGTGCAGTGATGGACTCCAGCACTGTGATGGTAGAGGTAGGCTTTTATGGGAGAGTAGTGGGATGAGGCTACCAGTGGCTCAGATGGTAAAGAGTCCTGCAAAGCAGGAGACCCGAATTCAATCCCTGGGTCAGGAATACTCCCTGGAAAAGGAAATGGCAACCCACTCCAGTATTCTTGCCTGGAGAATCCCATGGATGGAGGAGCCTGGCAGGCTACAGTCTATGGGATTGCAAAGAGTCGACACAACTGAGCGACTTCACTTTCACTTTACTTTCTTTCAGTGGGATGAGAAGAGAGGAAAAGGATCAAAAAAGCTTCCTGGAGAAGATGTTGCCTGAGCTGATTCTTAAGGGTTCAGTATGAGCAGATTATTTTAAAAAGGGGGAAAAAGAAATAGAATCAACAAATAATAAAACAGCACATGAATATGAACAGACATGAAGGGGATGGAGGGAAGTGACACGGTACTAAGCAGAGAAATGGGGATAGTGGTTTCAGATTTTCCTGGGATCACATTGGCATCATATGGAAGGTGAATATGAAAATATGAAGCTGCACAGCATTGGGTATAAATATTGCAGGACTTGGGCTGTGGTAAGAAGTGAAGGAATCAGACTTCTGGTTTTCAGTTTCATATATAAAAAGCTTGGAAGTTGCTACTCTGTCCTAACAAGGAAAAAATGGAATAGGTTGAAAAGTTAACGACTCTTCTTAGATTTTTGAAGATGATACAAGGATACAGGGCAATCCCCTACCTCCAAGACTGGAGAAACAGGTGAATACAGGCAGTCTTGGCTTAGTGGGGCAGAAACCCTCGATCAGAATCCAACGTGGGAACCAGTGCTGGAGCCTGAATTATAATTGACAAACTGCTGGAGGCTCATTGTACAAAATGCTGAGAGTGAAAAACTCCAGTAAGGGTGCAGGTATAGGGGGCCATCCACACTTTGGTGAGATTTACCTCCTCCAGAATCTTGACCCAAGTTTTCTCAGTAAGTATTTGAGAAAAATCCCCTTGTGTTTGCTTTGGGGGTGGGGAAAAGGAACCATTTTTGAATATGCCAGAGCACTGTGCTCTGGCCATCAAGGCTTGCTCTCAGGAGAACACACAAACTCTGCGCTTAAAGAGCTCACAGTTTGTAAATTAAGAGAAAATTTTAGTATCTCCTGGTAGGTGCAGGTAACCAGAGCCCAACCGGCTGGGTATTGTTAGAATATAACTGACCTATGTGGAGAAGGAAATGACAACTCACTGTAGTATTCTTGCCTGGAGAATCCCATGGACAGAGGAGCCTGGCAGGCTACTGTCCATGGGGTCACAAGAGTAGGACATGACTTAGTGACTAAACTACCGCAAATAATTTAAGGAAAGAAAATTCCCAGTTTTAGTCTTCCACATGGGAGAAGAGAAATACCCAACTCTGGGTGCTTTAGCCGTGTTGTTCTACCTAAGTGGGGAGAAAAAAATTAAAAAACAAAAACCAAACACTTGGGAGTGCACAGTCCAGTGACAGGATCATTAAAAGCATGAGAGCTAGTCCACTGGACTATAGAATGCTTTACCCTGCCCCGCATCTTACCGTTATACTACTGAAGGCTTTTTACAATAGTTCCTTTTGTCTGGTAGGTCATGCCTGGCTATCATGAAAAAATTAAAATGCATAGCTCAAAAAAGGTAGAAAGCACAATTTGAAGAGACAAAATAATCATCAGAATGATACATGGCAGGGGTGCTGGAATTATTAAACTGGGAATTTAAACAACTATGAGGAATATGCTAAGGGCTTTATTAGATAAACTGGAAAGCAGTTTAATAGATAAACTGGGCAGTGTAAGTCAAGAGGTGGGAAGTCTAAAAAAGAACGAAGAAAGAAATGCTAGAGATCAAAAACACTGTGACAAGACTGAGAGATGTCTTTGATAGACTTTTTAGTAGACTGGACACAGCTAAGGAAGAAGCCCTGAGCTTGAGGATATATCAATAGGGAACCTCAAAAACTGAAATGCAAAGAGAACCAAGGGAAAAAAGCAGAACAGAATAGCCAAGGACTGCAGGGCAACCACAAAAGATGTATCATACGGATAATGGTAACACCATAAGCAGGAGAGAAAGAGAGAGGAAATGAGTGGTGTCACAGTGAGGAAAGGAAGGAATCAGTTGTTATGTCCTTGTTGTGGACCTGGGTGCCTGAGAGGACACAGGCGGTATTAAGTTAGAATTTTAACCCAAGTCTACTTGATTTCAAAGTCAGTGCTTTTCTTTCTCTTTTATACCATCTTAACTGTGACCAAGTTAAGATGTGTCTAATGCCATCATTTGTAAGTTATGTGCTTATGTGTGCATATTCCTTTTTCACAATAGAAGCATGACCTTCAAATGATTCTCAAAGGTGAAAAGTCTCCGAGCTAAGACTTTTGGTTAAATAAACCGATAACTGTTGTTCATTCCCTTTTGTTCTAGACATCAAAATGCCCACTCAGGAGTATATTTTAAAAGTGTACCAAGTAGTTCTGCTTTAGGCAGTGCTGTAGGTTAAAGATTCTTCAAGAACGCCCTACCATGAAACATCAAAGTCTTGAATAAATCACAATGAAAATATGTCTAGGTGATCTACTGAACTGTAGTGAACATAAGACAAGTCCCAACAGAGACTAGCACACAGAGTCTACTTGAAAGAAAAAAGAATTTAAGTGAAGTTTGAATGGTTCTGCAGGTAAATGTTGACTGTAAGAACCTAGGTGGCGCTAGTGGTAAAGAATCCACCGGCCAATGCAGGAGACAAGAGATGAGGATTCAGTCCCTGGGTTGGAAAGATCTCCTGGAAGAGGGCATGGCAACCCACTCCAGTATTCTTGCCTAGAAAATTCCATGGGCAGAGGAACCTGGTGCAGTCCATGGGGCTGCAAAGAGTTGGATGCAACTGAGCACACACACACACACAAGAACCTAGAATTTTGGAGAGTAATGGTTGCTGGGGCTGTGGGGTTGGCAGGAGCAGGCATGAGGCTTGCACACACTGAGGGCAAGTTGGTGACTGATGAGAACCTGCATTCCTCCAAGTGCTACATCCTTAGGGGAAGATTGTGCTGGGAAAATCCCGGCTGGCCAGGAAACCTTTAAGGAAACCTGTCTGCTTCTCCCATGCGTGCTTGCTCCGTTGCTTCAGTCGTGTCCGCCTCTTTGCAACCCCATGTACAATAGCTTGCCAGGGATGGGATTAGCTTTGCAACCCCACGTACAATAGCTTGCTCGGTCCATGGGATTTTTCTGGCAAGAATACTGGAGTGGGTTGCCGCGCTCTTCTCCAGAGGATCTTCCCAACCCAAGGATTGAACCCCCATCTCCTGCTTCTCCTGCATTGCAGACAGACTCCTCATTGCCAAGCCACCAGGGAAGTCCACCTCTTCCATATTCAGGTATAAAAAAAATAATAGTAATAATATTAATATTAATAATGATGATGATAATAGTCTTCCCTGATACTCTGAAGTAATAATCGTCTCATGTGTCTGACATTTGCACATACATACCTTCTACAGGCAGAGAAACTGTGAGATGAGAAATTAAATTATAGCCGAACTAGGTTGATAGAACCTGATAGGAGCTGATATAGATCTTTCCTGGAGAGAAGCATCCTCAAGATAGCTCTTTCAGGATTCCCAATGATTAATAGTAGCCAAATATAAACTCACTGTAAACAAGATATCATGAAAAAGGTCAGCAGAGACAGGCCCTCAAGGACTCAGAAGCAGAATACCTCTGAGTAAAATGGTTATGCTATCAAACAAGTTATTAATGATGGAATTACAAAGAGCAAAGACCAAGCAACTAGCAAATTAAAGTGTCAAGAGAACCTATTTTATACCCGTTAGATTGGCATTAGGAAGATTGACAATACCAAGTGTACGAGGAATAACCAGAACTTTCCTGCATTGCTGGCAGAAGGAAGAGTATAAATTGCTACAATTTGATCTCACTTCTTCTAACTGAAGAGGAACTAAAGAGCTTCTTGATGAAGGTGAAAGAGGAGAGTGAAAAAGCTGGCTTAAAACTCAACATTCAAAAAACTAAGATCATGGCATCCAGTCCTATCACTTCATGGCAAATAGATGGGGAAAAAGTAGAAACTGTCTGATTTTATTTTCTTGGGCTCCAAAATCACTGCAGATGGTGACTGTAGCCACAAAATTAAAAGACATTTGCTCCTTGGAATAAAAGCTATGAACAACCTAGACAGCATAATAAAAAGCAAAGACATCACTTTGCCAACAAAGGTCCATCTAGTCAAAGCTATGGTTTTTCCATTAGTCATGTATTGATGTAAAAGTTGGCCCAAAAGGAAGGCTGAGTGCCGAGGAATTGATGCTTTCAAACTCTGGTGCTGGAGAAGACTCCTGAAAGTCACTTGGACAGCAAGGAGAGCAAACCAGTCAATCTTAAAGGAAATCAACCTTGAAAACTTACTGGAAGGACTGATGCTGATGTTGAAGCTGAAGCTCCAATACTTTGGCCACCTGGTGCGAAGAGCTAACTCATTGGAAAAGACCATGATGCTCAGAAAGACTGAGGTCAAGACTAGAAGGAGACTGCAGAGGATGAGATGGTTATATAGTGTCACTAACTTAATAGACATGAGTTTGATCAAATTCTGGGAGACAGAGAAGGCCAGGAAAGCCTGGAGTGCTTCAGTCCATGGGGTCACAAAGAGCTGGACATGACTGAACGACCGGACAGCAACCATGCAATGGTGTGCTATACGATAGTGACAGCCAACTGCAGCTACGCACAAAATGTTTACATTTCACATCAACAAACCTCAATAACACCATTATGTGATGACATTCACTATGACATTTGTAAAGTTTACGTGGTGCTTGCTAAGTCACTTCAGTTGAATCTGACTCCTTGCGACCCTATGGACAGTAGCCCACCAGGCTCCTCTGTCCATGGGATTCTCTAAGTAAGAATACTAGAGTGGGTTACCATGCCCTCTTCCAGGGAATCTTCCCAACCCAGGGATCTAACTCGCATCTCCTGCGGCTCCTGCATTGCAGGCGGGTTTCTACTGCTGAGCCACCGGGGGAAGCCTGGTATATTTGTATATGTAGTGTTCTTGCCTGAGAGAGGAGCTTGGTGAGCTACAATTCATGATCTCTCAAAGATTCGGACATGACTGAGCAACTAACACACATAGCAAAAGAATAAAATATAAAAATAAACAAAATATGCAAAATATAAAATAATAAACATGATATATAGTCATAATATTTATAATATAAAATATAAGCAAAAGAAATGCTTATATTTGAAATAAAATATGAAATTTTAAAATGTGGGTAAGTGAAAGAATATGAAAATACAGTGGGCTTCAAGGTTACCAGCATATTCTATTTCTTAAGCTGAATGGAGGGCACATTTTAGTATTCTTTTTACTGTGTATACTTTATTTATCTTCTTTTTATGTATAAAAATATGATTTAAAAACAACTATGTCTTCTTTTTTCTGGAACTCTTTTGCTTTTTCCATGATCCAGCGGATGTTGGCAATTTGATCTCTAGTTCCTCTGCCTTTTCTAAAACCAGCTTGAACATCAGGAAGTTCATGGTTCATGTATTGCTGAAGCCTGACTTGGAGAATTTTGAACGTTACTTTACTAGCATGTGAGATGAGTGCAATTGTGCGGTAGTTTGAGCATTCTTTGGCATTGCCTTTCTTTGGGATTGGAATGAAAAAGGAGTACGTCAAGGCTGTATATTGTCACCCTGCTTATTTAACTTATATGCAGAGTACATCATGAAAAACGCTGGACTGGAAGAAACACAAGCTGGAATCAAGATTGCCGGGAGAAATATCAATAACCTCAGATATGCAGATGACACCACCTTTATGGCAGAAAGTGAAGAGGAACTAAAAAGCCTCTTGATGAAAGGGAAAGTGGAGAGTGAAAAAGTTGGCTTAAAGCTCAACATTCATAAAACGAAGATCATGGCATCCGGTCCCATCACTTCATGGGAAATAGATGGGAAAACAGTGGAAACAGTGTCAGACTTTATTTTGGGGGGCTCCAAAATCACCGCAGATGTTGACTGTAGCCATGAAATTAAAAGACGCTTACTCCTTCGAAGGAAAGTTATGACCAACCGAGATAGCATATTGAAAAGCAGAGACATTACTTTGCTGACTAAGGTCTGTCTAGTCAAGGCTATGGTTTTTCCAGTAGTCATGTATGCATGTGATAGTTGGACTGTGAAGAAGGCTGAGCACCGAAGAATTGATGCTTTTGAACTCTGGTGTTGGAGAAGACTCTTGAGAGTCCCTTGGACTACAAGGAGATCCAACCAGTCCATTCTGAAGGAGATCAGCCCTGGGATTTCTTTGGAAGGAATGATGCTAAAGCTGAAACTCCAGTACTTTGGCCACCTCATGCAAAGAGTTAACTCATTGGAAAAGACTCTGATGCTGGGAGGGATTGGGGGCAGGAGGAGAAGGGGACGACCCAGGATGAGATGGCTGGATGGCATCATGGACTCGATGGACGTGAATCTGAGTGAACTCCGGGAGATGGTGATGGACAGGGAGGCCTGGCGTGCTGTGATTCATGGGATCACAAAGAGTCGGACACGACTGAGCAACTGAACTGAACTGAACTGATGTCTTCTTTTCTACCTGATTCATTTCTGTTTTGTAGTAATCTTTTGATGAATGAAAACCACATATTTATAAAAGAAGTAAGACACTGACATACAATAAGACACATTTTACCAATTTATTATTAGAAGTACCGTGGTGTTTTCATAGTGTATTATTCTCAGAGATAGAAATTTCTTTGCCAAAATAATATTTGTTGACTCAAAAGCCACTGTACAAAATCACTAATTAATTTCTAATGCTCATAAAATGAAAACGTTAGTTGTTCAGTCATTTCTGACTCTTTGCAACCCCATGGACTGTAGCCTGGTAGGCACTTCTGTTCTTGGAATTCTCCAGGCAAGAATACTGGAGTCATTAGCCATTCCCTTCTCCAGGGGATCTTTCCCACCTGGGGATCAAACCCAAGTCTCCTGCATTGCAGGCTAATTCTTTACTGTCTGAGCCAACCAAGCCCTTAATGCTCATGTGTTCCCTAAAACCAAAATAGTGTTTTCAAGTCTTTTGAATCTTATTCAAGAGAAAATTTAGATTAAGAAAATAGATTTACAATTATTTCAGTTTCTTTTCTTTTGTTCCTGTTTATGCTCTATGTAGTACCCAGAAATATGTTAATTATTATGATGCCACTCAAGAGAGACTTCTAGTGGATGGATATTTAAAAGGAGACTTTGTAGTCAGCTCAGCATGGAATTTTGAACCATCAGGTGCATTTATGCAGAATCTTAGGACTGTCAAGTGTCGTAATCTGTTTGATTTAAGGATTCTGTTCAGATTTGGGGGTGCACTTGAGATGCACTTGTTTAGTCACAGATGGGAAGAAAACACCTCTGCATCACTTCAGATGCAAATCTTGCGCAGGAGAGTTCTTACTGAAAGAGAAGCTGGCTTTATGATAGCCCCATTTTCCTCCTGTGGGATGAGAACAGAGCATGTGAGTTTCATTTACCCTGACAAAATGCGTGTGCAAATTTTCTTACACTACACTTCCAGGTTTTTATTTTGCTTAAGCACATTTCCTTTTTTTGGTAGCTGGAATAAGGAGAGTGTTCATAGTAAAGTTGATAATAAAGAGAATAAAATGAGTTTGATATGTGACAGTCCTTACATTATAGATGTCTACATTGAAAATTAATAAAACATTTTAACTTAAATGTAATTTAACATACATATATCTAACAAAGAGTCATTGTGCAACAAATTTCTCAGGTCTTTTATGTATATTTCTTGGTTTATAATGACAATTAAGAATTTGCAAGCTTGAAATGTGGCACTCTTAAAAACACTGAAATTCCTATCAACAACCAGTTCTTGAGAAAGATATGCTTTATTACATACTCCTTCAGTTTCCATATGAAATTTACAGTGTTAATTGCAGTAAGGTTCTTTTTTCTTTTTGTCCTTTGCTATACAGATGATCTCATTTAAGTGTGTGAAATAACAAATTTGTTCACCATAACGCCTTCCCTTAACCTTCTCAGTGTTTTAAAGTGTGTTTTGATTTTTTCCCCCTCCATGTCACTCTAGGATAGTTTCCCAGCACGATTTGGAGGAATTCATTTTGTTAACCAACCATGGTACATCCATGCCCTGTACACCGTGATCCGGCCTTTCCTGAAGGAGAAGACTCGGAAAAGGGTATTTGTTTGCTTCTTTGTTTTTTTTTTTTTTTTTCCCCACCCCATTCAATAAGTTATCATGCATACTGTGTGTATAACATTTGCTACAGCAAAAGTGTGCTTCTATACTGAATGTAACTATTTAAGATAAAAGATATTTTACAAAATTTAAAACTTTGTGATTAATTCTGAACAGTGTATCTGTAAAAGAAATATTTAAAAACTCTCTTGCTTTTCCACAAATGGGGAGAACATTTTAGCACAATCATCATATATTAAATCCTCAGTTTAAAAGTAAAAAAAAAAAATTATGCCCTGTTACTGTATTGTTATTGGTATACTTAATTTCAAGTAACATTTAGACAGAAGTTTTTTATATGTTGATAAATGGGTGTTAGTAATTTTACAATATGTATTGCATTATATATGGTGAATTTTGTAATATTTAATATAATTCTGTAGTGATTGTCATGAGCAATCATACATTACAGACAGAATGTTCATGTGTAGAAATTTTAATATTACCTTAAATTACAGGTTACTTGAATTCCAAGATTTAGTTTTATCCAACAACTAGGATATTCAAAGTATGTTTCAAAATAATCATTTTTCTGAGAATACAAAAATTTATGTAACTCATTTAACACAATGCCTGTGCTCAGTTCCTCAGCTGTGGCCAACTCTTTATGACTCCATGGACTGTAGCCCACCAGGCTCCTCTGTCCATGGAATTTTTCTGGACAAGAATATGAAGCAGGTTTCCATTTCCTCCTCCAGGGGATCTCCCTGACCCAGGGATGGAACCTGCGTCTCTTGTGTCTCCTGCATTGGCAGGTGGGTTCTTTACCAGTATGCCTCCTGGGAAGCCCCCATACTATAATACCAAACACACTAATCATTATAATGATTTTAAAGTGCATTTAATATACATTATTTCATCTTATCTTGCAAACATCTCTGAAAAGTATGATTAGTAGCATCATTTTCTATTTAAAGCTGAGGAAAGTAAGTTTTAGGATGGGTAAATAACTTGCTTTCATTTACACAGCTGTAAAGTTGTAGAGTTAACATTTGAATCCAAATAGCTTCGCATTTAGAGATATTTTTACCACTGTGCTGTGACCAATTTTCAAATGATTAGTTCCACAGTAAAATATAGTTCCTTCTAAATCCATACAGAGGATAATTTTCCATGTTTCTCAGTGAATGAGACGGCACTTCAGGTATTTTAGTGCCATAAAAGCCTTCCTGTAAGTGTGAAAGTAAAGCCATTGTTAGGTATGTGTTGGTTTCAAACATTTGTGAACAGAGTTTTCTGCTTATGAATTTGTTGAATATGTTTTAGTAATTTAGGAGGAAGAATTCTGCAGACAATGGTAATTTATATTAGGAATTATGTCTGTCACCAAGATTCAAGTTAATTTGTTGTTCAGTTGCTAAGTCACATCTGACTCTTTGCAACCCCATGGATTGCAGCATGCCAGGCTTCCCTGTCCTTCAGTATCTCCCGGAGTTTGCTCAAACTCATGTCCATTGAGTCAATGATGCCATCCAACCATCTCATCTTCTGTTGCCCCCTTCTCCTCCTGTTCTCAATCTTTCCCAGCGGGAGAGTCTTTTCCAATGAATCAGCTCTTTGTATCAGGTAGCCAGAGTATTGGAGTTTCAGCTTCAGCATCAGTCCTTCCAATGAATATTTGTAAATCAAGTTAATTTACAATTTATAGTTCAAAACAATGGATGTCATGCCTCAGAAATAACATTTTCAAGCAATCTTTTGTGAAGGGATGATCAGGTGATCCAAAGTACCTGCTGGGGTTTTTAGTACAAATTATACCTGTGAACGCTAATGTAGCTTTCCCTCTACACCATGTGCTGTTCTAAGTACTTGCAATATGTTAACTCATTTAGTCCTCCCAACAAGTCTTTACGGTAAGCATTATTATTTTTCTCCTTTTATAGATGGGAAAATGAGGCATGGAAGGTGAAACCATTTGCTCTAAATCTCAGCTAGGAAATAGTAGAACTGAAAATACAGATTTACTGGGAAGACTGTTCCAGGTACAGGGAATAGCAAAGGTAGTGGTTCTTGAGTAGAAACAAGCCTGGAATATTTGACAAATAGCAAGAAGGCCTTCCCCAGGTGGCACTAGTGGTAAAGAACCCACCTACCAATGCAGGAGACATAAGAGACACAAGTTCAATCCCTGGGTCAGGAAGATCCCCTGGAGGAGGGCATGGCAACGCCCTCCAGTATTCTTGCCTGGAGAATCCCATGGACAGAGGAGCCTGGTGGGCTACAGTCCATAGAGTCCAAACAGTTGGACACGACTGAAGTGAGTTAGCACACATGCAGGGAGATCACAAAAGTTGGAGCCAAATGAGTCATTGGAGAGGATAGTAATGCATTGGATGGGTGGGAACATGGTGCGCCAGCTCTCGGAGGGCCTTGCACACTGCCATCAGATCTGGGCTTTCCGTCAGAGTGAAATGA
Source organism: Oryx dammah (assembly GCF_014754425.2). Lineage (NCBI taxonomy): Eukaryota > Metazoa > Chordata > Mammalia > Artiodactyla > Bovidae > Oryx > Oryx dammah. Next base: position 15,851,898 of record NW_024070188.1, on the reverse strand, counting down.
GTAGCAGTTGAAAGACTGAGTTCAGGGGTGACTTGTTGTGACATTATTTTGACATGATTCTGCTCTGTTGAAAAGATTGAAGAGTGTCAAATCTCTAAAACGAGGAAAGCTCTAGGTTCGGGAGTTATTTGGTGGAATTTGATTATTTTGACGATGCCTAAAAGAAGACAGTGCTGGCACTATTCTAGATGGAAGGGAGGTATTTGAATTTAACCATTTTAATTAAAACTACACGATTTGGGAATTTTTGTATGAGAAAATAATTATAAATTAAAGCACCCTTAATTTCTGCTTATGTAATCAATGCACAGTACAATGCTGTTGTTATATTTCCTTCCTGGAACCCCAAGTGGTTCAGCCTTACAGTATTACTCAAGCACCTTATAATGCAAATGCTATAAATTTATGTTCTGAAAAGCTGGTGAAAGAAAACCTAAAGAAAAGTTGTGAATCATCTTTCACAAATGTACATTTAGTTCTTCATTTTCTTAAATCAAAGCAGACTTTGAGTTTCCAACATGCTGGGCTGGTGGGAATGTCAACCTTAAGTGTTACAGAAATCCTTTCTCAAAATTTCACCAACGTCTGGAATATTTCATCTATAGCCTAACTTACAATCCATCGTGACCACTTTTGACATCTTCACTGTTCAAGCTCGTATTAGTTCCTTGAATTAAGGTCTCTTTTTGGACCCAAGCATCTTTATTGATGTTAGAGTCCAATGACTAGGTTTCAATCCACTATCCCAGTGAACTTCTTAGCCGGTTCATAGATGTGGTCCTGTCACACCCCAAGAGCTGACAGGAACTGATTTTTCCTCCTAGTTGTCACAAGCTTCTACTTCTTCCTCAGTATCATGGACTTTCTCTTGCTAATTCTTAAAAATATTTTACCCTCCTCTTCCTATAATTATGGTCTCCTACCGTAATCTCTTTAATGGCACAGTTTAGGAAAAAAACTTTTTAAAAAAATTTTTAATTAAAAAATTCAGCCTAAGTATAATTGTAAGGTAATCTGAGGCAAAAGAGCCCCTAAGGACCAGATGTCTTGAGTGAAATGGAGGAAGAAAAATATGTAAGAGGGAGAATGTAGTAAAACTTCAATAAACGATGAGACAAATGTGTGTGTGGATAACCCAGCAGATGAGTCGCTGGAGATGTGTTCACTGAAGGCGTTCATAGAGGATCTTAAAGGAATGGAGCAAGGAGAAGGGAGAAGCCAGTGGGGGACTGTGAGCAGACTAGTATGATCTGACTGACTCAAGTTTTGACACAGTCCTTTGGCTGCTGTGTTGCGAGTAGAGTCCCGGTGGCAAGAGTGGAAGTGGGGAGAGCAGTTAGGAGGCTCGTTCAGTAACACAGTGGGAGGGATGATAGGAGTTGAGTGAGGGTTGTAGCAGTGGAGTTGTTCACGTTTGAATTCAGGATAGATTTTGGAGGTAGTACCAAAAGAATTTACTGACAACTTAGATTATGAGAGAAGTAAAAGATGAGTCAGAGGTTTTGGCCTGAGTAACTAGAAGCACATTTGTACCATTAGCTGACCTTGAAAATAGGGAGAGTCTGACTTAGGGGAGAAAGTTATAAGTTCCGTTCTGGATACGACATGTTTGAGGTGCCCATTGATCATTTAAATGGAGGTGAGACACAGAGAGTAAAAATAGTAATATGAAGTTCAAAAGAGAGGTTTGGATTCAGGATACACATTTTCAGTGTATGGATGATATTTAAACCTTGTATTTGTTCAGTCACTAAGTTGTGTCTGGCTCTTTGTGATCCCATGAATGGCAGCACATGAGCCTTCCCTGTCCTTCAGTTTCCCAGAGTTTGCTCAAACTGATGTCCGTTGAGTTGGTGATGCCATCCAAACATCCCATCCTCTGCCACTCTCTTCTCCTCCTGCCCTCAGTCTTCCCCAGCATCAGGGTCTTTTCCAATGAGTCGGCTCTTTGAATCAGGTGGCCAAAGTATTGGAGCTTCAGGTTCAGCACCAGTCCTTCCAATGAATATTTGCGGTTGATTTCCAAATTACCTGAGTGCAGTTAGAGAAGGTAATAAATCCAAGAACTGAAGCCTGAAGCTCTCTGATGTTAAGATATTGCAGAAGTGGGACAACCAGCAAGAGGGACCGAAGAAGGCATCTATCAGATAGTGGGAAACCAAGAGATCTTGGGAGAAAGTGTTTTCATTGAGAATTATCTACTCTACCCAGTGCTGCTGAGAGTTTGAGAAAAATAAGAATAGAGAATTATTGGACACTGAATTTAGCAGTGAGAAGGATCTTGACAAGAGCTATTTCCGTGTAGTGGTGGGAGGCAAACCTATTTGGATTGGATTCAGGAAAAATGGGACAAATGTACTTGGGCAATGAATATAGATAATTCCTTCGTTGCGTTTTCCAGTAAGAGGAAGGAGTAAATAGGATAATAACTGGAAATAGAAGTAGGGTCAAGATAGGTTTAATGCATATGTATGGGGGGGAGGCAAGAGTAGAGTTGTTATGTGTGTTCTTTGATGGAAAACATACAGCACAAAGCAGAAATCTGATGATGTGAGAGAGACAAGAGAGAGTTGCTGGGGAAATATAGCTGAGTGCAAGAGAGGATGAATTCTAGTGCACAGGTGGAGGGGTTGGCCTTTGTAGAGCGTATTCTTCCATCGTGCTGGGAGCAAAGGCAGAGCATGTGGACACAGATGCTAGTGGGCGGATCTCATCTGGCCGCCCTGTTTTCTTTCTGGGAAAGAGGAAACAAGGCCAGAGCTGAGAGTGATGTTGAGGGAGGAGGTAACAGAGTGTTGGCAAAAAGAGAAGAAGTAGTGTGAATTACATTTACTTTTCTATGGATTTATCACCATAACTCTTGCATGACTTGAAAGAGAATGTTTCTGATGTGAAGCAATACATCTGATGAAAGAAAGGTTGTATACCTAATAAAGCAGGGGTTTCAGGCACTAGAATTTCATCTTCCCGGGAAAATTATAGGGGTGTGTATGTTTTCCTGGGCTGTTGTGCTCTGTAAATAGGAGTGGGAAGGTGGAGAATTTGCAGATAACCTGATTTAACTTGGGTCAGAAAGTATCTTCCACCTCAGTAGTATTATGTACTCCTCCAGCCGCTTGCTGTGGTCATTTTGGCCAGTACCTGCTCTCACGTGCTTTTACATTCTTCCATAATTTATTAGTATTACTTGTTGATTGGTGACTCCCATTCTTCTCATTTTATTTGATATGGACTAGTCTTTCTTTGGCTTTCTTTGGGCTTCCCTAGTGGCTCAGATGGTAAAGAATCTGCCTGCAGTGTGGGAGACCTCGGTTCAATCCCTGGGTTGGGAAGATCCCCTGGAGGAGGGCAGGGCAACCCACTCCAGTATTCTTGCCTGGAGAATCTCCATGGACAGAGGCACCTCGCGGGCTACAGTCCATGCAGTCGCAGAGCTGGACATGACTAAGCACAGCACACACAGTCTTTCTTTGTTTTCCAAAATATTTACTTAAGTGGATTCTAAAAGTATGGAAAGCAAGATGAATGGCTTAGCTCTTTCATCTTGAACCTAAAATATGAAATTATTTCTAAGCCACTTATAAGCTATAATCTTTAAATAAATGTATAAATCTATATAAGATGACAGTAGTACTTTATTAGAGAAGACCGACCTGCAGTTTTGAGATTCATATAAAAGAAGAGAAAAGAGGTAGCTGTTTAGGGAGAAACAAATCTTGAGTATGTAGCTTAAGTGATCCTCCAATTTAACAAAAAGCTCTGTGCAGACAGTAATAACAATGATTAACATATACACGCAGCTTTACAGTTTCAACTCATTCCATTTACGATTTGAATGATAAGCATGGAAATCTGTAGCAGAGAAGATGCTGGCAACACTACAGGACATAACTCCTTTGGGATGTGACTCTTCAGTCAACCTTTCATTGTGATGATGCTAATCTACTTTTATTTACATCATATACTTTGCATTATAAAGCAGTAATTTAGTGGTTATAGTATTCTTATTTTTATTGATGATAACGACAAAGCCATACTGGCGACAGCTTTGGGGTTCAATAACTTGAATGGGCTCAGCAGTGGATGAGTCCCTCATGAGAAAAGTCTGTTTTAATAGCGTTCATTATGGACATCATCAGCTTTGCCCAACTAACACCAGGATAATGTGCAGATCGAAGTAGGCACATTCGATTCTACTCTTGTTCCCAGCTATGAAGCAGGAAACTACATTTTCAGTTCCAATTCTTTAAAAACGATCTCACCTTCTAGAAGCTACTTAAAGTCCCTGAGCCTCAGGATTTTTTTTATGAAATATTAAGATTACGATACCAGCCTGCCTGTTTCACAGAGTAGAAGAGAGGCTCAAATATGTTAACAGACATGGAAAACTCTTGTTCTGGCTCTTTCTATCCTCAATCCCTCCTCCTACCTTACCCCAATCCCTGGCATCCACGTGGCATTCATTCTCCTCTATGGGTTTTCCCCACCCTCTTCTTGTGTTTGTAGATATTTTTGCATGGTAACAACCTGAACAGTCTACACCAACTAATTCATCCTGAGATTCTGCCCTCTGAGTTTGGAGGAATGCTGCCCCCTTATGACATGGGCACCTGGGCAAGAACGCTGCTGGACCATGAGTACGATGATGACAGTGAATACAGTGTGGACTCCTACAGCATGCCTGTCAAGGAGGTAGAGAAGGAACTGTCCCCCAAGTCCATGAAGAGGTAAGCTGGGGGTACCTGGGAAGTGGGCTGGGCCAGTGGGCACGCTTGATACAACCCCAGATTTTATATTTTTCTAAAGTAGATACTTGGTGGGATTTTAAAGCCTTTCATGTTCCTGTGTTTGGATGTCTAGGAGTTTTGAGTCAAAGATGAAGTCATTCGAGGTCACCTCAACCCAGAGTTCTGCTCCAGATTCACAGAGAGTCTAGCTGGCCCCTTAGAAGTCACCCAATCCAGGGGCTTTTCAAACTGTACTTTAAGGTTCTTGTTGAGTGCCTCAGGGCAAGTGGGGTGGCGTGGGGACAGTGCCCCTCTCCACTGCGGTGAGACTGATGGTCTAAACAATTTTTTGGACTTCTGTGTAAGATTTAGAGGGATCCATAGCAAGCACACGCACACACACACACTTCAAACATTATCATTCAAAGCTGTTCCTTTTTCAGTATCATGCCGGGTTTCTCTTTAAACGTTTCTATCGAGCCATTCCCGGGGCAAAAGCTTCTGTTTCCCTACGGCTTTAATCTTTACAGAATTCATTCTTGAGAATATCTCATTTTCTGCTTTGATTCTTGCAGTATTATTAGGCCTGTTTTCTCTCAATCAATGTGTATTTATTCAACACATGCTCTGTAATAGAAGCTTTCCTAAATGTTTTGGATTCAGTGCGTATAAAACATATGTCTTGCCATAGTCTACTGGTGACTGAGGGCAGGGGAGTTGCTAGACACATGCGAATGCAGAACTGACTCTGTGTTCGCATTCTGTAGCAAACCAGAAGACTTCTAATTCTCATGCCACCCCAGGCTGTACCAGCCCAGGCTTCATTTGGATAATGGCAACAAATATTATTTCTTGGTTGATTTCCTGTCCTGGAAACTTACGAACCACAGCTCCTACAGTTTTTCTTCACCTAGTTCAGGGAGGACCCAGGAGCATCTTATATGTCATCCCCAACACTGTCTTACATCCTTCTCTGGTGACAATCTTGTGGTCTTTCAGTTACCACTGACTCATGCAGTGACAACCCTGTTATTTTAGACTGACCTCTTAGATTTGTTGCTGTTGCTGATGCTAGTGTGTGTGGTGTGTGTGGTGTGTGTGTGTGTGTGTGATGCCTTTCTCTCCCAGATTGCTCCACAACTTGGACAAAATGGGAAGGTCAGTGACATCTCCAGCTTTAATTTCTCCATTAATCGACAAGATTATGTTTAAATGAAGTTTGGGATTCTCAACTCATTTCCCTTTAAAACAAGTCTTCCTAATTTGAGTTTTATGCTCTGCTAAAAGGGTTCATTGATGGGCTCTCAAAGGAGTCTGTTAAGTGCTAAAAGTTGTGTTCAAAACTGTGTGTGTATATGTGTGGGTGTATATATATGGGTGTATATATTTTCCTGGTGGCTAAGAGGGTAGAGTTTCTGTCTACAGTGCAGGACACCTGGAGAAGGGAATGGCTACCCACTCCAGTATTCTTGCTTGGAGAATTCCACGGACAGAGGAGCCTGGTGGGCTACAGTCCATGGGGTCACAAATAGCCAGACACAATTGAGTGCTAACATATACACACACATATACGTGTGTTTTTGTGTGCATTTTTTTTCAGGAGAGAAGGCATATTTCATGACATTCTCAAAGTTTTCTAAGACAAAAATGGTTAAAAGCCATTGCCTAAGAATTGGTTCCTTCTGATAAAAATAAAAATCCTAATGGTAATTAACCGGTCCGTTCTGAAAGAGATCAACCCTGGGATTTCTTTGGAAGGAATGATGCTAAAGCTGAAACTCCAGTACTTTGGCCACCTCATGCGAAGAGTTGCCTCATTGGAAAAGACTCTGATGCTGGGAGGGATTGGGGGCAGGAGGAGAAGGGGACGACCCAGGATGAGATGGCTGGATGGCATCACTGACTCAATGGACGTGAGTCTGAGTGAACTCTGGGAGTTGGTGATGGACAGGGAGGCCTGGCATGCTGCGATTCATGGGGTTGCAAAGAGTCGGACACAATTGAGCGACTGAACTGAACTGAACTGAACTGATCACTTATTACCAACTTCTCGTGAGTTAGGCCCTTGTGTACTGTGCTTAGTTGCTCAGTCATGTCTGGCTCTTTGCAACCCCATGGACTGTAGCCCTCCAGGCTCCCCTGTCCATGGGAATTCTCCAGGCAAGAATACGGGAGTAGGTTGTCATGCCGTCCTCCAGGGGAATCTTCCCAATCCAGGGATTGAACCCAGGTCTCCTGCATTGCAGGTGGATTCGTTACCATCTGAGCCACCAGGGAAGCCCAAGAATACTGGAGTGGGTAGCCTGTCCCTTCTCCAGGGGAACTTCCTGGCCCAGAAATTGAACCAGGGTCTCCTGCATTGCAGGCAGGTTCTTTACCAGCTGAGCTCCAGGGAAGCCCTGAGTTAAGCCCTTACCAGGTACTTTTTTTGGGTAAAATTCATTTAATTTTCATAGCAACCCTATTAAATAGATATTTGTATCCCCAAACTCACATAGTCTATATGTAAAGGAACAGGATTCCAGTGTATGAGGTACGGAGTCTTTCCCGTTGTGAATATAACTCTTTTCTGCTCTTCTGTGGCAGCGTGACACAGAATGCCCTCCCTCTAGAACTGAGCTATAGGAGGATTCAGAGACAGCTCTCATAGGCGTCCTCAGTTTCTTCCCTTGCCAGCTAGTGATGCTTGTTTCCTTCAGCCCCGCCTTCTGTGACTTGTTAACTAGTGCGGTGCCTTCCTCTGAGCATACTTCTCTCCATATCTTCTGCAGCCTTGGCTGTATCCTCATCACCTGCACTTCCTCCAAAATTTCTTACCTGCTGTCTTTGCCTCTACCCTTATCCTTCTCCATTTATTATCCATGTGTCAATCAAAATGATGTTTTTAAAGTATAAATCAGGTTGTTTAACTTCTCTGCTTTGAATTTTTAATGACTGGTAATTATACAAGGCATACAATCAATTTCATATTGTGACTTACAATATGCTGTGTAATCTTGACTCTGCCTACCTCTTTCCTCCAAGTTTATCTCCCTTTACTCTCCACCTTTCACACACAGCAGTTTTCTTTATTCTCCTTCAGCCTCTGGTTGGAATGTCCTTTTCCTCTATCTTCCAATGGCTGGCCCCAATCAAAGGTCACCTCCTCCAGAAGGTCTTTTGGTTAGTCACCAGGTCTTAATAAGCTCTACTCTGCCTTTTAGCCACTTCCAATCAATCATCTCCTTTATTTTCTTTATAGCTCATTATTAGCCTGTGAAATGATTGATTGGATTTAATTGTTTATCTCTTTCATCCTGCCATGTAAGCTTCAGGGAGACTTCATTGGCTTTGTCTATCCTGTTTTCTTCTGAATCTTCAGTGCCTGGAGTAGAATGTGGTGCACAAAGCATGCTCACGAAGTACCAGCCAAATGAAAGAGTTCTCTTCTGTCTGTCAGTGGTCAGTGTTTAGAACGGTAGAGGTGACATCTGATGCTATCACTGCTTCCGCTGAGATTCCAGAATCCTGGCTCTGCAGCGTAGACCTCACTGGCTTCCTCCGTTTACTGTTGTTCTCACTGTTGCTGCCTTTCAGGCTGCCAAGGTACATTGCTGACTCACATTGAGATCCTTAAAACTAGTCTCCTTACTTCTACACCTTTATCCTCATAACTCTCTATTTCTATATTTAGCTCTTTCTTCTAAGCACATTATTTTAATTGATTGACATCATCTTGTCAGATTTGGTTCTGGCGATCCACCTTTTGAAGTCTTTTTGGATCCTGCTTCTCTTTCCCAATTAATTAGGCCATTTTGTCCCCTGCAGACTTAGCTCATAGCATGATGACGTCCCCAACCCCAAGTTTCTTGCTTCTAACTTGGGCCAATTGGAATTTCAGACACCCTTTGTTTGGTATAGGTTTTGCATCCTGTGAAGCTTATATGGTTCTATTTGAAAACTCCTGAAGAATGAAATCAAGAGAGTTGTTTCACATGATTTTTATCTTCTCTTTGGCAGGGAATAGCAGTTCCCCATCAAGGATGGGATAAAATTGTTTCTGGATCCCACCTTTCCTTCATTTTCTTTTCCAGTTTTATATCACTTTTAGATTGAGAGGGGGGAAAATCATTCCTTCACAAATGAGTTGTAGATAACTGTTCCTTTGGGTGAATTCAGCTTCTTGTATAGGAAGAAGAAATAGCAACCCACTGCAGTATTCTCACCTGTAAAATCCCATGGACAGAGCAGCCTGGTGGGCTACAGTCCATGGGGTCTCAAAAAGTTGGACATGACTGTGTGACTGAGCATGATAGGAAGAAGATTATGTTTTGTGTAAATTTGTGGAAAGATAGCATAATCAAGTGAAAGAATACAAAGCTCATTAGATGATGGGTAATATGTGCTTCCACTTTATTAAATAATATTCAGCATCTATTGTTACTACCTGTCAAATTCTATCTAATGTTTTTTATATATCAACTCCTTTACTTTTCTAAACAACTAATAAGGTGATACTGTATCCATCTTATTGATGAGAAAACCCAGGTACAGAGAAGGTAAGTAACTTCTACCTGTTCGTAGCTACAAAGCCACAATGCTAATATTGGAACACAGGCAGCAGTATTCTGTAAGTCATTTCTTTAACTGCTACCATATGCTATTTACCAGAATTAATGCTGGGGATTATGCATGCATTATTGATTGCACTTGATCCTTAGTACATTTGTTATGATGCAGATGTTATTTTCCCCATTTCACAAGTAAGGGAACAAATCTTAGGACATTCAAATAGCCTCCAGTTGGTCATGGAACTAGTAAATCACAGGAAGTGGAATTGGAATCCATTTCTGTCCAAAATCGAGTCTTTCAAGCACCAAGGTATAGCACAATATTGTCAATGCATAATAAATGAATAAATGATACCTGGATAATTAAAGTCAAACTACAGGTTTTCACAGGAAAAAGTTATTCATTGAAAGACAGCGGAGGCTGGAGACTAAGACGTACCATAAGTTAATGACAGATAGCTTCCTCTGTTGTAGTTGAAAAAGACCAATTCAATAACCAACCATGCACAAATAACCCTGTTGTTTTGTACAAGAGGGCAAGAAGAAAGTTTAGACTAAAACAAAACAGGACACTTGGGACAATTAAATACCAAAAAAGTCTTAATCGAAAATTGTTTCTTTCTGTCTTACTTTATTGAAGAATTTCTCTGCCTATGGAGCCAGCAGCGTTCATAATCAGACAAGTCTAACATCTGTAGCGCATGATAAAAACAAACTAGAAAGTTAATCCCAGCTTGAATAGTGCACTACAATTTAAAATATTTTATTAAAATTGCCATGAAAGAAAGAAAGAAAGAAAGAAAGAAAGTGAAGTCGCTCATTTGTGTCCAACTCTTTGGGACCCCACAGACTGTAGCCTACCAGGCTCTTCTGTCCTTGGGATTTTCCAGACAAGAGTACTGGAGTGGGGTGCCATTGCCTTCTCCAGGGGATCCTCCTGACCCAGGGATTGAATCCAGGTCTCCCGCACTGCAGGTAGACGCTTTACCACCTGAACCACCAAAGTAGTTAAGGAAAGTAACAATATATAAGACGTGTGTGTGTGTGTGTGTGTGTGTGTACAATGTGTGTTTTAATAGAACATTATAGCAAATGCTAAATGTGTAGACTCTATGCTGTCTGAAGAGCTTTAGCGTGTACTTAATATTATTAGGATGTGCCTCAACATTTGTATACTTTGTGAGATTTTAAAATAACTTTTCTGTAAAGAATTTTTTTCTTCACAGGATAAATTGCTTTATCTTCATCACTCTCCAGTTTGAATGCTTGACATCCAGCTTCTTTCAGTTTGGAAAGTATTTATTGGATAAGAATTAAGACATTGAAATCCTACTGTGTAACAGACTCTGTGACATACATTGTGTCTGTTGTAAGAGAGACACTGATAAAGTCCCTGCTTATGGAACTCATAGTCCAGCGGGCACTAGTTGTCAGGTTAACCCTCTTAGTGCAGGACGTTAAATGAACCTCTGCGTATTTTAGCATGGATTCATCTTGGGGAACCAATTATTTTAGTTGAGTCTAAGAAAAATAATGTGACAGGTCTAATCACTAAGTGTTTTGTGCAATTGTCAATTGTGTTAAAGTGTATTTTATTCATGTACTATGTTCTAAGATAAATTATCATTGCTCCTTTCCCTCTTTCTTTCTCTCTCCTGCACAGACACATGTGCATACACACACACACACAAACACACACCATATTCAACTGTGGTTAGTCTCCATTCTGATTTATGCATCTAATACCTATTACTGAGATAAAACAGTGAAAATGACTTAGAAAATAAACCTCCTGATGTAACTGTTCTCACCTTCCTCTTTATTCTCGCTTTAGAAATGAATTGAAGTTTACTTAAATGAGAGTCGATTTATCAGTTAATCTTGTAATTATTTTTGCTTTGATAATTCCTTCCATTGCTGTTCTTTTTCATTAGCATGTGTAGTTGTATTTTCACTTATAGTCTTTCTTTTTGAAAGTTAATGAGGTCTACTAAGATGCATATTGTCCCAGCAATAGCCAAATGCCTGGAATGCAGCAGCAGGGGAAAAATTCATTACGGAGGAGGAATTTAAAAGGACGGCTGCTTCTTTAATGCCGTAGCCATTAAGATGGCAGCTTCCTGCCACCACAGTAGCACGTTTCATTGACTTTCCTCCTTCTCAGTGTTGTTTCCTGGTGATGAATTGAGATGTAATTCCCACCTGCTATCAAAAGCATATGTAAGGGTTTTCACATTATTTGTTTCTCTAATAGTAAAGTACTGCTGCCCAAATAAGAGAGTTTTTTAAAGTTTTAAACTTTTTTAAAGTTTTAAAGCGTTTCATAGATTTTCAAGTATAAGATTGATTTTATTCAGATGTTCTAGTGGACAATTTAACAAAACTCATATTGAAATATTGATTTTCTCCTAATGTGCTCGTTATGTGTTAAAAGAAAAGATGGTTAACAATGCACATTCCTGTTGAAGTTGTTTCATAAGCCCTTTTAGCCAGAAATCAAGGCTCCTATTATTTCCACTTCATTTCTTATCATGGTAAATTCACCATAATCATTTCCCCTTTTAGTAATGTCCTCTTGGAATATGTCAGTCCTGTACTAGAAGTTCTCAGTCGCAAAGGAAAGGCTCTTCTTGATTGTAAAGATGAGAACTTAAGCCTGTTATGGTGTATTTAGAATCCTCTGTTGTGCACTATTGTGTTTAGAGGCCAGAGGGGGTTGCTTCCTCTGAAACAATCACCGTAAGTGTGAATCTCTCTCAATGTGCGGCATTCTCTGTTCATAAATCCCTTGATGTAGAAGTTAATCCACATCAGAGAGAGAAGGAATAAAGGAGAAAAGACAGAGAAGAGAATGTGATTGCTTGGCAGTAACGCGCTGACATTGGCTTTATCATTTCCAGATCCCAATCAGTTGTGGATCCTACAGTGCTAAAACGCATGGATAAAAGTGAGGAAGAAAACATGCAGCCTTTGCTCTCTCTGGACTGATAGCGTCTCTACCCTCTCCATGGATTAGAAACGGAAGGTACATGTTTTCAGCACCAGGGCCAGCGCTGTGGATGAATTACCAGCTGGAAACTTATTTATTCATGTTAATGTAGCATAATATATAATAAGGCATCAGGCTTTCCCATTTGCCTGAACCATGGGTGCCCTGGTCTAGATTTAAAGAAAAGTCAATAATTTATTCTGTAAGTGCCAAGTTCTTTGTAAATACAATGTAATCTTCACGTCAAGTTTGTAAATTTTAGTAGTAACTTAAATTGGAAGATTGGCTTTTGAGTCCATGCCAGTGATATGAACTGTAACAAGAACAGAAAAGATACATAAACAATCGAAGCTAATTAAATGTAGCCCTGTTTCCTATGGAGCCATATTTCAGCTATCATAGTGATTGTTTCGTTGTTTTCCTCTGAAACTCTCTGTCATACTCAAATGTATGTTTAATGGGCACAGGGAGCTAAATGATTCTAGGAAATTATTATGATAAATGTATTTCCTGTCTAGGGGTTTTCAGTTCACAGAAAATGTACCCTAGTGACTATCACTGGCCTTGAATTTGGGAGGCAAGAAATGGCAAATAACTTGGTAAAGTCAACACTTGAACTCTTCTATGTTGTTTAGTTCCTGGAGTCTTGTGAAAAAATATGTTCCCCAAAGTAAGACGTGGAATTCTGAAAGGGAGTGGATTCTTTATAAACTGCTACCTTCACACTGTGTCCTTGACTCAAGATCCCATTATATGCCTGTCTGGTGTACTTTAAGAACTTTATCCCAAAAAACTCTTTGACCAAGAGAAAGAGAACCAATACTTGAGTAGTGTTTGACAGCTGATTTTGAACAGAAAAGTTGCCAAGTACTGAGAAGGGGCTAATTTCTAATTCTTGTGACTGGTTGAAAAAATATATATATTCACACACACACACACATATATATTTTTACTGAGCTTTGGTAAATCTGTGACGTGACAGGCTTATAAAATAAATCATGCATATTCAATGGTCTTAGAGATGTTATAGATTATTGTCTGAGATGTTAACTCTGGAAAACCACTTCCACTAAAGTTAATGAAAATGAGGTATTGTGAAACAGACTTCCTGTGAATTTATTTAAGGGAATTCAATTTAATTTGTAATGCAATCTTGTATCTGTGCCATGTCAGTGAAATATATTTTTTTCTTCAAAAAAAAAAAACGCAACAGGTCTCAACATAGCATAGGCAGTATCAGGTGACAGAGAATAATACTGTTTTTCTCAAATTCAGGTTAATTATCCTAATGATCCTGGAAGTACACATTTTCTTCTCAGAAAAGATTTTAAGAACATATTGCATCTAAGAGACATAATGAAAGCTTCTGAGGGCATCTGAGAGCCTATGTTATTAAATCTAGATTTGGAATCCTTATGTTAAAGTTTTCTTTTCACAAAAATTTTGCAAGGATAGCACATTTTAAAAATTTAACTTTAAATTTCAATTCTAGTGTGAAAAAGCCAAGATTCTTACCACCCTTTCAGAGTGGTAATTTTTGAGACTGAGACTTAACCATTAAAATATTGTCTTGAAAGAAAACTATCTCAAGGAACTTATGGAAACCAACAGAAATAAAGGCATGTAGCAGCCTTTATATACTTTTTAGCCAAAAGCTTTAAAAAGTCCAGTTATAATTCTGTAGCCCAGAATCTTAAAATTAATATCAATACATGATTCTGCTGTGTCACCAATGAACTGTCTAGTATTTGTAAAAATACATAAATACACATAGATATTATGAATGAAAGATACCTTTAAAATGCCAACCTCCAATCAACTGCAGAAGAATAATGAGTCAGTTCCTCTGCTCTACCCATAAATGTTGTAGAGATTGGAATGCACTGGAAGAAAAAGCCACAGTAACTCTAATCTTTTTAAGAACCCTGACCAAAGGTGTTCTTATGTTTTTTTCCTACTTGGCGTCGTACATTTTTTAGCCCTGGGCTCTATATACTGTACAAGCAAGTGTTAGACAGTATGATGCATTGGAATAAAATGAAACAACTAAGTTCAGAAGGCCAGTCAACTTTTCATTTTCATGAGTTTCTTTGATATGCACCATTTATTGCCAAATTCAGAATTCTACCAGCTTCGGATGTCAACCAGCATAGCCGGCTTTTTTCCCCTGTCATATGTAAAAATAACTCGGAAGGCATATTTTATATGTATACCTACCCACGTATGAGTGTCATTCACACTCTCTCACTACCCAACATTTGGAACCTGCATTGGCATTGCTGCTCGACTGCTCTCCTTCAAATGAGCAATTGAGAGTTGTCTGGGTTGTGTAAAATATTTTTAAATGCCTGAACAAATGACAACAATGTTGTATTTGAAATTGCTGTATCTCGTTCAGTCTGCCTATGATATCTGCAGCCTGAAAAGAAAACTTTCAGTAATCTTTTAAAGCTGCTTATAGAACATTTGATCAACTTTACGAATTTTCCCCTCAGCACCAGCTAACTGACACCATTTAGGAGTTTTCTTTTTCCTCATGATTTTCTGTGGTATGTGGTTATGTTTAATGTTACATAACTTAATAAATGGGGCTTCCCTGGTGGCTCAGCGGGTAAAGCATCTGCCCACAATGTGGGAGACCCGGGTTCAATTCCTCGGCTGGGAAGATCCCCTGGAGAAGGAAACAGCAACCCCCTGCAGTACTTAATAAATAAGCACCCTTATATTCTTTCGATTTGCTTGAGATAGTACATCCCCACTCATACACAGACACAAACACTACACTGTTCGCCCTAATGATTTGCCTCTCTATTTTGACAGCTGTGCTTTTCCTTTTCAGTTATCTTGTTACTTAAACTTTGTAGACGTCAAAGAATCATCACATTTGATTTGGGATAGGCCAGTCATTCATTTACTCCCTTCACTCAGCCTTCCCTACCTTCTACATCTGGTAACATTTCTTTTCTCCAATTTTTCAGGGGCAGCTGCTTCCAAAGCTGGTTAAAAATAAGTAGCTTCCTTATGTTTTCAGTGGTATTTGCACACATTTTTGACTGATATTTTTAAAGGAAGAGATTATCATAAAAATATCCTCTAAGAAATATGAAGTGCCTCTTTTAAAATGGAATAAAGCAGTGATACTAGAATAATGGATTCTATTTGTTCTCTCTTCCAAAAAGTAAATACATGCATCTCTATTATAAGGGTGAAATACAGATGTCATTTGAAGAAGGATATTTAAGGTCTTACTTTGAGCTTTCTTGTATAGTATTAAGTCTTCATTGTGCAAGTTCAATACAGTAACTTGAAAACATTATTGACAAACAAAAAGACAGTATTAAATTGAGTTTTGCAAGCAAGTTTTTGAAATGGGCATGCATGATTACTTTTATTTCAATAATGGTTTATGTAGGTGTGAGCAGGGACATTCCTTAAGTGTTTCCATGTAAAATCCTTGTTTTCTTTACAATACTGGAAATTCACACAATCATAAGCAGGAAAGCCAAGCAGCCGGGTTCTCTTTAATATTAACTAGGTCACATTGTTAAATTAAACATTTGAAGTTTCTGTAATATTCCTGAGGAAAGAGAGGCCCTCTAAGGCATCCAGAAAATGCAGAGTTGTTTTAGATATCAAGAAATATGTTTACAACTTGTCACAAAGAGAAACTTGGGGCCATGGCAGTGTGTCTTTAGGAACAGACTTCCTTTTCTTCTACAAATAACCCCAAAGCATATGGACATACCTTTACAGAAGTTCTATCAAGAAAATCTGCTGAAAAGTTGTACAGTCCTCTGTTATTTAAGTGTCTAGCTGGTTTGGTTGGTTAATAATACCTCTTTGGTTTCTTATTTGTTATGTATTTATTGATGATTACTTGAAACATTGCTTTCAGTTATGCGGCTTTTTCAGAATGATTTTCAACACACAAAATAAATGGAGCAGAGCTCTGGTACGATGTGTGAACGTTCAGATTTGGTATTTATATTTTTTGCATCAGTCAGCTAATAGGCAAATGTTCCATTTTATATGTGCTATATAGATATTATAGATATATGGTCTAAGAAACAGTGATACATTTTAAATTTATGAGGCTATTAGATCATGTAGGAATCAGCAGATTATCTAAAATATATTGGAACAAACAGAGAGGATTGGCTAGGTGGGTAGCATGTGTAATTATCTTTAGCAATGAAAAGGATTTTTTTTTTAAATTTTTCCTTTAGTTGAGAAAACTGCTTTCTGATATGTTATTAGAACTAGTTAGCAGTGTTACCAGTATTCTTGCCTGGAAAATTCCACAGACAGAAGAGCCTGGTGGGGTATAGTCCATGAGGTCGCAAAGGGTCAGACATGACCCAGCACACACACACATATCCAGCACTATTAGTAAACAGTGAAAGGGAGAAAATAATCAATATAAAAGAAGGCTTGGCTTTCAAAATTATTATATCTCAACTTAAAGAATATAATTTTTTTCATGAGTTGAAGTTTTTATTTTGTAAATATCTATAGGTTAGCCCCACACATGGACATAATACTGTGAAATCTATTCTGTGCTGTGTAGAAATTTATTCCCCTGTTCCATAGGGAAAAAATATAGTCATTCACTGGACTGAAACACCCAAGTTGTACTATTTTTTTAAAGGAGTGCAAATGGTACTGTTGAAATAAAAAGATATATTTAGAAACCAAATAAGTATAGGTATTAAATACAATAAATGCACTTTTATAATAAATTGTGGACATTGTTATATTTAGATGGTGTTTGGTCAGTATTTGACTTAGTTTCAAGTTTCATGCATACATTTTTGTCCTTAATGATACTGATGCATTTATTCTGTCAAAATTAGTTTTTATGGTGAATGAGAGGGACCTAGATGAGAATCAAAATAAACTTTAACAAAACAGTTAAGAGTAAACAAATCCTAAACCATATTAAAAAATTGCAATGAATTATAATTGGTTTACATATAACAGAGGTTCAAAGCTTTGTCTTGTTTCTCACTCAGTCTTTCAGTTTTCATATTTTTGTAAAAGATAAATGAAACTTTCCAACCTAAGTAGTTTTTGTTTTCAAAACTGTCCAGATTAAATAAGAATACTACTAAGCATACTCTTTACTATCTGGCTCAACTACCTTTGACCTTTTGAAGGAGTTGTTTATTATAATACAATATTATAAATGATATAATTTTGAATAAATATACATTTCTGCTTTTAAAAAAGCCTTTATTTTGCATATGGTAAATGTTGAATTTTGTAGTGTGGATCTGTTGCATCTGTGAAATGGAGATTTCTAAAATGTCATCTAAAAATGGACAACAGTAATTTCATTTTGAGAGAAATTGTAGTTAGCCATTTTGGTTAGAACACCTGAAATTTTCTGATACTTGTATGTTTGGGGTTAAAGGGAAAAACACAGTTTCATCAAAATTACATTTTCATTATGTTGTAACTTCTAGATAAGTCTTCAAAGGACAGCTTGAAAGAAGAAAGTTAACTTCTAAGTCTCATGGAGCAGTGGGAATGATCAATAAGTAAAATAGCATTTTCATGCAAAGTTATTGGATTAAACAAGAAACTAATTTTAAAAGCATTAATTTAAATAAATCCTATAAAAATAATTCTGGTTCAAAATATTAAGTAAAATAAAATTTTCAGTTTAACTTGAAAAAAATGCCTACTCAATAAATACACCGTTGTATCTTCTGTGAGTTTCCTCATTTATCCTATCTGTGCATGAAAAATCATCTAATGAGGGAAAGAGACATCTGGAACCCTTTATAATTGATGTATGACTTTAGCTCAGATGCAAATGATTTTCCTGTGCACAACTTTTGAGGTTATCATGTCTCTTAGAGTTACTTCTTTCCCCAGCTCTGTCAGGAGAAGCCCAAGTTTTCTAGCAGCTACTGGAGCATTCTGATGGGAATAAACGCAGGCAACCAGAGAATACTAAAAAAGCCAGAGATACAGCCTGCACTTCTTGTCGCCTAAAAGTGCATTAACTGTAGCATTAATTCTAAATACAGAAGATGATTTCAAAATGTCAAGAGTTTCTGATATCAAGAGTTAAATATCAAGAAAAGAAGGCATGGGGACATGATGGACAGGGCGGTGATGTGGAGCAGCACCAAAACCCTTATCTCTGAGTAATCACTTTTCTCTGAAGATAAGATATACTCTTATTCCCCTTTAGCTTCCCCAGGGGCTCAGCCTTAAAGAATCCACCTGCAATGTAGGAGCTGCTGAAGACATGGGTTCAATCCCTGGGTAGGAAAGACCCCCTGGAGGCAGAAATGGCAACCCACTTCAGTATTCTTGCCAGGAGAATTCCATGGACAGAGGAGCCTGGTGGGCTATAGTCCATAGGACACGACTCAGTGGGCTTAGCACACACAGATGCTCTTATTCCCATTTTTCTAACTGGAAACATAAAAGTATCCACTGGAAACTGTATATGCTTTGTAATCTTTTCAGGAAAAAAAATGCTGCATTATACACATAAAAACACAATTCACTCAGTTGCATAGGACTGAAATATTTGCATGCTGATTTATAAGTCTTGAAAATTTTAAAATACATATAATAAGACTTTATTGCTAGAAAATTATTAAATGTTCTTTGTATCTGGGATTCATGGAAAAGGCTGGTAATATCCTTTCTGTTGAATCCATATATCTAAACATTTCATTTGGATATTTAATGGAATACCGCATTTAACACTGATGAAACTAAATTTCTTTATCCTGAACCTGCTTCCTCTTTATAACCTTCCCATCTCACTAAGTCAGTCCTCACCTTCCAGTTTCTAGGGCTTAAAATTTTATAGTCACCCTTTCTCTCTCTTTTTTAAAATATCTCAGAACCACATCCAATCTGCTAGCTCATAGTTTCCACACTCTGTCTACTTCTCTAAACTTTATCATCAGTACCTTGCTCCAAGACCTCACTTTCCACCTGGAATAATAATCTGAAAACTCGTCTCCTTGCTTCTGCTCTTGCCCTCTAGAGTCAATTTCTAACACATTAGCAAGGATGAGCTCAGGTGATTTCATTCTTCTGAAAACCCTCTGTAAGAGTAAAAACCAGGGTCCTTATGTTGACGTTTGAGGATTGATAGAAAGTTTGTAAGCACCAGAATAGCAGAAGAACATATCTTCTGATTGGGCTGGCATCATTACCTGCACAATGCCAACATAATTGTTAAGTAATCTTTTGCTTCTGAAGTTCTAGACACTGTACTCTTTCACTCCGACTTTGATTTTTCTTAGGTCATCTCTTAAGCTTTCATCTACTCTTTATTATCTCCTTGTCATCCTTGCAATTCTAGGAACTTGTCAAGCATTCCTCCACTTCAAAACTTTCACTCTCTGTTGCTCCTGCCTCTTTCCGCCAGATAGCCCCGTAACTTTTCCCCTCATCTCCTTAAGATCTTTGCTCAAATATCACCTTCTTAGAACTCTCTGGATGTCCCTGTTTAAAACTACATGGTCCTTTGATTCTTCACATTTTTTTTCTGCTCTATTTCTTCTCCATAGCTTTTATCACCTCCTAATACGCCATAAAGCTTATTTATTTTGGTCACTTTACATTTTCCTCTAATAGCATATGAACACACAGGCAGGGATTTTTGTCTGTCTTCTTTACCACTGCATTACCAGTGCCTTGAATAGTGCCTGGAATTTAGTAGCAAATCCAAGAAGATTGCATGAATATCTTAATTTGTTGTTTCAGCTCGTTATATATTAGCTGGTAGTATACATTTGAGAAGGGCTCTTTTTTTTTTAAGAAGTTTTTTAAAAAATTCATCATCAAAGTGAGAATTTCACCTCTCTGATGATGGTGGAATCATGAACCAAGAATTACATTCCTCTTTCTCCCAAATCTGGTTTCCACCCCAGGGCCTAAGTTTTACATCAGTGTATGAGCTTCATCTTTGGAAGCTTTATCTAAGATCATTAAATATTGTGTCTAAAGAATCATGGCTTATATTTATACCTAGAGAGACTACAAGATACCTCAGATGAAAAGTCATTTTGAACTCAAAAACAATAGCAAATTGTTCTTAGTTGATTACTCTAGTTAATTCCAATCTTTAAAAATTGAAGAATGTTCAATATGAAAGAAAGATTAAGAGAATATGCATATATACTTACTTTTACTGGAAAGGAAAAGAGGAGAAGGAAGGAAATAGATTATGATCATCCTTCCTCTGAAACAATAAATAGTATAAATGAGGAAGTTCTTTTATGTTTCTAAATCTTCTTCTTATCTAGAAATCTATATATTGCAACCACTTAATCGATGAACCCTCTTAACAGAAGTCTTATCGCAACTGGGTTTTATATTTGATATCTTTCCATATTTTTCACTATCCTGACACCACATGATAGGAATTGATCAAGCTTATATGTTCTAACTGCATTTCCAGCTTTCTCCCTTCACCTCTGTATTTCACTTGCAGATACTGTTTTCTGAATTTTACAATCACATTTTTGGTCCTTAACAATCCCTCCAACCTTTTTTTTTTTTTTACTATTTTGACAGATTTCCTTATAGCTTTAGTAAACAGAGATCTTAGATATTGGTTCTTGGTATGACAGGTTTTGACTTTCATCCTTTGCAGTTTGTTTTATTCTTACTAAACTGGTTCTGTTCCTTTTCTTCCACTACACCTTTTCCTACATTACAGTAGTTCAATCCAACAGGTTTATAGTTTTTCTACCAGGACTTCTGTTAAGAAGACACTGAACATAAAAGGTTGGTTAGTGGTATTGAAGAAGGAACTAGAAGTTGAAAAATATAGATATTTGACAGTGTTTTCAGAAGACAACCAGTCTTTAGTGACTTTTTGGTGGATATTGTGTGCACTGATACTCAGTGTTGATCATGTTTCTTGTCAATTACTTAAAAATATAGCATTCAGGGTTAATGGATAGTTTGGAAAATCTTCTACAGAGAAGAGTCTAAATGGCTCCTGCTCAGAAACGAGGCAGGATTTTCTTGTGTTTATATCCTTGACAGTCTGTAGAGTGGAAGCCATTTGCCTCTGTGGTCTCCTTTTTTGTCAGTCTTCAAGAATGTGTTTAGTACCACTTCAGAGATAAAGAGTTCAAGCTCAGTACATATAGAATATGAAAGATACTATAGGTTGTGTTGTTTTATTATTTTTTATGATTTAATCCTAACAATATGTTCTTTGATAAATGTATTAGTTACATTCACTGTTTAATGCACGAAGAAATTTTACAAAGTAGGTCACTTTTTATTATATTCTTAAGCCCATAGTATCAATGTTTCCTTTAATGTCTAGATTATTTCATTTAATGTCTAGATTATTTCATGCCTTTGTTGATTTCTGAGGACAAATGGACTTCTGTTAAATAAAATGTTGCTAAATGAAATTTCAGATTCTGAAATGTGAATGTGTGTAGCCCTTTAAATCTTTTCATCATAAACTAAAATTTTGTAAATGTAGAAGACACATCATATCAAATAGCTATGAATAATACATTTGTCATTAAACATGGAAACATGAAGCTGGTGTTAGTATTTGAAAGTATAAAATACTTTTAAAAAGACTTTGAATGTGTGGGCATATTGTAATGTTATTTTGAATTTATTGTTGACTCAATCAAATACATTTTATGAGATTATTATAAACAACAAGTCACTAGAAAGAACTTAGTGACTTCTGGAATGACAGAGTATCTCCAAGCCAGTGTTAGTTATAAAGTCCTCCCCTGAAGCAGTGGAATGGACTGGATGATGATTTCAGTTTATTTCATTTTTAACGTTAACAAACATTTATTGAGCACTTATTCTGTCCCAGGTACTGTCCTAGGCTCCAGAGGTACAGGAGTAAACAAAACCAAGCCTGTGTCCTTCTGAAAGTCTCATTCTAGGGGAGAAGACATACAAAAAGCACATAAGCAAAATTATATACTGTCAGTTAGTAGTGTGAGTACAATGAAGACTTCTTAGTTTAAATTGTGTCCTCTCTGGCACACTGGGCTTCCCTGGAGGCTCAGATGGTAAAGAATATGCCGAGGTGCGGGAGACTCGGGTTTGATCTCTGGGTCAGGAAGATCCCCTGGAGAAGATCCCCACTCCAGTATTCTTGCCTAGAGAATCCCATGGACAAAGGAGCCTGGTAGGCTACAGTCTATGGGATCACAAAGAATCAGACACGACTGAGCAACTAACGCTTTGTGGCACTCTTGTTTCCTCAACTGTGAAGTAGGACAATACTTGTACCGAAAACATGAGCTAGATCTCATTATATATCCTCTTGTTAGTCTGGCCCCTTACTCTTCATGGAAAAATACAATATAATCTTTCTATATCCATGCTATCTGGGGATGGTGATCAGGATTCTTCAGTTTCTTCTTTTCTGCTCAGCGCTGGCAGTGGTTCCCAGGGTTGCCTATGCTCACAGAAAATGCATCTCGCAACCTGCCTTTCAGGATCATCCAGCGGTGCCAGCTTCTCCTCAGTTTTGTCACTTTTAAGGGAAATTCCATACTGCTTTAATTTATTATGAGTGAAACATAAGAAAAGAAGACTAAAGAACCAAAGATAAATGAGTCCTAATAGACTGAGCAATTTGATTTTTCCATTTAATAGCTTACTTTCCCTTATCCACAGAGAAAACCTGGATGGGTTTGGGTGTATTTCTTCTATGTACCACAGTTAAAGGGAGCTCTGATTGTCCACCCAGAGGTGTTAATTTAGGTAGCATGAAAAGGATTACTTCCTCTTGGTATGTGAAACTTAGTGAGTTTTGTTTTCTTATAAATGGGTCATATTATAAAATATTCAGAGAATCTTGTCATGGGAGAGTCTGAAAATTTGGACAGAGTACAGGATACCATGAATATTGATTATAACTCATCTAGGAGGAGCTGTGAGCAAATAAAAGTTTCTCTTATGAAACAGATTAAAAAAACAGCAAATGACTTCTGTCTTAGAAAAACAAATCACTGAATAAAAGTATCTACATTAGGGCAGGATGGAATGCCAGGTTAATTAATTAAAATAAAAACTGAGTCATCTTTCATATACTTTCATAAAGGGATATTTCAGATGGTCAACAATTGATTCTTAAATTCATGGGGAAAACCCAGATAATCTATTATGGTTATAATAAAACATCCTGCCTTTGAAAGCAGTAAAGTATTGCCTATTTTTGTGAACTGATATGTTTCTGAAGTCTTTGTAAATTTATTTCTCTCATTGACTATATACTAAAGATTTTAGCTAGAAAAAAAAAGTGACTTTTATACAATTTTCATACAAAAAGGCATTTGAAAGCAATTTTTCTTGTAGAAAGAATTTTAAACCTATTTTGCCACAGTTGCTCTTTTGTCATTTAACGGATGTTATAAACATGGCTTAACAAATTTTTCTCAAAAATAATAAAGCAAATTATTGATATAATTCAAGACTTAAAAAAAGATCTAAGAATCTGTAGGCCTAAATAATTTTAAACTTGGAACAATGATGAGAATATTTGATAATTATTCAATATATTTGATTAATGAACACTGACAAAGAATTGTTAATACCCAAGGAAAAAAAGCGGGAAAAAAAAAAAAAAGCTTTCTTATTACTCAGCCCTCAGGCATGGCTCCCCTCACCATAACCCAAAACCACCTCTCTTTTTGCTTTCTTTGAGAATAATAGATATTACTACTGGAAGATCCTTTAGAGATTAAGCAATCCAGATTGCTCATTTTATTGGTGTTTCTATAAATATACGATTATTTATAGTATAATATAAGGTTTGTCTTGCTAAAAGTCACACAACTAGTTAAGTGAAATGCTGGTACTAGAATGAAGATTCAACCAGTTTGGAGATAATGTTGTTGCTTTTAAGCAATGTTGTTGCTTCCTTGTTCTCTCCACCCTTTTCTATTAAACTATGTTCTGCATATGATCCCGTTTCATTTTTTTTCCATACCATTTAATGTGCTTGGAATTCTCAACCAGTATTATATTGGGTAAACATCTACCAATGCAAAAAGCACAATATTCAGGGTTATTAAAATTAGAAACAGACTGTACATATCCCCTATTCCGTCTTTGAAACGATCTTTAGTGAAAGTCGCTCAGTCGTGTCTGACGCTTTGCAACCCCATAGTCCATGGAATTCTCCAGGCCAGAATACTGGAGTGGGTGGCCTTTCCCTTCTCCAGGGGCTCTTCCCAACCTAGGGATTGAACCCAGAGATCGAACCCAGGTCTTCCGCATTGCAGGCGGATTCTTTACCAGCTGAACCACAAGGGAAGACCTTGAAAGGATCTTAACCATCAGCATATGTGGCATAATCCCAGTCCTGCAGGAAGATGAAAGTTTATCAGGCCTGTGACTAAAATAGCAATAGTCACTCTACGAAGCCAGCTATCTTGTGTTCAGAAGCATGTGTTTCTTTATTTCAAGAAGAAAATGGGATGGGGAGCACCTCAGCATAATTACTCAGCTTAACTCTTGACTATCTTCTCTACATTTGTCAATGATTGAAGGCAAGTCAAAGATCAGGAAGTTGGTGACTTTTCCTGTCATGGTGGCTGCCAATCAACTTTGTGTTGTGTGGGAGAGTTGTGGTACTGTTTGGGAGATAGCTTCCCACACGCATTTTCCCTAATGTGTTACCTTATTATGTACTTTGGTCATAGGATTTGCTATAGGAATTTTATGGACTGCCAA
The DNA here is from genome assembly GCF_014754425.2 of Oryx dammah. Classification (NCBI taxonomy): domain Eukaryota; kingdom Metazoa; phylum Chordata; class Mammalia; order Artiodactyla; family Bovidae; genus Oryx; species Oryx dammah. The sequence goes on along the minus strand of NW_024070188.1, from coordinate 15,826,918 downwards.
AGAGTCAGATACAGCTTAGTGACTAAACAACAAAAATCTTAATGGATTGGATTTCCTCAAATCTTAAGAGAAAGTTGGAGAGAAAGTTGGGTCTTAATAAATTGGTTAATCTAAGTATACAAAAATATTTAATTCAGTTCACTAAAAGGGAGTAAGAAGATTCTGTTTCAGAATTTACCTGAGATTATCTCAGCATTGCTATTGTTGAGATTGGAAAATGGTGGCTTTGGAGTTACTGGGTCATTATCATTTTAGTTGACTTTTAAACTGCATTCTTTTAATTTTTTAATTAATTTTAATTGGACTTTAGATGTTTTACAATGTTGTATTTGTTTGTATTATGCAGCAAAGTGCTTAAGCCATATATTAATATATACATATATCCCTCCCTTTTGTTTTTTAAAATAATGTGTGAAAATATGGTATTAGACCCATACTGAGAATAGTAACATAAATGTTACACAGAGTAAACTATCTTAAAATAATGCACTTAAAAAACCGTAGTATTCATAATGCAATTGTATTCTAAGTTGAGAGTAATTTAATTTAAATATAGTTTCTCTTTGGGAAACAAAACTATGATGAAAAACAGCATAGTTTCATACATCATACCATAGATTATGATAAATTTCAAATGCAAGTCATTTGAAAGTCAAAAGCTAAATGACAATTGGGAAATTTTTTCAACTCATATCACAGACATAGAGCTAAGTTCTCTAATACATTAAAATGTTTCTAGAAATTGATGAGAAAAAGAAAAACCTAATAGAAATATGGCAGCTGATTTAAACTTATAGTTCACAGAAAAGAAAATATAGTATCTCTAAAAATATAAAGAGATCCTGTACCAATGCTCAAAATGAGAGAAAGAAAAATTCAGTGGAATAGTCTGATAGCACACCCTCTCTCGAGGAGGTGATGGAGAAATAAGTTCTTCCTCACATTGTTTTTAGGATGGATGACAGTTTGGCAGTATCTTTAAAAACTACAGACTGAGCGACTTCACTTTCACTTTTCGCTGTCATGCACTGGAGAAGGAAATAGCAACCCACTCCAGTGTTCTTGCCTGGAGAATCCCAGGGACGGGGGAGCCTGGTGGGCTGCCATCTCTGGGGTCGCACAGAGTCGGACACGACTGAAGCGACTTAGCAGCAGCAGCAGCACATGCTATATCTATAGAAAAAAATACGTGCAAATCTATACTATACGGATCTAATACAAAATGCTTAAATAAACCAGAATACCATACAAACCTAAAAAAATGAGGAAACACTTTCTGTACTAGAATAGAAAGATACATTGTTCAGAAAAATATCAAGGTATAGAATACTGTACAGTTCAGTTCAGTTCATTTGCTCAGTCGTGTCCGACTCTTTGCGACCCCATGAATTGCAGCACGCCAGGCCTCCCTGTCCATCACCAACTCCCGGAGTTTACTCAAACTCACGTCCATTGAGTCGGTGATGCCATCAACCATCTCATCCTCTGTCATCCCCTTCTCCTCCCGCCTTCAATCTTTCCCAGCATCAGGGTCTTTCCCAATGAGTCAGTTCTTCCCATCAGGTGGCCAAACTATTGGAGTTTCAGCTTCAGCATCAGTCCTTCCAATGAATATTCAGGACTATTCTCCTTTAGGATGGACTGGTTTGATCTTGCAGTCCAAGGGATTCTCAAGAGTCTTCCCCTGTACTGAATGTGTTTATTACAGTCTTCTACTGTTCAGAATGTGTTTATTTAATGTAAAAAAAATGTTAAAAAAAAAGTGGGGAAGGGAATAAAATAAATGTACATATTTGCTTCTATATTAAGAAAATGCAGAAGACTATAAAAAAATTAATAGCATTGGTTGTCTGTTGGGGGAGTTGGAAATTGGGTAGATCCAGCAAGGGTGGGAAGGAAATTTGCACTTTTCACATTTCTGTATTTTTTAAATTGAACTTTGTCCATGTATTGTTTATTGAAAAATCAAATAAAAGCAAGAAATTGTTAATGTCTTAAGCCATTTTGACATTGCTAATAGTTTAAAAGTCTGTAGTATATATACAGAATAACAGGAGTACCCATATATCCACACTTTGGCTTAAGACCAGTACCAATAGTTTTAACTCCTCCTTCACATCTCCATATGGTGACATCTGATTTCGCTTAGATTGCTATCCCAAATTATGTTGATTATTAATTTTATTTTCTCTGTAGTTTTTATCACTTATGAGTAGTTCTTTGAAAAATATAGCTTTTGCAAAGAGCAAGATCAAATTTTCTCTTCTTTGAATGGCAAGCACAGTTAAAATTATCTGGGGCTGATATTTTTTCCTTATGTAAATATTTATATTCTTAATAGCATAGCCTCAATGATTTCAGGACTATTGCAATTTTCATTTTCTAGTTGAGTTATTTACGCTATTGTACAGGCATGCCTCATTTTATTGTGGTTTGCTTTATTATGCTTTGCAGATACTGTGGTTTTCTTTTCTGAACTGAAGGTGTGAGTCAACCCTGCCTCAAGCAAGTCTATTGGCTGCATTTTTCCAACAGCATTTTCTTACTTTGTATCTCTGTGTCTCATTTTGGAAATTCTTGCACTATTTCAAACGTTTTCATTATCATTATATGTGTTATGGTGATCTGTGATTAGTGATCTTTAATTGTACCACTATGACTCACTGAAGGCTCAGATGACGGAAAGCATTTTTTAACAATAGAGAATATTTTAATTAAGGGTATGTACATTGTTCTTCAGACATAATGTTGTTGCATATGTCATAGACTAGGGTTTAATGTAAGCAAAACTTTCATATGCACTGAGAAATTAGAAAAATTGTGTAACTGGCTACATTGCGATATTCACTTTACTGCAGTGGTCTGGAACTCAACCCATAATATTTCTGAGGCATGCCTGTCTGTATTTCTTTTTCTAAAAATTTGATCATTTTCAATAAACTCTTTATACTAATCTCTGTTTTTTGCATTTGTGTTCACCTCCGCTTCCTATTCCTCATATTAATAATATATCTTTTTTGCTTGTATTGCCATATGCCTCCTTTATATAGCTTAGTTGAAACTGTATTGTACTTTTGCTTCCTATTTCACTAACTCCACTATATTATTTTTCTTTTTTTTTAATTTATTTATTTATTTTTAATTTTTACTTTACAATTCTGTATTGGTCTTGGCATAGATCGACATGAATCCACTAATATTATTTTTCATTTGCTTCTTTCTTTGTGTTAAATTTTGTGGATATTCTTTTTTAAAATATGAATTCTTACTTGGGTTCTGAACTATTAATTTTGAGTCTTTCTAATATTAAAAATTTTTTAAGCTATGATTTTTTTCTCAGAAAAAATGTTTTCCTCTTTGTTCCAAAGTATTTTACATTGTTGCCTCTCACATTTCATCCTTGACCTCTGTGGAATTACTGTTTATATGCAGTGAATGGTGGAGATCAAATATTGCCTCTCATCAAGCATCTAACCTTAGTGTTTGGTAGTCCTGACTTCTCTTATTGTTGTATATTTCAAATGTTCCAGCCCCTTTATATTTCCCTTGCTTTATCTCCTGTACTCTCAGTAATTATCTAAACCAAAACTTTAAATGAAACAGGAATGGCAAAAAATTCCAGATTAGTGACCATCATCAGACTTAGAAATCCTTCTTCAGATTCACACACGTCTTGTTATTTATCATCTGAGAATTTCCCTTATTTTCTTCTCAGTTTAGCATTGTATAGCATTTCTTTTTGTTTTGTAAAAAGAGAAATTGTTACAATATCTACAGTATAAAGATTGCCGTTTTAAGAACTTTTAACTATGGCAGAATAAAAGCTTTGGAATAATGAGTATAATTTAGTTTTTAAGAAATATATATTCTAGGAACTTTGCTACTCTCTCTGTGATGTGTTTTTTATCACCAATACTTTTGACATTTTCCTTGATGCAATGTGTTCCAATATTGTACATTAAAAGACAGAAAAGAAAATATTATTAGTGTAGCAAGCTGAAGGGGTTTCCCAGGGAGCACTAACGGTAAAGAACCCACCTGCCAGTGCAGTAGATGTTAAGAGATATAGTTTGATCCCTGGGTTGGGAAGATCCCCTGGAGGAGGGCAGGCAACCCGTGGCAGTATACTTGCCTGGAGAATTCCCATAGACAGAGAAGCCTGGAGGGCTACAGTCCATGGGGTTGCAAAGAGTTGGACATGACTGAAACGACTCAGCACGCACACAGAAAGTTGAATACTCACTGATTTAAGAGTAGGTGTTCTAGATATTGTAGATACACATTAAGTTAGGTATTCTCTATTGGTTGGAATTGGTAAGTTTCCTTGGAATCACAATTGCTTAGTCATTTATTTTTCTCTTGCATGTAATTGATGTATCGTTCTAGGCAAAATGCTCTCACATTTCACTTGCTGCCTATGCACTTTTCCGTAAGTTTAGGTAGCACTTTCTGAGGTCATGTATATACAGAAAATATCCAGCATGGAATCTGTCATTTCCATGGATTCCTTCTGTTTAAATAATTACATAAAAGGTGAAATCCTTTCAGGATTGTAGGGGGTAATGTTATAGTAAGCAAAATACTTCAGTGGGATTCTGTGTCTAATTTTTCTACTGTTTAGAACCTCCAGATTGTTTCTAAAATAGTTTCTTAACAAAATCATTTTACACCTTTTAGAATGGAGGTACCAGAATCAGGTGATCTCTTGTAAGAGTCGTCATTTGTGGACCAACAAAAAAATCTGTCACAAAATACTCAGAACCTAAAGTGACTTTCAGATTAGTAAATAGCTCTCTACAATTGCTTGGATAAAAAGGTTCAAAGTGGGTATTAATAATACAGATAGAAAATCAGAGGCAAACGAAATTAACCATGTCTGCCATGATACCCCAAAATAAGGGTTAGCACAGAAGCCTCTCAGGTCTTATGTCTTTTATGTAAGTTTATATCTCTTGTGTATGTTTGCTAGAGTTGCTTTACCAAAATACCACAGATTAGGTGGCTTAACAAATAGAAATTTATTTCTCACCATTATGGAGGCTACAAGTCCAAGGTCAGGGTATCTGCATGTTTGGTTTCTTCCGAGGCTTCTCTCCTTGACTTGGGGGTGGCTGGCTTCTCGCTATAATGTCACATGGTCTTTCCACTGTGCACCCACATCCTTGGTGTTTCTCCATGCCCAAATTTCTTCTTATTAGAATACCAGTCAGACTAGATTCGAACCTACCCTAACAGCCTCATTTTAATTGAATCACTTCTTTAAAAGCCCTATCTCCAAATACCATCATGTTCTTAGGTCCTGGGGGTTAGGGCCCCAGTGTATGAATTTGGCAGGGTGGAGAGCAAGTGAGAACAGAATTCAGATCATAACATCCTTGTTTGTTGTTCATCAACTGTGAGAGACATGTCTATCTTTTAAAATCTTCCGTGTACTTATTAGGATTATTATGACTCTTAAAGAATAAGAAGCATGCAGAACAGTTAGGATAATGCCTGGTAAATAGCAAATGTTAATTACTAGTGTTCATTACTATGGAATGGAGAGTGTGTATTTTTACATTTTGGTAAAAATTGTGAAATACCAAGGGGTCTGAAGATATCAAGTAAGTATGTGCGTGCTAAGTTGCTTCAGTCATGCCCGACTCTTTGCGACCCTATGGATGTTAGCTAGCCAGGCTCCTCTCTCCATGGGATTTTCCAGGCAAGAATACCCGAGTGGGTATTGCTCTTCTTCAGTGGGGTCTTCCCAACCCAGGGATTCATCCTGAGTCTCTGAATTCTCCTGCACTGGCAGGTGAGTTCTTTACCAGTAGCACCGCCTGGGAAGCCCTAACATTCGTGTATTCTGTTTCCTCGTTGACCTGTCAAGTTGTCCTATCTGTTGTTGAAAATGAAGGTTTGAAGACCCCAACTGCTACTGTTGAACTGTCTGTTTCTTCCTTCAGTTCTGTCAGTTTCCCGTCATGTATTTTGGGGCTCTACTATCATGAACCTGAAGGTTTACAACTGTATGTCTTCAATGAGTTGACCCTTTTATCATTATAAACTGACATGCGTGTTAAGGGGACATCTATAACTGAAAGCCATAAACATTCTGTGCCTCTTTTGCTTCTGATTCCTTCACCCATTATATTGATTTGTGTGGTAGCCTTTTCCTGGCCTTGGAGCCCAGTTTGAAGAGAGAGGAAACTACCACGGTGCTTCTGATCAATGTGTACCTACTTCCATCCTCTGGGCTCTTGCCACTAGTAACTCATCCTTGGTGTGGATGCAGCCCACCAAGGCAAATGGGAGCTGGAAAACAGCAAGTGTTTTGAAACTGAACTAGAAATCAGAGGAGACCATATCTTCTCAGTTTGCACTGACTGTTATTGAACAAAACTGAATATCATGACAAAAAAGTCTCAAAATACTGATGAAAGTTGAAGTAGTATTGGTCACCATATCTGTTGTCAATATTGTCAGCAGTACAAACAGTGAAATAATTATTGATTAATAATCATTCAAGACATTGGATTATATAGCTTTACCTTATTTATTAATAGATAGCATATTCTACTTTTTAAATGTTCTTAATAAACATGGAGGGGCTTCCCTGGTGGTTCAGATGGTAAAGAATCTGCTTGCAATGCAGGAGACCCAGGTTCAGTCCCTGAGTTGGGAAGATCCCCTGGAGAAAGAAATGATAACCAACGCCAGTATTCTTGCCTGGAGAATTCCACAGACAGAGAAGCCTGGAGGGCTATAGTCCATGGGGTCACAAAGAGTCAAACATGACTTAGCAACTAACACACACACCCACACACACCCACAACCCCCCCACACACACATTAAACATGGAAGAAGAGAGAATATATTATGTACAGTACTTTTTTAATGTAAGAAGCTATTTTAACTTATACTTCAATTTGATGAAAGCAAAGACTGTGTGAAGATAAGTTCAGAGTAATAAATGGGAAAAGTAGGATTGAAAGAATTGGATATCTAATGCTCAATAATTAATGAGCAATAGCTAATGTAAATTATTTCTATTGCAACTTTCTGCCATTGGAAGGTATCTTGACATTACCCCAAATTAACTTAATCAGGATATTCTGTTTTGTATATTTCTCAGTAATAGAAATGTTTTAACGTAGCATGTTTTCCTGTGAAGCATATCGGTCATGTCATATATAACATGTATTATGTAATCCAAGCAATTAGATTGTTTAAGTGTTATTGAAAATTGATTTTGCCACTTTATAGTAATAAAAAATCCCTCTCTATTATGTTTATTTTGTATAATGTGATCGTCACCATTGACACATTTGCAAAATGTGTTAGTAAAGGGAAAATTGAAGACATAGATCTCATAAAACAGAACTATCTGCAATGTTGACATGCTCTTAGTTCAGGGTAGTGACTGGTGATGTGAAAGTTCTGGTGGGTGTATATAACTACTTCAATGTCCTAGTGAAGCTAAGTGAAAAAAAGGAATTGAAGATAAGGATGGACATTCTCATAAAACATATTCAAGTGTATTATCGCAACATTATGTATCTTACTTATCTCAAGCTACTTGGAAGTGATAACCAAGAAGTGTCTTTTAATGTACCTAATAACTGAGAAGAAATGTGGCACATGTTATATGTGTTAAAGCTGTTTGAAGATTTGGTTTTAAGCAAAAATATTTTATAAAAGAAAAATGTGAGAAACCAATGTTCTCGTCACTTACTATTCATGAAAAGTTTATTTAACACACATATAATCTTCATAGAGCAGAGAATGGGACATTGGGGGGTGGGTTTCTTGCTCTCTTTAACATAACAGGTTTTTTGAGTGGAAAAAAAGTCATAATCAAGTGCTTATTCTTATTTTTAACTCTAATTTAGAAAATCTCTTACATTGATTCCATTTATCTAACCTTATTATGTCGCTTATTCATTGAGATGACATAGTAGGGAAAAAAAAGATATTTAACAGATTTCTGGGAACACTAACAATTGAAACCAACCTTTACTTGGTTGATTATATTAACCATATGGCCTCTACCAGTTCTCCAAGGGCAAACGAGAACATAGATTTTGAAAACAAAAAGAAGCACAAATAAAGACATGTGATATATAAAAAATATTTTGGTTGATTTTTACTTTTTTCCTGGTTAGTCTCTCTGGAATAAGAAGTGAGAAATTAACACACATTGAATCATTTGTTTCTATAACTAGATAACTGATATTAGTAGTAGATCAGTTGGGAAACTGCCTAGAAAGATGTTCTGTATGTGACCCAAAAATATTCTTGACATAAATTGGAAAAATTTAAATTGTCCCTGCTCCCACTCGCAAGTGGTAGAGATGGGGAACATTTCTTTGTAGCACAATATCTCAGTTGGGTAGTTGTTTTGTTTGGTTTGAAATTTACATGACAGCAGAAATTTGGTAGGTTGTTACAGTGAGTTTAAATTCTGAAAATAAATAATTCATGATGTAGTGTTGTTTATGGGAAGTTAACCTGGATTTTCAACTCTTTGCTGTATCTCCCAAGTGATTTCTAAATAGAAAATAAATGCATAAAAATGCTGAAATGAAAATAGAAACTATAGAACAGTTATTTATTAATTTTTTAAGACTAAAATTCCTGCTTTATCTAATTAAAGTGAATCAGTAAGGGAATATATTTGATATACAATACTTAGAAAAACAGGTCATCCATTTATAACAATACTTATAAGCAACAAAATAACTAGAATGATCACAGTATTTTTTTAAATCCTTTTAAGTGCATAGCTGGGCAAGTGAGAAAATTAAGGAAATACTCAAGAAAGTAAAAGTATTGAAGTGCTTGAATTATACTGGGTGGTGAGTTTGTGGAACATTGGGGTGAGAAGTATGTGGCTGCTACTGCTGCTAAGTCACTTAAATCGTGTCTGACCCTGTGAGACCCCATAGATGGCAGCCCACCAGGCTCCCCCGTCCCTGGGATTCTCCAGGCAAGAACACTGGAGTGGGTTGCCATTTCCCTCTCCAATGCATGAAAGTGAAAAGTGAAAGTGAAGTCGCTCAGTTATGTCCAACTCTTAGCGACCCCATGGACTGCAGCCTACCAGGCTCCTCCATCCATGGGATTCTCCAGGCAAGGGTGCTGGAGTTGGGTTGCCATTGCCTTCTCTGGAGAAGTATGTGGAGGTGGTTGCTATTTTATTTGGCTTGGGCTGTAAAAGTTTAATGAGAATTTGGGTCCAGGGAAGGGGTGGTGAATCAGAAATAAGATCCTGCACTGAGCTAAGCCCCTCCCAAAGGGCTATAATCTTATTAAAAGAGTAGACTAGCTACTTCATTAGTAAATCCACCCTCACAAGGAAACTTATAGGTAGTAGTGTGAGCCATGGTGGGAAAATATGCATGGGTCCTGAGAATTCATAACTATGTGGATTTAGGGTTCTACTTTATTTTATATGAGTGTTCCAGAAAACCATAATCAGAAATAACATTTAAATAGTAATATTAGATAGGGGTAAGCAGAGACATTACTTTGCCAACTAAGGTCCGTCTAGTCAAGGGTATAGTTTTTCCAGTGGTCATGTATGGATGTGAGAGTTGGACTGTGAAGAAGGCTGAGTGCCGAAGAATTGATGCTTTTGAACTGTGGTGTTGGAGAAGACTCTTGAGGGTCCCTTGGACTGCAAGGAGATCCAACCAGTCCATTCTGAAGGAGATCAGCCCTGGGTGCTCTTTGGAAAGAATGATGCTGAAGCTGAAATTCCAGTACTTTGGCCACCTCATGCGAAGAGTTGACTCATTAGAAAAGACTCTGATGCTGGGAGGGATTGGGGGCAGGAGGAGAAGGGGACGACAGAGAATGAGATGGCTGGATGGCATCACTGACTCGATGGATGTGAGTCTGAGTGAACTCCGGGAGTTGGTGATGGACAGGGAGGCCTGGCGTGCTGCGATTCTTGGGGTCGCAAAGAGTTGGACACGACTGAGCAACTGAACTGAACTGACCCCAAGAGTGTCTGGCAGAAGTATAAGGATAACCATTCTAAGCCAAACTCGTACTTCCCAGGACTTCAAAAGAATCTTGATGATAAATTCATAATATAAAATATAAAGCCCATCAGGAAAAATTTTACCATGAGCAAGAATCATAATTTCAGATATTAGAACTATCAGATAAAGATGATAAAATTAGTAAGCATGCCTACCAATTTATTTATTCAGTATTCTGAGTAGATTAACACCTTTTTTTTTGAACTCATGTGTTAAGAATTTAGATGTGAAAATGAAACTTCAAAATTTCAGAAGAAAATATAGATGAATATCTTGATGCCAGGATAGGAAAGAATTTCTGAACTCCTCTTTAAACTTGTAAAGGAAAAGAGTGATATATTTGATTACATTAAAATGAAAATTCTCTATACAGCAATAGGTAAACTTATTAAACTATAAACTGTAAACAAATGTATTTATGATGGGCTAGAGTCTAGTAAGATCTATTTGCCATGAATCTGAATAAGAATATATAAGTAATTTCTAAAAATTAATAAGGTAGATAATGCCATAGAAAAATGAGCAAAGGATTTAAGAGAAAAAGAAAGCTGAATTGCTAACAAGCACATACGAGATGCTTACCAGAGAGCAGGAAATATGAGTTAAAATAATATGATGCTAGCATCACACCCTGAGAGATTTGAAAAAACAAAAATATTTTATAATAACAAATTTTGGTGAAGTTGTTGGGGGGATACGACAAGTGCCACCAGTGTAAAGGGCAATTTGGCAATATTTCATAAAGTTGGAGATATGAGATCCTTTCACTCTTATGAGCATATTCTCAATGGGATTTAGGACATTCTACTCCAAAATATGGCACCTGGGCATACTGACTATTTCAAGCTAAAAGAGTTTGAGAAAACAGTAGACTAAGGAAGGTTACTCTGATCATCCCCCTGCTCTCTTCTGGAACAGCTCAAAAAGCCCTCATGTGTGAGGTATCCTACCTATAGTCAGACAAAAGGAGCATTCTAATCTTTGAAGACAAAGGGGTGCCAAGAAAAATCCCAACACGGTCCTTGCTAAGTTTTCCTCAGTTTATTACACTTTTTTTTTTCATACTCTTTGACCTATCATATCACCTCACAACTGTCCACTCTATTAAACCTCGGATAAAATGCTCAGGCTTAAACGTTGCTTTGGGCCTTCGTTTCCTTATGAAGGCTTCTGTGTCACTTACAACTTATATTAAGTACATTTGCATGGTTTTCTATCTTTAATTTGTCTTTATCAGTTTAGTTTTTTGACACTTCCAGGAACCCTAAGAGGGTCAAAGAAAATTTTTCCTCCTCTACAGTTTGTAGAGAAATTTTGAACATTCACACAATAAGCTAGGTACAAAATCCTCCATCAGTGTTGTTTGTACAGATTAACAAACTGAAAATAATCTAAATGTCCATCAAGTGAAGAATGAATATGTTGTGATATAGTCAACCCTAGTATACTATATAACAATTATAATAAAATATCTGGAGCTAAATGTATGAAAGGAAATTTGGGACTCCTAGTTATATTACAATGCCACTTGTGTGAAATTTAATAATAAGAAAAGGAACAGTCTTTTCTTATTAAGACTAGCAATATTCATAATAAGAACAGCAATATTCACATGAAGCAAAAGTATAAAAATACACATGGTGGTGAGAAAATAAAGCAAAATAATAATTGCCTGTGGGGATAGAAAGAAGGAACTATGATCAAGCAAAGATTCACAGGAGCTTCAAATGTGTCTCTAATATTACATTTCTTTTTAAAAGGACAGTATTTCTCTTAAAAGAACTATCTTAAGAGAATGTGATTTGATTCATTTGGAACAACACCCAAGTATTCATTTTACTATTTTTCATATTTTGCTATATATTTGAAATATTTCATTATAAAAAAGAAAAATTTTTCATCCTATTTACTAAATGAGTTATTGGTCTGATAATTAAATAATTTTAATGCCATTTTTATTAACCTGCCTAAATGACTGACATGACTTAATGTTTTCCAGGCCCTATAAAATTTGGCTATATTAGTCTTCAGCCCCACCTTTGGGGGCCTTCTTGGAAGTTGCTTATAGCATAATGTTCATTCACTATTCCAGTATTCCAACAGGGTCAGGGAGATTGAGCCTCACCAAATGATTAGCCTGCAAAGCTGTTGTTATGGACTGTATTGTGTTCCCTGAAATTTCATATATTGAATCCCTGAACTCCAATATTGTAGTATTTGACTGTAGGACACTTAAGGAAGTAATTAAGGTTAACAAATGAAGTCGTAATCTTGGGCTCTGATCCAGTAAGACCGCTGTCCTTACCAAAAGAGGAAATGATGCCAGAGAAAAGAGCATGTGAGGACATAGTGAGAAAGAAGGTATTTTGCAAGCCAAGGAGAGCTGTGTTAGGACAAATCAAACCTACCAACACCTTGACCTTGGACTGCCAGCCTCCAGAACTCCTCTGTTTAAGTCATCCAGTCTATGATATTTTATCATGGTAGTCCTTGCAAACTAATACAGCTGTTATATCATGGGAAGATATGAGATTGGAAGCCCAGAATTAGATCGAAGACAAGAAGTGAAAAGTTAGTTCATCCATTTACTAAAGAAGCCAAAAGAACAGTTAGTGGCCACTCCAGCAAAGTGGTTAGTAGTATTAGACTAGTTAAGATAAAGATCACTTAGAGTGGTGAAAAAATGGAAGTGATAGTCCTTCAGTCATGACTGACTCTTTGTGACCCATGGACTATCATCTGCCAGGCTTCTCCGTCCATTGAATTCTCCAGGAAAGAATACTGGAGTGGGTTCAGTTCAGTTCAGTTCACTCGCTCAGTCATGTCCAACTCTGCGACCCCATAAATCTCAGCACGCCAGACCTCCCTGTCCATCACCAACTCCCAGAGTTCACTCAGACTCATGTCCATTGAGTCAGTGATACCATCCAGCCATCACATCCTCTGTCGTCCCCTTCTCCTCCTGCCCCCAATCCCTCCCAGCATCAGTCTTTTCCAATGAGTCAACTCTTCGCATGAGGTGGCCAAAGTACCAGAGTTTCAGCTTTAGCATCATTCCTTCCAAAGAAATCTCAGGGCTGATCTCCTTCAGAATGGACTGGTTGGATCTCCTTGCAGTCCAAGGGACTCTCAAGAGTCTTCTCCAACACCACAGTTCAAAAGCATCAATTCTTCGGTGCTCAGCTTTCTTCACAGTCCAACTCTCACATCCATACATGACCACAGGAAAAACCATAGCCTTGACTAGACAGACCTTTGTTGGCAAAGTAATGTCTCTGCTTTTGAATATACTATCTAGGTTGGTCATAACTTTTCTTCCAAGGAGTAAGCGTCTTTTAATTTCATGGCTACAGTCACCATCTGCAGTGATTTTGGAGCCCAAAAAGATAAAGTCTGACACTGCTTCCACTGTTTCCCCATCTATTTCCCATGAAGTGATGGGACTGGATGCCATGATTTTCGTTTTCTGAATGTTGAGCTTTAAGCCAACTTTTTCACTCTCCTCTTTCACTTTCATCAAGAGGCTTTTGAGTTCCTCTTCACTTTCTGCCATAACGGTGGTGTCATCTGCATATCTGAGGTGATTGATATTTCTCCCGGCAATCTTGATTCCAGCTTGGGTTTCTTTCAGTCCAGGGTTTCTCATGATGTACTCTGCATAGAAGTTAAATAAGCAGGGTGACAATACACAGCCTTGACGTACTCCTTTTCCTATTTGGAACCAGTCTGTTGTTCCATGTCCAGTTCTAACTGTTGCTTCCCTACCTGAGCAGGTCAGGTGGTCTGGTATGCCCATCTCTTTCAGAATTTTCCACAGTTTATTGTGAGCCACACAGTCAAAGGCTTTGGCATAGTCAATAGAGCAGAAATAGATGTTTTTCTGGAACACTGGAGTGGGTAGCCATTCCCTTCTCCAGGGCATCTTCCCAATCCAGGGATCAAAGCTTGGTCTCCTGCATTGCAGGCAGATTCTTTACCATTTGAGTCACCAGGGAAGCCCCACTCAGAGTGTGCCATGGCCTTAGTCAAACATCAGTTGATTGCCAATCTGATTGAAAACCCAAGTGTAAACTCTATCTGAAGAATAAATTTTGTTTTGGCTACTGTATAAACGGGTGGTCTCTTTACTTTGAGTTGTACACTGTATTTATATACGTCTAGCACAATACACTATAGATTCTGGCATATTAGTAAATACTCTATGGTTTAGTGCCCAAATACCTGATTTTAAGTTTATTCATATTTTTAGAAATCACACATAATAGCAAATAGACAAATGAAAGCAAACACCACAACTAGGTTGTAAGTAGGCCTTGAGTTCAATCAATTTCAAATACACTAATATTTGAGTTTTCAAAGTAATACTAAAGTAATAAAAAAATTGCCATCTTTCCTCAGATATGAGCAAATTTTTATCTTTACTCCTTTTGGATGGTTAGATTGTTAAGATATGATATCAAGAATTGGCCTAAGGAGAGTTAAGCTAAGGAATCACTAAATAATAAAAAGAAATAAATCATGGTAGTGACAGTTAAAAGAATATTGAATTATTATGGAAACAGACAATGAATATAACACATTTAATAATATGGTTCTATGTTCTACTCTTTATCTACCAAATTCCATTTAATCCTTAAAACCCTACCACCCTAGAGGGTAGATACTAAGACTGGCCAACATTTTCAGATGAAGAAACTGTGATTTAGGGACACCAATTAAGCTGCCCAAGGACACACAGCTAGAATCTGAATCCAATTCTGTCTGATTCATTAACCAACATCTTAACCACTGTAATGTACAAGGACAGATATTGCTTTTAAAGAATTATAAAAGTCAACATGAGGCTTTATATTCGAAATGTCTTGTGCATCGTCAGTGGTCAAGAATGAATGGAACTCAAGACTAACTCTGTTTGGCCCTGCATGGACACCTTGTTCTCCAACTCTTGTCTGCTGATGCCTCAGGGAGACTGACATCTCCATAACACACCAATTAGAACAGAGCAGCAGGGCTGTCTCTGAGCTGAAGTTGACCCTTCAGGTAGTGTAGACCAGTCAGACCTATCCTCAGAGGACTCCATAATCAGATTTGAGAAGTCTGGAAGGAGGCCAGTCATTCTGTTCAGCAGAAGAGGGCTGAGATTCAGATGTGAAAAGAAGAGAAAGCCTGCAGTGGCAGTGGAAAATAACTACGTAGACCTGGATTGCCGATTTAGCATAAAGACAGCAATGATTCATGGCTGAATTGATAAACATGTTTTCCAAAGTGAAAGGCAGACAAGATGCAGTTTCCAGCTTGGAGGGCTTCATTACTACTGAAAGGTTTCTAGAAAGAAGCCACTCAGCCCATGCTTCCTTAGTTTTGGAAATGGATTGCTGCTAGGGGCATAGTTTTTTCCAATGAAATGAAGATAAGAGGAAACTCGAGCAGTTTATCATAACATAGTTTGAGGTGGATCTTTAGTTTTACTTTCCTCATATTTCACATAATGAAGCAGACCCAGCATCAAATTCAGGGTTCATACTGACAATAAGCATGCCAGAAATGCTCACTGGCTCACTGGTATGGTCACCAATATCTTCCTAATCTTGGGAGACAATAGAAAGGACTCAAAACTCAGCATTTGAACATCTGTCTGGCATTATTTACTGTAGATCTACAGGTGAAAGGAAATTAGAAACATAGCTACAAGGAAGACACAAGGAACCACCATACCTCAGTTATTAACACAGCGAGTTTACTTTACAGGTTCTCTTTGTAATACATTTAACTCAAGTTCACCACCACTACACCCTCAGGCTTTCAAGAGTTGCTCTATAATTCACTGAGGAGAAAGAATTTGTGCTCATAGGTAAACAAACTTCCAAAGTCTGTTTGAAAGGGAAAGCTGGTAATCAGCATTTGAAAGGAGTTCAGTTACATTTGAAAAGAATGACAAAGCAGAGTATCTTTCAGAAGAAGAGAGTATAGTATATATAAGGGGCCCGATGGTGGTTCAGGGAAATAAACTTAAGTGTTAAAAATATTTTGTTCATGGACTTTTTCACTTTTAGAATTTGTGAGAGGAAATTCAACAGATTATGCATGAGCTAATTGTCTTTTTGGCAATTGTACAGGAGAAGAAGGAGACGTAGGCTCAATCCCTGTGGGTCAGGAAGATCCCCTGGGGGAGGAAATGGCAACCCACTCTAGTATGCTTGCCTTGAGAATTCCATGGACAGAGGGGCCTGGTGGGTTACTGTCCATGGGGTTGCAAAGAGTCAAACATGACTGAGCGCACACACACCCACACGCAACTGCCGATTATCTAACAGTATCAGGCAGATTGAAGGTAAATTATTGAGTTAATTAAACAAATACACAATTTAATTGTGAAATATCCAAGTGGTATATTACTTAGGCATTTGGCTATAGTTCTAGGGTTTGGAAGAAAGGTTGTAATAGAAATATAAATCTGATTTATATTCATGGTCTAAAAGGAATAGGAAAAAATATAAACATTAAAGAATGAAGATAAATTCAAATATACTTAGACCTGAGCCCTACAAAGTTCCAGTCTTTAAAGGTCTACTACTTGGCAAGTGTTACTAGAAGAGACTGCCTGAGAAATGAGAAGAAAAATAAGAAAATGTTCTGTTAAAGAAGAAAAGAAAAGGAGGTGTTTCAAGAACAGGAAATTGTTGGTTGACTTATTGAAATCAACTGAAAGACCAAAGGAGTTTTCCTGTGATTGAGCTGTCTGGGTGGCATTGATTTCATTGACAAGAGTAACTTTTAGAGTGGTACAGCCAGAATCCAGACTGGAGTAAATAGAAGAATGAGGTGAAAGTGATGAACTCGAGAAAAAGTGAGGAACACCCATTTGGCTATGATGATAAAGGAAAGGACAGGGGAATGAGCTGCATCGGAAACAGGGTAATAGAAATAAATATCTATGGAATTAAACCTGTGTGAGGAAGACTTTAAGCCTGGAAGGGTTTAGATGTAGTAAAAAAGTAATAGGGATCGTGGTCTGATGATCTCAATGTGTGTGTGCTAAGTTGCTTCAGTTGCGTCAGACTCTTTGGGACCCAGTGGACTGTAGCCTACCAGGCTCCTCTGTCCATGAGATTCTCCATGCAAGAACACTGGAGTGGGTTGCCGTGCCCTACTCCAGGATCTTCTCAACCCAGAAATTGAACCCATGTCTCTTATGTCTCCTGAATTGGCAAGTGAATTCTTTACCCCTAGTGCCACCTGGGAATGGGTCATATGAATAATTGCTTCAGGGGACAGAGAGGGGTTCCGGGCAAGTGGCTGAAAGAATGGATGTTGTGGTCAGAGTAGGAAATTTGAAATGGGTGCTTTGGGGGTGGCTAAATTTCTTAAGAAGGCAGAGTTCATGTTGTAATAGAGGGAGTAGGTGGCTAGGTGAGGTGGAGGAGATCATTAGGAAGTTTAATTAACACGAAGATTGTTGGATGGTCTGTTCATGTGGCTATTGTATTTAGCTGGATGATTACAAGCTAAAGTGAAGATGAAGATTGTGCTTAAGGTTTCAATTTCTCTTTGAAACTGCTGAAAAGTTCTGGAACATGGGAGACTTGGATGCAGCTACTGGAAACCAGGAGGACACAAATCCCACTGCTTAGCCCAATGCTTAATCACTGGGAGTGTGGGAGGGAAAATAAACAGACCACAAAATAAAAGCACCTTGCTTGAGTAGAAAAGGGAAATTACGTTTTCTGGGAACATCTAGGTTTCAGTTAAGGTCATTTTTTAATAAGAGACAATTTAGGGGAATATCAGTGGTCATTGTGGAAGGTTTGAGAGAGATTAGAGGGAGACATTGGCTCAAGAGAAAATATGTTAAAAGCATTGTGGGGATGAGAGCCGAAAAGCTGATGAATGATCTGAAAGGCTTGGCCCATGGGCAGTGACAATATAAACAGGGAAGAGAGATACCAAATCCTTGGTTCTGATTGTGTCTTGGGTGTAAGGGATCTTATGAACTGATGGAAGCAGCTGCAGTTGAGAAGCCAGGGCTAGCAATTGCTCTGTAGGAGCAGGGTTCCAGTGGCCAAGTGTTGTCTCCTGCAGTGGGGAGAATAATGCTGGCCACAGCTGTCCATGATGCTTTACTGGGAGCCAAGTGATTCTTACTGGGGGAAAGCTTGTCTAAGTGAGTTCAGTTAAATTTCTGCATTAGGTAGACATCCTAAAGGACTGATCAGAATTTTCCTTGGCTTTAAATGACTAGGACCAAATACTCCTTGAGGCAGCCTGTGGGGTCCCAGCACATCCATCTGTGTGCTTGTCTCCTGGAATCTCCAGCAGCATGGGAGAAAGTTTTCAGAAAATACAGACTTAACACTATGAGAAAATATCCCTTTAAGTTACATACTGCAAAACATGACTTTTGTTTTACGCTGAACATAAACTGGAGAATTTTGTTAATACCTAGAGAATAAGTTTGAGTTTGAAATATAGTTGCATCACTTAGAGAATGACACAGAGACATTATCTTTTCTCATGTTCAGATTCTTTATCTTAAAATGAGAAAAATTAACCTGTAGGAATGATCTAAGAAATATTGATATTGTGTATATATATCATCTATTTATATATATTATATTTATATTTACATATAAATTTATATAAATAAATATGCATATATACACACATATACATATATAGTCTTGTAGAGTTTATAATAAATATGAAACAAACATGTCTTAATAGGATGTTATTCAGAAGTGATAGTTAAATTATTTAACAATTAGTGAGACAGAGAAGAAAGGTTGCCTAATCAATGAAAATGCATATTGGCTAGTTTGTGATTCCAAAGCTGTGAAAAATTAATAAACAGAAATTTCAATTAAATAGTATTGGGACACCAGAAGAAATAGATCTCACAACTTGTGATGACAGCAGAGCAGGAAAGGAAGAAGAAAGACTCCTCTCCTTTCCTGGCAACAACTCAGCTAATGAAAAGAATGAACTCTCTGTTGACTGTAACCCTCCCAACTTCCTTTTCCTGTCTTTCCTTGCCATTTGGGGGGCAGGGAGCAGGGGGTGGGGGGGCAGGGGGTGTGTGACTTTGCTTTGCCTGTGGATCACCGTGGTGGTTGCAGACCCCATAATGCAATTCTTTGCTGATCCAGCAACAAACCCATTCTTGCTGGAGAAATAGCTGGCAGTGTATTTGTTTTAGATCAGTGAAGCATGCCCTGATGGGTATTGGTTCTGACGCTAAGTACCTTGAAACAGCAAGAGCAGCTGGCTAGCAGTCCATTCTATCATGGCCATGCTCTTGTGACTTTTCTCACAGTGAACTAGCTTCTCATTTTTACCCACTGAATTAGTAAGGCCTTAAAATGCAACAGGCAAATTTCTCTACTGAAAATTAGGGTTATTATTTCAAATGTTTTTCATTGTAGTATTTAAACAGGTTTTAACACTAGTCTATATAAAGGTAGAAATAGTATTTTACCTTCCACTAACAAGTTAGAATTGCCCAAAACAAGTACAGTCATCCATCAGTACCCACAGAGGATTAGTTGCAGGATGACCCATGGATACCAAAATTCACTGATGCTCAAATCCTTTGTATAAAAATGGCTAGTATGGTTGGCCCTCTGGGTTCACATTCACACATAGAGAGACAACTTTAATAGCTAAAGCAGTTGCTTCTTGATGTCTTCTTTAGAAAAGTCAGTATTTTGAGGAGGTGGTAGCATTTAATTTCCTAGTTGGGTCGCTCAGTCGTGTCCAACTCTTTGCGACCCCATGAACCGAAGCACACCAGGCCTCCCTGTCCATCACCAACTCCCGGAGTACATTCAGACTCACATCCATCGAGTCAGTGATGACATCCATCCATCTCATCCTCTGTCGTCCCCTTCTCCTCCTGCCCCCAATCCCTCCCAGCATCAGAGTCTTTTCCAATGAGTCAACTCTTCTCATGAAGTGGCCAAAGTACTGGAGTTTCAGCTTTAGCATCATTCCTTCCTAAGAAACCCCAGGATTGATCTCCTTCAGGATGGACTGGTTGGATCTCCTTGCAGTCCAAGGGACTCTCAAGAGTCTTCTCCAACACCACAGTTCAAAAGCATCAATTCTTCGGCGCTCAGCTTTCTTCACAGTCCAACTCTCACATCCATACATGACCACTGGAAAAACCATAGCCTTGACTAGACGGACCTTAGTCGGCAAAGTAATGTCTCTGCTTTTGAATATACTATCTAGGTTGGTCATAACTTTTCTTCCAATGAGTAAGCATCTTTTAATTTCATGGCTGCAGTCACCATCTGCAATGATTTTGGAGCCCCCCAAAATAAAGTCTGACACTGTTTCCCCATCTATTTCCCATGAAGTGATGGGACCAGATGCCATGATCTTCGTTTTCTGAATGTTGAGCTTTAAGCCAACTTTTTCGCTCTCCTCTTTCACTTTCATCAAGAGGCTTTTTAGTTCCTCTTCACTTTCTGCCATAAGGGTGGTGTCATCTGCGTATCTGAGGTGATTGATATTTCTCCCGGCAATCTTGATTCCAGCTTGGGTTTCTTCCAGCCCAGCGTTTCTCATGATGTACTCTGCATATAAGTTAAATAAGCAGGGTGACAAATATACAGCCTGCGGGGGGCGCTCCGCAGAAAGAGAGAGGCAGTGGAACTTCCCTCAGCAAAGCCAAGGGGTCCTGAGGAGAGGTGAGCCTGCTGTCCACCAACCCAGCCCCTTGGCCAGCGAGAGACAATCAAACCAATCAGACGCGACAGGGGTTCCGTCTAAGCAGTTCCGGTTTATTGTTGTAAGCTCTTGTTTTTTAAAGGCAAGCAGGGAGGGGTTTGTGAGGGACTTTCCATAGTTGCACCAATCACATTAAAGGTCAAATCATCACGTGCCATCATTATAACAGGAGTCTATGGTGATCATGCGCTATCTACGTGCACAGAAATCAAGAGAGCCAATCAAAAGTTTTGACAGACAACTTAGGCCGCGCCCTCATCTCTTCCGCCAGGCGCCATCTTAGCTCTAAACCGCAAAGCTATCCCTTCTTTTTTAAGGTTTCCCATTTAGGGCCCCACAACAGCCTTGACGTACTCCTTTTCCTATTTGGAACCAGTCTGTTGTTAAGATCCCTCTTAAAAATATGTTTATTTCAGTTTATAACAACTTACCTGTTTTTGGTGTGTGAGTCAATGTTTGAACATTGGTTCTGTCAAACTGACACAGTGGGCTTCCCTGGTGGCTCAGACCACCTCTCCAGATTTTGATACAAATTTGTGGAGATTTATACAGGGCATTATTTAATCCTAACACAATTTTCATTTACATTGTTAAATGGATATTTTTCAGGAAAGTCATAGAGGAATATATTTGTTTATGCTTTTCTATATGAATATTTACAAGTTCATGATCCTTGACCTTGAGACACAGGAAATTTAAATTTCTTCTTCTCACTCTTAAGAAAATATTTTTCCTGGAGTCTAGGATGTCATTCTAAGTTTTGATTAAAAAATATTTTTATTTTATATAATAATTCTAAATAATTTTTGCATGTGCCATTATAATAAAATTGGTTCTTTGCTGATCTCTATCAAGTTGTTTAAAATAATTTATTACCTTGATTTAAATGATTTGGTCCATGAGAAATTTAAGAGCTCAAGGTGAATGCCTCACCTGAGTCTGTATTCAATAAATATTTATTAAATTAAAAATATGCTCATTAATTGTAAGTGCCCTTTAATAAAGTTATTTTATCAAATTATGGGGAAATCACAATAGTAAATACAAAAAGCAAAATCAATCTAAGTAAGTTGCATAACCACTCTTGCTTTTGTTCCTATAAAATGATAAGATTACTGTTGGGCTAGACTCCTTTGGCATCCTTTGTGATTCTTACAAATTGTTGCATGATTGATTGCTCTGTAGGTTATCTAAATAAATAAAACCCAGGGGCAGGGAGAATTCACTGTTTCTTCTGTGACAAGCTTTCATTTCATTTCAACTCACAAGATACACATTGGGCTTCTAATATTTAGTGGGTCTCATCTAGTTGCTAGGATATGAATATGAATAAGAAGTATCTTTTATCTCCCATAACCTAGTGAGGGAGACAGACAGACAACCACCAGTGAGTGACATGCAGTGTAATAACTGGTAGAATCATGTGACGGGAGGGCTGTTGAGGAAGTGACTTTTTCTGAATAAGATTAAAAAGCTCAGTTGTGTCCAACTCTTTTCGACCCCATGGACTCTAGCTCACCAGGCTCCTCAGGTTAGAGCCAGAGTGGGTAGCCATTCCCTGCTCCAGGGGATCTTCCCAACCCAGGGATTGAACCGCTTATGCCAGTTCCTGAAGCCTGAGAAAATCATTTTCCAGGTAGACTAATGGAGAAAGACATTCCATGCCTAGGGAAAAGCATGTGCAGAGCCATGACCAGAGATTCATGTGAGATATATTTCTTGCTGGGCAACAGTGACCCACCAAGAATGGCTATAATGTGAGGCTTGGTGGGGACAGTGTGGAGGCAAGTTAGGAAAAGCAAACTGTCATGAGCTTGTGGGGTAAGTGGGCCAGGTGGTGGGTGGGAGTGGGGAGGCGGGGAGTAGTGGTTACTCCCTTTCTGCTCGGGAAAGTGGAAAGCAAGCAGAGGCTTTTAAATTAGAAGCAGATAGGATCTGAGTTCAGATGCAGATAAATCATCTCAATCTGTTTATTCTTCCTTTCATTAGATTCCTTTGCATTTTCCTCTTAGAGAAAACCTGGTTTTCACACGGCTATATTTTACTCAGGAGAGCAATTACCTGGGAGTACTCAAAGCAGAAGACTAAACACGGGAAAATGGGAAATGGGAAAGAATTTATATAACCAGGAATTAAAATGAATATTGAAAGGTCATGCTCTGCCATTTGCCTCTTGAGATTAGTAAATCTAGGCGCAAGAATCAGAGTTGACATATCTTATAGCCTTAAGGAGAATAATACTGAGATTTGTTCACAGCACGGTGTGCCTCTCATTGCACTGCTCATCAGACAAGTCTCCTCCTTTGGCACTCTTGAGTGTGGACCCTTCACTTCAGTCCTTCATAATGAATTTCAGGACCTAGAATTCACTATGCTTTCTTTCTTCTGTGCCTTTAAAAAATTATTTAATTTTAATTGAAGGATAATTGCTTTATGATATTGTGTTGGTTTCTGTCATACACCAACATGAATCAGCCATAGGTATACATACATATGAGATTCCCTCGTAACTTAGTCAGTAAAGAATCTGCCTGCAGTGCAGGAGACCTGGGTCCAATTCCTGGGTGGGGAAGATCCCTTGGAGAAGGAAATGGCAACCCACTCCAGTGTTCTTGCCTGGGAAATCCTGTGGACAGATGAGCCTGGCAGACTATAGTCCACGGGGTCGCAAGAGTTAGAGACAACTTAACAGCTAAACCACCACCACATACATGCGTATGTCCCCTGCCTCTTGAACTCCCTCCCATCTTCCACCCCATCCCACCCCTCTAGGTTGTCACAAAGCTCTGGTTTGAGTTCCCTGAGTCATACAGCAAATTCCCACTGGCTATTTTAATATAGTAAGTGTATATATTTCATGCTACTCTCTTTGTTGTTCTTCTCTGCCTTTTAATATGTCAATCACTAAAGTTGTCTTTCCTCCAATGCTTTTTTTCAAAACTGGATATTTCTTATTTATTCTTCAAGATTCAGCTCAAATATAATCTGCTCTGGGTGACCTTCCCTGTACATTTGCAATCTGGGTTAGAAATTCCCTTATGTGCCTCAAGGTCATCCTGTGAATATTTGGATAATACCACTCTTTCAATTGTATTGAAGTTGTTTAACTTTTTCCCATGTTAAACCTCAAGCTTTTGGTAGTCAGGCACTGTGTCCTGCCTCTATATTCTCAATGGCATATACTTAGAAGATCCCAAACTTGCTAAATCTGATGAAACAGGATGAGATGGAAGAAATGAATAGATTCATTGAATTTGATTTTTTAATAAAAATGGACTGTGAAGAAGGCTGAGCGCTGAAGAATTGATGCTTTTGAACTGTGGTGTTGGAGAAGACTCTTGAGAGTCCCTTGGACTGCAAGGAGATCCAACCAGTCCATTCTGAAGGAGATCAGCCCTGGGATTTCTTAGGAAGGAATGATGCTAAAGCTGAAACTCCAGTACTTTGGCCACCTCATGCGAAGAGTTGACTCATTGGAAAAGAGTCTGATACTGGGAGGGATTGGGGGCAGGAGGAGAAGGGGACGACAGAGGATGAGATGGCTGGATGGCATCACTGACTCGATGGACCTGAGTCCGAATGAACTCCGGGAGTTGGTGATGGACAGGGAGGCCTGGCGTGCTGCGATTCATGGGGTCACAAAGAGTCGGACACGACTGAGCGACTGAACTGACTGCACTGAACTGACTAATAATATAATTTTGATGTTACATAACTTGTTTGGTCTCCTTGCAGTCCAAGACTCTCAAGAGTCTTCTCCAGCACCACGATTCAAAAGCATAAACTCTTCGGTGCTTAGCCTTCTTTATGGTCCAATTCTCACCTCTGTACATGACTACTGGAAAAACCATCTAGGTAATGTGTGTCAAATAGTTGATTTTCTTTCTTTTCTATTAGTCAGTTTGGGGCATTGGGAACTTGAATCTAAATCCAAAAGCAATTAGCAACATTTTCTGAAATAAATATAAACTTAATTGCTTTGGGGACTGTGTAATTTAATAATGTCCTTTGAGAAAACATAAATGCTTGAATATATATTTACTCTTTTTCATTAGATGTGAAAAATGTTATTATTCTTCATCCCAGATCATACAATAAAATTATAATTCAGTACCTATTTGTGAACTAAGTAAACAATACACTAATTTTAAGTTTTGTTATTTTTGGAGTAAGACTTTGTTTTCTTAAAACTCGAAAAAATGACTTCTTCAGGAAATTGTTTATTGAATTGCTTTCTCTTAAATTATTTCATATTGACTTTTACCATTGCTCTAATGTGCTACTAAATTTGAGGCAACTGTCATTATTTGATTAAATAATCCAAGGGACTAATCTACCTCTCATCATAATCCATAAACACCAAAGTTCCTTAGTTCTTTTTCAGGATATGTATGTCAAATCACTTGAAGCTTTGATTGATGATACTTTGAGGTCAGGCTCTGTCTATGACATTCAAAGATTTATATGGACCTAGGCAATGTTCTGGACCCCAGAGGCTCCTATCTACCCTCCCCACATATGTACACACATTTTTACCATGGCCTTACCTCCTCTTTGACATAGTGCTTTCCATGAACTGGGGCTTCTCATCCTTAATGCTCTCTACATTTATATACTTAGAACATATCTATGGGTTTTCTATTGTTATGTAGCAAATTACCCCAACGTAGCTTTAAACAACAAATAGTTTCCAAGGGTCAGGAGCATGGGCACACTTTGGCTGAGTCCTCTGCTCAGGCTGTCACAAGGCTCCAATGAGATTATAAGTCCGGGATATGATTTCATCTAAGGCTTAGGGTGCATTTCCAAGCAATTCCAGTTGGCAGAATTCAGTTCCTTTGACCATAGGACTGAAACCCTCCATTCCCTGCCATGCAGTCCTAGTCAAAGATGGCAGTTTCCTTCTTCAAAGCCAGCATGAGAGTATTTCTGCTACTTTGAGCTTCTGAACTCTGGACTCACTTAAAGTGCTGACCTGATTCATACAAGCCAACTCAGGAAAAACTCCCTTTTGACTAATTTAAAGTTAACTGATTAGGGATTTTAATTATATCTGCAAAATCCCTTTACCTTTGCTGTATAGTCTAACCTAATTAAGGAGTAGGGCTTCCCTGGGGGCTCAGCTTGCAATGTAGGGGACACGGGTTTGATTGTGGGTTCAAGAAGATCCCTTGGATACGAAATGGCAACTCACTCCAGTATTTTTGCCTGGGAGATCCGATGGACAGAGGAGCCTGGCTACAGCCCATGGGGTCACACAAGAGTTAGACATGACTGAAAAACAACAAAGTGATGGTAGGAAGTGGTACAGGATGTGGTGAGTCAGAAAGCCTCTGGTCATCTAAACAACCCAGTTCTTCTCAGCTCTAACCAATCCTTGTCTTGCAGGAAATCTGGCCCAGTGAGCCATACCTGATCTTTTTTCAGGTAAGCCAGGAGTCTCGATTTCTGTTTGTGTACGTGTATGTGCCTATGTATATCTGAATATGAAATTGTAAATGTTACTAATTAATTCAAATAATAAAAGCACTCTCTAGGCCCATATCATGCAGAACAAATAAATATATGTACAAGCAAGATTTGTTCTTGTGCTATTACTTTGCAAATTTTATCTTAAGGTATTATTTGTGTTACTACTTTTTTTTTTTTTTTTTAATATATTTGACCTCTCTAGATCATAAGTGCTTGAGTTCCTGGGTCATGTCTGTCTCATTCATTCACATACTTCAGCACCCAGCACAGTGCATGACACATAATATATGATCAATATATATTTGTTGAATGGATTAATAAATGGGAATATTTTGAGCTCTCTCATCAAGGTGGACCTGGGTTAATAATTTGATTCACCAACTGGACTACTTAATCTTTGACAAATGGTTTAATATTTCTGACCCTTAATTTCATCATTTATAAAATGGGGTTGTTTGTAGTTATAGTTGTGAGTAGTTTAACTAGAAAAACTACTAGTAGTTATCGTTAGTAGTTTTATTAGCTAGAGTAACAAATATAAACTGTTTAGCACAAAGATTGCTCATAACAATGATGATTCCTTTTCTTAGGGATGGCTCATGATGTGAATACCATCTATGTTTGTATAATTTCCATGTTTACACCAGTGGATGCATTTGATTAAATTCATATATAAAAATAAATACATAAATCTTATGTATTTTAGTATACATACCCGGAAGACATATAAATGTGAATAATGTATGTGTGTATATATGAATGTATATATATATATATTTGTGTGTGTACTTGTATATGTGTACATATAAATGTATAAATGTATGTGTGTCTATAGTCAAAGTGAAGTGAAGTCGCTAAGTCATGTCTGACTCTGCAGTCTGGTGGACTGTAGCCTACCAGTCTCCTCCGTCCATGGGATTTTCCAGGCCAGAATACTGGAGTGGGTTGCCATTTCATGTATATATGTGTGTGTGTGTGTGAGTGTGTGTGTGTGTGTGTATCAGAGGCTGATGTGTTTTGGTTAAGGGAAGAGAAATGGAAAAGTATATTTCATGGGTCCTTGGCAGGAAGACAAATCCTGGAAGATGATGCTGTGAAAGTGCTGCACTCAATATGCCAGCAAATTTGGAAAACTCAGCAGTGGCCACAAGACTGAAAAAGGTCAGTTTTCATTCCAATCCCAAAGAAAGGCAATGCCAAAGAATGTTCAAACTACCACATAATTGCACTCATCTCACATGCTAGTAAAGTAATGCTCAAAATTCTCCAAGCCAGGCTTCAGCAATACCTGAACCATGAACTTCCTGATGTTCAAGCTGGTCTTAGAAAAGGCAGAGGAACCAGAGATCAAATTGCCAACATCAGCTGGATCATGGAAAAAACCAGAGATCAAATTGCCAACATCAGCTGGATCATGGAAAAAGCAAGAGAGTTCCAGAAAAACATCTATTTCTGCTTTATTGACTATGCCAAAGCCTTTGACTGTGTGGATCACAATAAACTGTGGAAAATTCTGAAAGTGATGGGCATACCAGACCACCTAACCTGCCTCTTGAGAAATCTGTATGCAGGTCAGGAAGCAACAGTTAGAACTGGACATGGAACAACAGACTGGTTCCAAATAGGAAAAGGAGTAGGTCAAGGCTGTATACTGTCACCCTGCTTATTTAACTTCTATGCAGAGTACATCATTAGAAATGCTGGGCTGGAAGAAACACAAGCTGGAATCAAGATTGCCGGGAGAAATATCAATAACCTCAGATATGCAGATGACACCACCCTTATGGCAGAAAGTGAAGAAGAACTAAAGAGCCTCTTGATGAAAGTCAAAGAGGACAGTGAAAAAGTTGGCTTAAAGCTCAACATTCAGAAAATGAAGATAATGGCATCTGGTCCCATCACTTCATGGGAAATAGATAGAGGAAACAGTGGAAACAGTATCAGACTTTATTTTGGGGGGGGCTCCAAAATCACTGTAGATGATGATTGCAGCCATGAAATTAAAAGACGCTTACTCCTTGGAAGGAAAGATAAGACCAACCTAGATAGCATATTAAAAAGCAGAGACATTACTTTGCCAACAAAAGTCCATCTAGTCAAGGCTATAGTTTTTTCCAGTAGTCATAGTTGGATGTGAGAATTGGACTGTGAAGAAGGCTGAGTGCTTAAGAATTAATGCTTTTGAACTGTGGTGTTGGAGAAGACTCTTGAGAGTCCCTTGGACTGCAAGGAGATCCAACCAGTTCATTCTAAAGGAGATCAGTCTTGGGTGTTCTTTGGAAGGACTGATGCTAAAGCTGAAACTCCAGTACTTTGGCCACCTCATGTGAAGAGTTGACTCATTGGAAAAGACTCTAACGCTGGGAGGGATTGGGGGCAGGAGCAGAAGAGGACGACAGAGGATGAGATGGCTGGATGGCATCACCAACTCGATGGACATGAGTTTGAGTGAACTCTGGGGGTTGGTGATGGACAAGGAGGCCTGGCGTGCTGCAATTCATGGGGTCGCAAAGAGTCGGACACGACTGAGAGACTGAACTGAGCTGAACTGGCAGGAAGAATGAGCTTCCTTCATAGCTCAGTTGGTAAAGAATCTGCCTGCAATGCATGAAACCACGGTTGGGTTCCTGGGTCGGGAATATATGCTTGAGAAGGGATAAGCTACCCAGTCCAATATTCTTGGGCTTCCCTTGTGGCTTAGCTGGTAAAGAATCTGGCCACAATGTTGGAGACCTGGGTTCAATCCCTGGGTTGGGAAGATCTCATGGAGATGGAAAAGGCTACCCACTCCAGTATTCTGGCCTGAAGAATTCCAAGGACTGCATAGTCCATGGGTCACAAAGAGTCGGACACAACTGAGCAACTTTCACTTTCAGCTTGGCAGGAAGAACAGGGATCAGGGAAAGTTATTTTTGCCACAAGGAGAATCAGACAAAGTGATGTTATACACAGAGTCTTTTCTCTGCCTCCCACATAACATTGTGGAAAAGGAGCTTCTCCCTATTATCAAGAAATATTTTAAAAGGAAATGAAACCCAATTTGTTTCTAAGTGCTTATTCCACAAATGCTAACAGGAAGGGAGATCTTTATTGTTCATGGTGAATGAATTAAATTCTGGATTTTAGTATTAAGCTTTTTCCAGGAAGAGTTAAGCATTATTTATAAGCAGACTATGATAAATAGCATATATTCAATAGTTCATTATTAAATGGTGATAAAATTGAAGTATAAAATAGAAAACCCATGTCTTTCTTTAAAATAATGAATGCATTTGTTAAAATGATCAGATAAACCCACAGTAGCAAAGAAAAAAAAGCCACAAGAAGAAGCTCTGCAGAAAGAACATTCCAGAATTTATAAATATTCAATGTTTTTCACTTCATTTTTAAACTGCTACTGTATCTACAGTGAAAGCTATTTTATTTGTTGTATGTCAGAAGGAGATGAGAATGTGCTTAAGGGAATTTGATGCAATTAGTGTTACATTGCTGACCTTTAGTAAAAATTACACCAAGTGAATTCAAGAGTAGGATTTAAAGAGGCAGATTATACATTGCATGTATTCTAACAGTTCAAAGGAGTAAAAATTTTAACTTTGTGGTTACAAGCAAGTACATTGTAAGATTTTACAATCTAAATTGTTTTTAACCCTGGGGCATCATTTCAAGAAATTATCCTTAGGAGAGAAATACAGCCAAATGAAGCTGAACCATGTAACAAAATTAACAATTGGCATTTGGTAAACAACTTCTTTCTAAATGTATTAATATCATCAGGGTTTCTCTCTCCTACTGTCTGCAGAAGTCAAAACCTACAAGAGTAAATTACTTCCACAGTTGTCCAATGTACATTATTAGAAACTTGTGAAATTATTTTATAAATCACTTCATAAGACATTATCTTCATAGTCATTAAAATTGTTACATGGCTATCTGGTATATGCTTTTAATGAAGTTTTAAGTGTAGATAAAGGAAAAAAAAATCTAGGTGAAAAATAGAGCTAAGCAAATTTCTGCTTTTTCTTTTTCTCAAGATCAGGACAATTCAGTTTTTACCCCTTGGGAGTACTGCACTGGAACTAGGCCATAAAGAATAATTTTGAGGACATAAAATGGAGCCAATTTGGACTTAGGTGATGCAGATTTTAACATAGGTGGACCTTATTTTATGTAGTAAATGTGTTTCCAAGACTATACATGCATGTGAACCAAGCAGAAAACAATTTGTGCATGTGAGTGGTAGTTTCACTGGTATGTGAATGATACTGCTGGTGAATATTTGTATCCATATTAGATGCAACTGATCATCCAAATTTATTCCTTAGGCAGCGCAAAAAGATGGATCTATCTATAGTGGCTCTTGCTTTGCAAAGTGGGTTTAGAAAATATCTTTGGTTGCTTTAAACTACACACTATTTTGAAATCAAACTTAGCTGATGGCTTTCTGAAGTTATTTCTATGGTGTGACCTATCTGATACCTAGTTCTGCTTTGGTGACTTGAAAATGTGACATTTACTCAATTCCCCAGTGTCTGGATGAGATCATCCACACTCTTAACATCTTGCCATATCTGCTCTAAATTTTGGCATCTATTGAGCTACTCACACTTCACAGGTTTTACTTCTTGCATCACTGCCTTTTTCTCTATTGGATCATTCACATCAGCAAACATATATGCTATAGTTTACCCCATCTTTTAAAAAAAACCGTCAAAAAACCCTTGACCTCATATTGCCTTCATATACTGCCCAATTCTTTGCTCTTTGTAGCAAATCTTTATAAATCTCTTTTAAAATATTTGAGTTTGTGTAGGCTCCACTCGTTCAGTTTAATTATCTCCTGAACTCATCCAGTCTTTTGTCTCCACCTTTCTACTAAAGGGAATTCCCTGGTGGTTCAGACGGTAAAGAGTCTGCCTGCAGTGCGGGAGAACCTGGGTTGGAAAGATCCCCTGGAAAAAGAAATGGCAGCCCACTCCAGTATTCTTGCCTGGAAGATCCCGAACGGAGGAGCCTGGCAGGCTACAGTCCATAGGGTCACAGAGTTGGACACGACTGAAGTGACTTCACTTCTCTACTAAAGTTAATTTTGTCAAGGCCACCAATAACCTTCATAGTTATAAATCCAAATTCTAGTCTTCATCTTCCTAGATTTTTCAGCAACGTTTAAAATAATCTCTCTCTGTGTTTGTACTCATTGTCTTGTCTCGTCTTCTGATATATTAGTCTTTCAGTAGCTTTACCTGAATCTGATTCCTTTACCCCACAGTTGTGTGTGTGTGTGTGTGTGTCTAAGTGTCTTTTATTTGCTCAGGGTGGAAAGTAAACTATATGGAAAATCATATAGACTTGACTTCATCAGTGTATATCTATGCTGTAGAATTTCAGTGATACTAAGGGAGTATCTCTGCCCCAAATATACATAAGCACTCTTGATAGTGTTAACTTGCACTTCTAGAGATGTTCTTGGGAATTAAAGATTCTTTAGGTCAGTAATAATCTTTATAATATTCCTGGGAGAAGTTACTATTGAACAGTTGATATTTTAAGGGGAATTATCTTGTTTTCTCAATTAGTGACAGTTAAGGGAGCCTGCTCCAGGGGACTAGAAAGAAACATGCCTTAGGTAGAGAGTAGAATTATTCGGAAGGAGGGGAAAAGTAGCACAGGAACTCAGACTATTTCACAATTTAGCTTAGGGCTGGCTCTGAAAAATGATCTGTTACTGACACACTGTAGTTCTTCAACATTAAACTACAGTGTAGAAAGAAGACCAGCATCCATCTAAGACCACTCCTGTTCATATAGCAGAGATGGAGAGCAGGTCCTCTTCTTTATTGTCTAATGGGTTAAAGTACATTTTCCCCAAGTCTTTGATCTTGTATTCCTCATGCTTTTCACAAAAGGCATGATTCCCTGGTAAAGGACTGTGCTGCCAAAAACTATGTGGTAATTTCTATACATTTTGTGTAAGGGAAGGGGATAAATAATAAAGTGCCAGAGATAGTCAACCTTCTCCTTCAATTCAGTAAATATAATTTGTACTGTAAGTTACTTAATTTTTAAATTTTATCTTAAATTGACTCAATTTCTTTACATTATGTAGTCTTACCCTAAGTATTAAGAATCAAGGACTGAGTGATAAGACAACATTATTAATGTGATAAGCCATATTCTCCAAGCCAGGCTTCAGCAATACGTGAACCATGAACTTCCAGATGTACAAGCTGGTTTTAGAAAAGGCAGAGGAACCAGAGATCAAATTGCCAACATCTGCTGGATCATCAAAAAAGCAAGAGAGTTCCAGAAAAACATCTATTTCTGCTTTATTGACTATGCCAAAGCCTTTGACTGTGTCGATCACAATCAACTGTGGAAAATTCTGAAAGAGATGAGCATACCAGACCACCTGACCTGCCTCTTGAGAAATCTGAATGCAGGTCAGGAAGCAACAGTTAGAAGAGGACATGGAACAACAGACTGGTTCCAAATAGGAAAAGGAGTACGTCAAGGCTGTATATTGTCACCCTGCTTATTTAACTTCTATGCAGAGTACATCATGAGAAACGCTGGGCTGGAAGAAACCCAAGCTGGAATCAAGATTGCCGGGAGAAATGTCAATAACCTCAGACATGCAGATGACATCACCCTTATGGCAGAAAGTGAAGAGGAACTAAAGAGCCTCTTGATGAAAGTGAAAGAGGAGAGTGAAAAAGTTGGCTTAAAGCTCAACACTCAGAAAACTAAGATCATGGCATCCAGTCTCATCACTTCATGGCAAATAGATGGGGAAACAGTGGAAACAGTGTCAGACTTTATTTTGGGGGGTTCCAAAATCACTGCAGATGGTGATTGCAGCCATAAAATTAAAAGACGCTTACTCCTTGGAAGGAAAGTTATGACCAACCTTGATAGCATTTTAAAAAGCAGAGACATTACTTTGCCAACAAAGGTCTGTCTAGTCAAGGCTATAGTTTTTTCCAGTAGTCAGGTATGGATGTGAGAGTTGGACTGTGAAGAAAGCTGAGTGCCAAAGAATTGATGCTTTTGAACTGTGGTGTTGGAGAAGACTCTTGAGAGTCCCTTGGACTGCAAGGAGATCCAACCAGTCCATCCTAAAAGAGATCTGATCTGGGTGTTCATTGGAAGGACTGATGCTGAGGCTGAAACTCTAATACTTTGGCCACGTGATGTGAAGAGCTGACTCATTGGAAAAGACCCTGATGTTGGGAAAGATTGAGGGCAGGGGGAGAAGGGGACGACAGAGGATGAGATGGCTGGATGGCATCACTGACTCGATGGACAGGAGTTTGAGTGAACTCCGGGAGTTGGTGATGGACAGGGAGGCCTGGTGTGCTGTGGTTCATGCGGTTGCAAAGAGTCAGACATGACTGAGTGACTGAACTGACTGAAAAATAGATAATCTGGAACAATTAAATGTGTTACAATATGTAAGCTGTAAAATATGTAATGATCTCCTTTGAAAACAAAGAATATGCCATACTGCCCTTCAGCAAATGTGATGCTACAATATACATTTATTTGAATTTTTCACACTTTAAACTTTTAGAAGATTAACATTTTCTTTAAAAACTATGTTGTCTTTGACTGCTATTTATGGGTTATTTAGCTACAAGTCAAGTAGTAATTGAATTGTGTGTCCAAGTAATTTAAATTCCTGGAGGTAACCACAAGCAATCTCCACCACCAGTTTTTCCAATATTCTGTTTAGTCCTATGAGCTAGGTACTGTGCTGAACACTTCAAATGGTTTACTATATTATTTATTACTACATATTGCATATTATTTGGGGCTCCCCCGATATTCAGGGCTAAAGAATCCAACTGCAATAGAGGAAACACAGGATACATGGGTTCAATCAGGAAGATTCCCTGGAGGAGGAAATGGCAATCCACTCCAGTACTTTTGCCTGGAAAATTCCATGGATAGAGGAGAGTCTATGAGATCGAAAAGAGTCAGAAACAACTGAACAACCAAGCACACACACAGACACACACACACAAGGCTCATGCAGTTTACACTATCTTTTACATTGAGTTATTTAATGAGTACCAAGTAATTCCTTTGTTTTTTTTTTTTTTTTTTTTTGCAATCACAAGGTATCTGTTTTTCATTACATAGGGAATAATTTCAAAATAGTATGAAAAGTCCTCTTTCACAGCCATACAAGTTTGGAAAGAAGTTATTAAAATATATTTTCTTAACCAAATATTTTCTTTTGGTTTGACAGAATTAGCAAAAGTCTCATTAACTTGCTTAGGAAAATGAAATTGGGTGTAGTAAAGAGTACTTTTGTAAAGTGATATTTCCACCAGCAAGGGTGGTCTTTCTTCTCTTCAACATACTTAAGTATTTCTATTTAATTTTACTGAGAAAAGCAATTTCTTGAGTTTAGTACTCTATAATTAATGGCTAGCATCCTTCTCAAGGTGATAATTTTCCCTTAACGAGCAAGTGCCCTGCTTGATTTGCTTTATAAACTGAAACATATACTTTAAAATTAGTTAAAATATCTGAGTGCAATCCTAGCAGAAGGTAGCATTAGACACTTAATGAAATGATCTATGGTTTCTCTATCAAAAACAATTATGTTGCTTGATAATTTGTACTAGTTATCAAGTCATAGTATACATATTTTCTACTCACCAAACACAAACTTATGGCTCAAAAGTGACTTTTTCTAAACAGTTTAAAATGAAATTTAATAGATATTTCACTGTGGAGTTTATTGCAATGAGGCTGATTTTCATATGTTCTTATACACTAAAATTATTTTAGGCATTTAAAAAATATTTCTACATTATATTCAAGCTGGAATAACATAAAATACAACTATAAACATATCTGCTACTATATTAGAATATAAAGCAAAGGTTAATTTCCTAATTTAATATTTCCTCGGAACTACTGAACAGACTTTTACCAATGTTTCCATTAGTATGGCTGAAATTAATAGTGACCAAATCAGAATTCTAAAGATTATTGGGGGTCTCAGCTTCATTCTGTAGCATTTAAGTTGAAATGTGGTTAATTCTCCCCTGGCCCAAGTCCCTCTCAATGTGATGGTGTTCAGTTTTCAAAGTTTTCTTCTTTCTATTTAGAAATTGACTGAGGACTATAGTGATATAGTTTAGGAACATTCCCTCTAACAAAATGTTGGAATGAAGTAGAGATGGGTACCCAACTTTCTTTTGGGATGAGGAGCTGGGAGGAGGGATATTCTCCTATCCTGAGATTCTCTCCATGCTGAGGATATTGGGTGTTTGTGCCTGCTCAGCATCACCAACTTCTTTTCTGTAAATATCACATCTACCTGACATTACTTGGGTGAGGTAAGGTTTTTCCCATTCCCACCTCTTCCTCTTGACAGGTTAGCTCAGGCCAAAGCCTTAAAAATAGTTGTTAAACAGTGAAGCCCACATTTGGAGGATACCATATTTGGAGGATGCCAATGTTCCTATCTTTCACCACTGCCCATTTCATAGTCCAAGATTTTAGATGGTCACGTGCTACACTGAGACTATGTTGTTGTCCAGTGCCTAAGTCATGTATGACTCTCTGCGACCCCATGGACTGCAGCTCACCAGTCCTCCCTGTCCATCACTATCTTCTGGAGTTTGCCCAAGTTCATGTCCATTGAATCGATGATGCTATTGAAAACATCAATTCATTGGTGCTCTGCCTTCTTATTGTCCAACTTTCACATCAGCACATGACTACTGGAGAGGCCATAGTTTTGAGAATATACCCCATGGATAAAGAACAACTGTTCTTCAATGTACTTAGTAATTTTCTCTAATTTGATTTCATCAACTAAACTTTCAAAAATTTGAAATCATTCTAAATTTACAAGCGTTTTTAAGAAGTATTACAGAGATCCTATGTACCGTTTAGCCAGTTCCCCCCAATGGTAACATATTACATAGTTATAGTACAAAATCACAACCATACTGACACTAATACAATCTAGCCATCTTATTTGGAGTCTTCAGTCTTACTTGTATTCATTGTAGGTTTATGTATATTTAACTTAATGCAATTTAATCATATATATAGGACTTCCCTGGTGGTACAGTGGATAGGAACTCACCTGCTAATGCAGGGGAAATGGGTTTGATCCCTGGCCCAGGAAGATTTCACATGCTATGGGGCAATGAAGCCCATGTGCCACAGCATTTGAGCCCACACTCTAGAGCCCAAGAGCTGCAATTACTGAGCCCCTGTGCAACCACTACTAAAGCCGGCACACCCAGAGCCTGGGTTCTGCAACAAGAGAAGCCGCCATGGTAAGAAGCCCACACACCAGGGAAAAGCAGCTCCAGCTCACTGCAACCAGAGAAAGGTCACAACGAGGAGGACCCAGGACAGACGTAAATATTATTATTAAATAAACACTTTAAAAATCATAAGTATAAGTTTGTAAATCTACCAACACAATGAGAAGACAGAACATTGCATCATCAAGACGACCTTCACCCTGTCTCTAAACACTAACAACCAATAATCTTTCTCCATCCCTATAATTGTATTATTTAAAAACCTTAAATAAATGAAATCCAATAGCATTCATGTTTTATGATTGGCTTTATTTACTCAGTTAAATTCTTTGGAAGTTCATCCAGGTTGATGAATGTATCAATGGTCATTCTTCTTTTTTGCTAAATCGTGTTCTATGGTTTAGATATATCATTGTTTAATCTTTCACCTGTTAAAGGACATCTGCCTTCCTGTGATTTACTTGAACATTTTTAAGATTTTATTATGATATATTTATAGTGTTTTTGATCATATCATTTTGTATAGTTTTCTTAGTGATTGCTTTGAAAATCATATTTGTGTGTAACTTATCATATCTACTAGTATCAATGTCTACAACTTCAACTGAAATGAAGAAAATTTACTTACATTTTTGCCTCATAACCTTAATCACGTTTAAATATTATTGTCTTTGGTATTAGAAAGAATTATAATTGATATTGTCATATCTGATTTAGAAATTTCCAGATGGTAGTTTATTGCATTTACTCGTATTTATGCTTTTTGCACTTGTCTTCCTTTCTTCCTGATGCTCCAAGTTTTTTCTTTAATCATTTCCTTTCTGCTTGAAGAAACTCCTCTAGCCATTCTTTAAGGGTAGATCTGTTAGTGATAAATTTTTCAGTTTCTTTTGTCTGAGAATGCCTTTATTTTCCCTTCTTCTCTAAAGACTATTATTGTTTGGTATAGGATTATGGTTAGCAATACTTGTCTTTGAGCACTTGAAAACTGTGACAATTGCCTTCCTGCCACCATAGCTTTAAATGAAGAATTTGCTGTTACGCAAATTAGTGATCCTGGATATGTCATATGTTCTCTCTGCTTTCATGATATTTTTCTTTACCTCCAATTTATCTTGATGTTTAATGTGTTTAAGGTGTGTCAATATAATTTTGTTCACCTTTATCCTGTTTGGATTCACTTAACTCCTTGATCCTGTCTGTTCTGACTTCTGACAATTTTTTTTTTTTTTTTCTGAAACTGGAAGGTTTTCAGCCCTTATTTCTTGGAATTTTTTTTTTTTTTTTTTTTTAGCCCCACTTTCTTCTTACTCTCTTTTTGGGACTTCAGTGAACATAATGTTGAATATTTTATTATTTTATCCAAGTTTCTAAGACTCTGTTTACTTTTTTTGTCAATCCATTTTCCTCTCTGTTGTTCAAATTGGGTAAATTCTATCTATCTCAAGTTTACTGACTCTATCCTTTATCATCTCCATTCTACTGAAAAACCTGTTAGGGACTTTATTATTTTAGTTATTGTATTTTTTGGTTCTATAATTTCTATTTGATTATTTCTTATAACATCTATTTCTTGCTGAGATTTTCTACTTTTTAAAAAATTTGTTTCAGGAGAATGTTTGCTGACGTATTTTTATGATGATAATTTTGTCAGATGATTCCAACATCTGATCTGCCTTGGCATTGTCATCAGCTGATTTTTATTTAAGTTTTGATGTCATTCAAGTTGTGATATTTCTGGTCACAACTGGTTCTTCTTGGTATAATGAATGAGTCTTAGCTAGGGAAGTGAAAGGAATCTCAGAACTGGTACTAAGGGAGACCACTTCCTCCTGGCTACTTACCGTCAGTGGGGCTCCTGATTGATTCCTAGTGACTGGTGCCACTTGTTGATTATAGTGGAATTCCTGTTTGATCTGGGAAAAGATTCATATACCTGGAATGCCTTCTGTTGCTATGTTGATAGTCAGGAGATAATCTTCCAGTTCTAGAGTCCCTAATTAATTCATCTTCCTCTTCCTACTTTTCAGAGTCCTTATTGGTTGCTTGCTATGTTACTTCCAGTAATTATAACGGTACTTAGTGAAGAGTAGCAGGGAGAAACAAGCTGATGCCATCTTCTCTGATCAGAAATCTCTAATTTTATTTTAAATTATTTACACAGAATCATCCAAAGAGTTAAGGTCTAGTGAAGTCATTTCTATAAAATTGATCAGCTTATTATATATACATATATATATATACTATATAATATATGTAATTTTCAAATACATAATAAATTACAAAATAAAAAATGTTCCTCTGAAACAATTGGGCATGTTGATTGTAGTATGCATACCATACCACATTGGGAAATATTGCACTAAATGTAATGCACTTAAAATAATTTGGGTTTTTCCTACTTTAATTGTTTAAAAGATTATTTTTGTTATTTAGTCAGTCAGTCATGTCTGATTCTTTTGCAAACCCATGGACCATAGCCTGTCAGGCTCCTCTGTCCATAGGATTTCCCAGGCAAGAATACTGGAATGAGTTGTGTGGAGGAGCTGGAAGGCTTTGAGCAAATACTGAAAATGTATCTGCTCCACTCATGACGAAGGTTGGAAGCTGGAACAAGCATAACAAAGGTTTATGAGTGTTCACTGAGTGCCTGAGGCTGGGAATGGATAACAAAGGGTTATACGCCTGGCCTTGAGGCGTTCGAAGGCTTTTTTCTGACCACCTGTTTTTGAGAACAAGGACTGTTGTTTCATGATAAGACTCCCTTTAGAGTTTCGCCAAAGCTATGTTATGTCTTGGGCGATGGGAACTGTATTTTATACTTGAATGCTTTAATGTTTATCTGGAATGGCTACGTGCAAGTCTGCCTTATGCTCTATTCCCTGAGAATTATAAAACTGCGCAGTTAGATAATAAACTTTGTCAGTCCAATAGAGGCTGTCCCTGAGTGTCCTTTTCAGAGTGCGGTTCTCCGAGCCTTACAACTGGCGCCCAACGTGGGGCTCAAAACAGCAGACTGATTTTTAAAAAGGGCCACACTCCTGCAAAAGCAAGGTAAGCAGGATGGGACATCAGACAAGTAAAATTCCTTTTGTTCTTCTCATGCATCATTTCTTGAAACAATACAGGGTCAATCTGCCTGAAGAGCAGTTAACTAGCTATTACCAGACAGTGGTTGAATATAATCCATGGTTCCCTGAGGAAGGAACCTTAGATTTACAAATTTAGACCAAAGTAAAAAACAATGTTCTAAAAGCTTATAGACAGGAAATAAAAATTCCCCCACAATGGTGGGTAACTTGGTCTCTTTTACGGGCCGTTATGGAACAATTAGATGGCTCGGGAGGAGATTCAAAGGTTGAAACTATTCAATCCCTGCGTGAATGTAAATTAGAAGCGAAAGATCTATCAGAGGTTTTAAATCAAAAAAATGTCATGTTAGAGCAGATTACGGACAAACAAGAGTTACCGGTGCTAAAAGCAATTAAACAATCAACTTTGCCAGTGGCCCCTGACCCGCCTTTACCTTGCTTTTCCCGAGCTCATATTAACAAGCCTCCAACACCGGCCTTTCCGCCAGCTGCAACGCTGTCCGCTGCTGCTACTGCTCCCCTATTTCCTAGCATTCCTCCTCGAGACATGCCTTTTTGTGCGTGGGCTTTTCCGGTCCAGTTTAATAATCCTCAACCTGGACGTAATCAATGGCAATCACCTGATTTTGGTTTGCTCACGCAATTCAAAAAGGCGTGTACGTTATATGGACTTGCCTCACCCTACTGTAGGAAATTTCTTAGGGGCCAGGCGGATCAGTGGCTTCATACAGATTTTTTTACAGTTGCTAAAATGGTTATGACTCCACAACAGCTACTACAATGGCAAATGTGGGTCAGAGATAAAGCCAGATTAAGAACAGCAAAAGAACAGCAAAGTAGGGGAAACCCTACTGGACTAAATTTTAAAATTCTCACCAGCACCAGAGCTATGGCTAAAACTGCTGCACAATTACAATTTGTGCAGCCGCCCATGTTATACTAGATTAAGGAAGTAACTATCAGAACATGGACTAAAATCGACAGTTCCACCTCTGATAGATCTTTTGTAAAAATATTGCAGGGACCAACTAAAAAATATACTCAATTTATTGATAAATTGAAGGAGGCCATTGATCACAGTCTTAAAGATACATCTTTGCGAAAAATCATTTTGAAACAATTAGCCTTTGATAATGCTAATAAAGATTGTCAGGCTATTATCAGACCCATTAGGGGGCAAAAAAAAGTTATGAAATACTTAAAAGCCTACAAGAATGTGGAGACGATTCAACATAGAGCTAAAATAGCCATTTTAGAAACCTTAAATGTTTCCCCAAAGTCTAAAGTTAAATGTTTTAACTACGGCAAGCCGGGACACATGCGGAAACAGTGTCACTTGCCTCAGCAAACAGGTCTTTCTTCTGACAAAGGAGGGGCTATTAAAACTAAGCCCCGCCCCCGGGCTCTGCCCAGGATGTAAAAAGGGGAATCCCTGGCTGACTGAATGCCGCTCTAAATTTGATAAACAAGGTAGTGCTTCACCCATTCAGACACCTCCTTCGGAAAACTAAAACAGGGGCTCTCCTCTAGCCCCATTAAACAAGGAGGATAATCAAATATTACTAAATTAACAGTGGCTACCAGACATAACACATGTATAGACATTCCTACTCCCCGAGATATAAAATTATTAATGGTAAATAATCCTATAAAAATCTTAAATAGATATTTTGGCCCTATACCAAAAAATGCTATAGGCCTCCTATTAAAACAAAACAACACCACCATGCGCGAGATAATTGTACATACTGAGATCATTGATAAAGATTACACGGGTAAAATTGCAATAATGTTACATGTGACTCACAACTTGTATTTACAAAAGGGTGACAGATTTGCTCAGTTATTGCTATTACCTTATGTGCCCCCACTTAATAAAAAAACAGACACCAGAACAGGTGGCTTTGGGAGTACCAACGTTACTGCAGCCCTTTCTACTGTTATAAAAAAAAATCAATAGGCCTATGTTAAAATTAAAAATCAGAAGAACTTTTGAAAAAATGTTAGACACTGGGGCAAATGTTTCCATCATAAAAACAAAAAAATGGCCTTCAGACTGGCCTGCAGTTTTAACCTCACACCAGTTGATGAAAATAAAAACTGCAGATGCAGCTCAAACTTATGTTAGTTCATCTTACTTACAAGCTCTGGGCCCTAATCAATTAGTCGCTTACATTAAACCGTACATTGCCCCATTACCATTAAATTTGTGGGGAAGAGACTTTCTACAACAAGCTCAAGCGACTATACAATTAAATGAACCTTTTCCTTCTCCAGAAGCTCTTCCTGACCCAGGGACTGAACTCGTATCTCCTGCACTGGCAGATGGATTCTTTACCACTGAGCCACCTGGGAAGTCCACTTAAAAGATTAACATCCCCTTTATTAATCTGGTACTTTCTCAGAATCCAGATGCTCCTCTCAGAACACTGTTTTCATGTTGCAATGGAGAGGTAGCAACTTTGTGTACTGGTCAGCAAGTCAGAATATGAGTACCCTACCAGATATCAAAAATGAGAATGGAGAAACTTTTATCCCAAAGCCAGTTAAGTTTCTTTCAGCCCAGAGTAGACACAGCCATCCTTACTTCACCCCATCTAAATTCTTGACCCACAAACCTATGAGCCTAATAAAATGACTACTTTTTATGTTACTGATCTTGAGGTGGTTTATTATTTACCAATAGATATCAGTAACAGTAGTGCTGTACATTAGTGTTTTTGTAATGATCTTGATGAGATTTAGTAAAAATAGAATTATCATTTAATTACATTTGGCTGTTTAACAGTGGTTACTGAAAGTTTTGTGCTTGGAGACTGTACCATCAAGACAATATTAGGGTAGTGAACTGAATATTTAGTTCAATTCTCAACTTTCATTTGTTTAATGATAAGCATGTAAAAAACATTCTCCAAATACTCTAACCTTGATATTATCATCTATTTAAGTGCCACACTCTAGCTAAGCAATGATATTCATATAATGGTTCTTAAAGAGCCACCTTTGAGCTTTACAATTTTTAGTTTCTAGAAAAAATTCTTTATGACCGCACAGATGTTTCTTTGATGTAAACTTGTTATCAAGGCCTGTGACTTATTTTTGGTCAAAGAATTATGGTACATATGTCTTAGAAATCTGTAACAACTTTGGATCACTTCATTATGTATGGAAATATGATTTGTGAAGATTCAATTTACTCTGGAAAAGCACATTGCATTTTTATGTGAATGCTAAACTTTTACTAAGATATATTTGTGATATTAACAACTATTTTCATGTAGTTCGTTGGTTTTATTGGCACATTTTTTTCTTCTTCCACAAATTGCTGTTTATGTTTTCTAGCAGTTGATCTACTGCTACCCATTAAACCTCCAGAGGTGGTTCTTTATCATCTTTCATAAGATGATTGTCACCCATGTCTAATGGAGCTTTGATTGAGGAAGTTTGTTTTGATCATATACCTAAATTGTACTTTATTCTTTCAGAAACTCAGAGGGCACTGGCATGTCACAGTAAATTCTGAAAGTCTTAAACCCCAGGGCCTCATAAATAAATTTTCCAATAGTATGCTCAAAGAATAAATGGTATACATTTTAATATATCCCCCAAAGGCACATCAAGAACTAAATACACAGTCACTCTATTCTGCCTGAGAACATCAAGATGAAGCAGGAACCATTCTTATTTGACCTTGAAGGCTGTTAAAGAAAGTTTTTTCTTCAAATGAAAACATATTTCTTATCTGTATGGCAAAGTCAAATATCCTTTGGAATATAAGCTTCTCTCAAATCAGAGTTAGAGAAATAAAAACTCCTTTGTTAAATCAATTTAGTTATATCCTCCAAAGTTTGTGTAAAGCAAAAGATAACAATTCTTTGAAAGCAGAGTTCATGCCACTACGTCAGTTTAGCTCAAACTCTTGCCCTTTATCCAGCATGTAATAAGCACCAAATAATGTTTAC
The DNA here is from genome assembly GCF_014754425.2 of Oryx dammah. Lineage (NCBI taxonomy): Eukaryota > Metazoa > Chordata > Mammalia > Artiodactyla > Bovidae > Oryx > Oryx dammah. The sequence continues at coordinate 15,783,338 of NW_024070188.1, read as the reverse complement.
TTTGAAATGAATTGAATTTCACATACAACTAAATCCTGATGTCCACACATATCCCAATCCAACAATAATATTAGTTAATACAAGAGCAAAGATGTCCTCCTCCCACTGAATTTAAAAAAATTATAAATCTCTCTTTTACAGAATCTTGTCGAACTATAAGCATCTTACTGGGTACCCTTCAGTCTACATATCAGAATTTACTTACAATGCAGTTGGAACCCTGAGCCTTCCTAAAATCCCACTGTTAGTACAACCAATTTGGGAAAAAAAAGGGGGGGTGGAGAGACCCGCTCAGGCTCAGAGAGCAATGTGAGGCAAATCTGATGTGAGAACCCCCTAGCCTCTGAGGTCATGAGAATGACACCAAAACTCCCAAGAGTGAAACTAATCAGATGTAGACCCAGGTTCACTTGATTTTAGACATTTTCTTTCCACCTCTCAAACTTTTGATTATTAAGTTTTAGGCCATCTCTCTCTCTCTCTTTTTAAATTACTTTCACCACCTGGCGTAGTCAAAACCACTGAACTGGGAACCAGAAGACCCTAGTAAGGTATCATCTCTAAGACTATCTCTAAATTTTCTTTATCTCTCAAAGTCTGTGAAAGTGAAAGTGATGTCGCTCAGTCATGTCCGACTCTTTGCGACCCCATGGACTGTAGCCTACCACGTTCCTCCATCCATGGGATTTTCCAGGCAAAAATACTGGAGTGGGTTGCCATTTCCTTCTCCAGAGGATCTTCCCGACCCAGGGATTGAACTCGGGTCTTCCGCATTGTAGGTAGACGCTTTACTCTTTGAGCTACCAGGGAAGTCTGTGATATAACCACAAAGAGTGGAGACAGACTATTACTGCCAAATGTTGAACCATATTTCATTTTATTTAACCTCTTCGGTGCTACAGTTACCTTGGAATTACTTGTATTGAGTACCTATAGAGTTATCAGAATCATGTGAAAATGTGCTTTAATCTATTTGTTCTTTTGTCTTATGTGAGCTGATTTTAAGGTACAGTCAATGTGGTGGAAATAAATGGATCTATGGAACTTAATCAGTGTGACTTACTTGGTGGAGGGTTTTCAAATTATATTATGTAGTATACACACATAAATATCCATAAGTATGCATATATTTATAATTCTGATAGTAATTTAAGTGTATTTTATAGTACTCTTGAATAGATTGAGAGTCTCTCAAGCAACAACAAAGAAAGGAACAATTGTTTATATTCAATGGAATTCAGAACAAAAGTTGTCAACAGCAAAAAGTACACAATGGTACTTCATCTTTTTTGTTGTTGTTGAAAATTTGGTTCTAAACTCCATTGAATATAAATGATAAGTAAAATATTGCCTGTTTATCAGTAAACAAAGGATGTCATAGTCAGCAGTGACTGCATGCCTCGAGCAGTGAGCCAGTGAGCCCTGAGGGAACGCAGGAAGGAAACAAAGAATATCTGCCCTCTAGCAGCCCTCAAGACTGCAGCCACTCCCAACAGTGAGCCCTGAGGATACTCAGGATGTGAAAGCACAAGATATTCATTGCCCTCAGTTACAGGAGGTACCGGGCTTCCCAGGTGGCTCTAGTGGTAAAGAACTTGCCTACCAATGCAGGAGGCTTAAGAGATGCAGTTTTGATCCCCGGATCGGGAAGATCCCCTAGAGAAGGACATGGCAACCCACTCCAGTATTCTTGCCTGGAAAATTCCATGGACAGAGAAGCCTGGCAGGTACAGTCCATAGGGTTGCATAGAGTCAGATATGATTGAAGTGACTTAGTATGCACACTAAATCAATAACATGATTTAGTATAATAATATATAGCATGTTAAATTATAAAATGTTAGTTCTAAACAAAAAAGATGGTATCTAAAACTCATACTGGATCAAGTAAAAAGATAATTTTCAAAAGTAAATGTCAAATGGCAACATTAACATGAACTTATGACCTTTAAAATAAAAAGGGGTTTCTCACTTCATTAATAAAGTGATTCCCTCTTCTAAAGTCACTTGCTTAACATCAGGATTTATGCTTCACTGGTGCCTAGATTTGGATCTCTAATGCTCCTTGACAACCGTTTGGAGAATAATTGGTCTCATGTCTTGGCACATAAAAAATAAAGATTATCCTGGAATGTACTGTTTTCAGAAACAAGGAGACACAAAATTCCTGAGTTAGTGTTAAAATGGACAATTTGACCATCCAGAAAAGATGATTTTTAGTGGAAAAATTTTGACAGAGCAGTAAGAGGGAAAAAAAGTGATTAAGGTCAATTGAAACATTTCTAGTATATGAGATAAGCTACAAGTATTGAAGTGTTTCCTAGGTGATGCTAGAGTGGTAAAGAGCCTGCCTGCCAATGCAGGAGATTTAAGAGATGCAATTTCAATTCCTGGGTCGGGAAGATCCCCTGGAGGAGGGCACAGCAACCCACTCCAGTATTCTTGCCAGGAAAATCCCATGGAGAGAGGAGCCTGGTGGGCTACGGTCCATAGGGTTGCAAAGAGTTGGACACAGCTAACTAAAGTGACTTAGCATGCATGCAGTGTTGAAGCAAAACACAGATGTAAGTATGTGCTAAAAGTCAGTTTTGTCCACATGGGTATCCAATATTGTTTCCAAAATACATGAAGTGACTCACAAAAATTATGAGTCCAAAAGTAAAGCTGTGGCCAACTTCCTAGATTTATAAGATTGAAAAGTGTTTTTTTTGTTTGTTTGTTTGTGTTTTTTTTTAGTACAGCAAAAATACCTTTAAATATGTAAGGGAGATGTTGTGTCATGTATCTGGCTTTGTTGTTTTTTCTCTACTGGGTCCCTGGTGGCCCAGCTTGGCTCTTATTTGTATGCTGCTGTAGAACTTGTATTTTGATTGCTTGGTAGGTACTCTGTGGGAAGCCATGAGTTAAAGACTGGATTGTCAGTGAGAAAATGTAAAAAAAAAAAAAAAAAAGAAAAGGGAAAAGAAGAGAAGAGGAGAAAGGGAAGGGATAAAGGGGAAGAACGGGAAGAGATTACCTGAGTTGGAACTAATTCTGGGAAACTAAACATGAGCAATGTGTTTAACAATGGAGTATGATATGAAGACTTCCCTGCTGGCTCAGAGGTAAAGAATCTGCCTGCAATGCAGGAGATGCAGGTTCTTCCCTGGGTCAGGAAGATCCCCTGGAGAAGGAAATGGCAACTCACTTCAGTATTCTTGCCTGGGGAACTTCCATGGATAGACAACAGCCCCTGGAATGGCAAAGAGTTAGACATGATTTAGGGACTAAACAATAACAACAGCTAAATGCAGAGCCTGTCTTGGCCTACTCCTGTCATTTCCTAAATGGGATCTTGGGCAGGGTAGACTTGGTTATAGAAGTGCTGCACCAGACTATGTGGACACAAACTGAAGTGTATTTTAATTGTAATGGAGCATAGGATTAAATTAATAGAAATTTAACTCAGAAAGACAGAGAATTATCCATGAAACAAATACTTTCATGATCACTTGGGCAAGACAGCTTTGGAAGGGTAGTAGAGGGTAACAGTTCTATTCAGTTGCTCAGTCGTGCCCAACTCGTTGAGATCCCATGGCCTGCAGCATGCCAGGCTTCCCTGTCCATCACCAACGACTGGAGCTTACTCATACTCATGTCCATTGAGTCGGTGATGCCATCCAACCATCTGGTCCTCTGTTGCCCCCTTCTCCTCTCACCTTCAATCTTTCCCAGCATCCGGGTCTTTTCAAATGAGTCAGTTCTTTGCATGAGGTGGCCAAAGTATTGGAGTTTCAGCTTCAACATTGGCCCTTCCAATGAATATCAAGGACTGATTTCCTTTAGAATGGACTGGCTGGATCTCCTTGTAGTCCAAGGGACTCTCAAGAGTCTTCTCCAACACCACAGTTCAAAGGCATCAATTCTTTAGCACTCAGCTTTCTTTATAGTCCAACTTTCACATCCATACATGACCACTGGAGAAACCATAGCTTTGTCTAGACAGACCTTTGCTGGCAAAGTAATGTCTCTAAAGGTCCTGGGCATGCACTTCCATACTCAGGGCTCCCAATCCTTCAGCAGGCCACCACTGACCCACTCCTCCACTGGAGACTCCTGGACACTCATGGGAAAGTCTGGGTCAGTCTCTTGTGGGGGCACTGCTCCTTTTTCCTGAGTCCTGGTGCACACAAGGTTTTGTTTGTGCCCTCCAAGAGTCCTGTTTCCCCAGTCCTGTGTAAGTTCTGGCAGCTCTATGGTGGGATTAATGGCAGCCTCTTCCAAGAGGGCTTATGCCATACCTAGGTCTGCTGCACCTGGAGCCCTGCCCCTGAGGCAGGCCACTGCTGACCCGTACCCCTGCAGGAGACACTCAAACACTCAAAGGCAGGTCTGACTCCATCTCTGTGGGTTTTCCTGGTATGCACAAGGTTTTGTTTGAGCCCTCCAAGTGTCTCTGGCAGGTATAGGGTTGTATTCTAAACATGATTTTGCCCCTCTACCATCTTGTTGGGGCTTATTCTTTGCCCTTGGACATGGGGTATCTTTTTTGGTGGGATCCAACATTCTCCCATTGATGGTTATTCAGCAGCAAGTTGTAATTTTGGAGTTCTTTCAGGAGAAGATGAGCACACGTTCTGCCATCTTAACTGTGTAAACACAATCACAGAAAATTAATCAAACTGATCACATGAACCACAGCCTTGTCTAACTCAATGAAACTATGAGCCATGCCACTTAGGGCCACCTGAGATGGACGAGTCATGGTGGAGAGTTCTGAGAAAACGTGGTCCACTGGAGACGGGAATGGCAAGCCACTTCAGTATTCTTGCCTTGAGAACCCCGTGAACAGGATGAAAAGGCAAAAAGATAAGACACTGAAAGATGAACTCCCCAGGTCGGTAGGTGCCTAATATGCTACTGGAGAACTGTGGAGAAATAACTCCAGAAAGAATGAAGAGATGGAGCCAAAGCGAAAACAACACCCAGCTGTGGATGTGACTGGTGATGGAAGTAAAGTCCGATGCTATAAAGAACATTATTGCACAGGACTCTGGGATGTTAGCTCCATAAATCAAGGTATATTGGAAGTGGTCAAATAGGAGATGGCAAGAGTGAACATCGACGTTTTAGGAATTAGTAAACTAAGATGGACTGCTGCTGCTGCTGCTAAGTCACTTCAGTCGTGTCTGACTCTGTGTGACCCCATAGACAGCAGCCCATCAGGCTCCCCCGTCCCTGGGATTCTCCAGGCAAGAACACTGGAGTGGGTTGCCATTTCCTTCTCCAATGCGTGAAAGTGAAGTCATTCAGTTGTGTCTGACTCTTTGAGACCCATGGACTAGAATGGGTGAATTTAACTCAGCTGACCATTATAACTACTACTGTGGGCAAGAATCCCTTAGAAGAAATGCAGTAGCCATCATGGTCAACAAAAGAGTCCAAAATGCAGTACTTGGATGCAATCTCAAAAACGACAGAATGATCTCTTTTTCTTTTCAAGGCAAACCATTCCATATCACTATAATCCAAGTCTGTGCTCCAATCAGAAATGCTGAAGAAGCTGAATTTGAACAGTTCTATGAAGACCTACAAGACCTTCTAGAACTAACACCCCAAAATGATGTGCTTTTCATAACAGGGGACTGGAATGCAAAAGTAGGAAGTCAAGAAACACCTGGAGTAATGGGAAATTTGGTCTTGGAGTGCAGAATGAGGCAGCACAAAGGCTAACAGAGTTTTGCCAAGAGAACACACTGGTCATAGCAAACACCCTCTTCCAGCAACGCAAGAGAAGACTCTACACATGGACATCACCAAATGGTCAATACAGAAATCAGATTGATTGATTCTTTGCAGCCAAAGAAGGAGGCGCGCTATACAGTCAGCAAAAACAAGACCGGGAGCTGACTGTGGTTCAGATCATGAACTCCTTATTGTCAAATTCAGACTTAAATTGAAGAAAGTAGGGAAAACTGCTAGACCATTTAGGTATGACCTAAATCAAATCCCTTATGATTATACAGTGGAAGTTGCAAACAGATTCAAGGGATAAGATCTGATAGACAGAGTGCCTGACGAACTACGGATGGAGGTTCATGACATTGTACAGGAGGCAGTGATCAAGACCATGTGCAAGAGAAACAAATGCAAAAAGGCAAAATGGCTGTCTGAGGAGGCCTTACAAATAGCTGAGAAAAGAAGAGAAGCTAAAGGCAAAGAAGAAAGTGAAAGATATACCCATCTGAATACAGAGCTCCAAAGAATAGCAAAGAGAGATAAGAAAGCCTTCCCCAGTGATCAATGCAAAGAAATAGAGGAAAACAATAGAATGGGAAAGACTAGAGATCTCTTCAAGAAAATTAGAGATACCAAGGGAATATTTCATGCAAAAAGGAGCACAATAAAGGACAGAAATGGTATGGACCTAACAGAAGCAGAAGATATTAAGAAGATGTGGCAACAATACACTGAAGACCTATAAAAAAAGATCTTCATGACTCAGATAACCATGATGGTGTGATCATTCACCTAGAGCCAGACATCTTGGAATGTGAAGTCAAGTGGGATGTAGGAAGTATCACTATGAACAAAGCTAGTGGAGGCGATGGAATTCCAATTGAGCTATTTCAAATCCTAAAAGGTGATGCTGTGAAAGTGCTGCACTCAATATGCCAGCAACTTTGGAAAACTCAGCAGTGGCCACAGGACGGGAAAAGGTCAGTTTTCATTCCAATCCCAAAGAATGTTCAAACTACTGCACAATTGCACTCATCTCACATGCTAGCAAAGTAATGCTCAAAATTCTCCAAACCAGGCTTCAACAGTACATGAACCATGAACTTCCAAATGTTCAAGCTGGATTTATAGAAGGCAGAGGAACCAGAGATCAAATTGCCAACCTCCTTTGGATCATCCAAAAAGCAAGAAAGTTCCAGAAAAACTTCTACTTCTGCTTTATTGACTATGCCAAAGCCTTTGACTGTGTGATTGTTACAGAGATAGGAGTACCAGACTACCCGACCTGCCTCCTGAAAAATCTGTATGCAGGTCAAGAAGCAGCAGTTAGAACTGGAGAGGGTAGCAGTCTGATGAAAAAAAAAATGCATTGTCTAATAACCCAGTAGTTTTGAGATTTCTTAAAATATAACAATTCCTTGATAATATATTGCATAATAAAATTCCTAAAATGCTTTTCTGACAACTGGGCCTATGTAGAGATGGGGCAAGCTGCTACTCAGTTTGAAAAGTGAAAGTGAAGTTGCTCAGTTGAGTTCGACTCTTTGCGACCCCATGGACGGTAGCTTACCACACTTGTCCATCCATGGGATTTTCCAGGCAAGAGTACTGGAGTGGGTTGCCGTTTCCTTCTCCAGAGGCTCTTCCCCACCCAGGAATTGAACTTAGGCCTCCTGCATTGTAGACATACACTTTACTTCCACAGGGAAGTCCAAAACAGTGAAAGTGGCTGGCTCAGTCATGTCCGACTCTTTGCGACCCCATGGACTGTCCATGGGATTCTCCAGGCTAGAATACTGGAGTGGGTAGCCTTTCCCTTCTCCAGGGTATCTTCCCAACCCAGGGATCGAACCCAGGTCTCCTGCATTGCAGGTGGATTCTTTACCAGCTGAGCCACAGGGAAGCCCAAGAATATTGGAGTGAGTAGCCTATACCTTCTCCAGCGGATCTTGCTGACCCAGGAGTTGAACTGCGGTCTCCTGTATTGCAGACAGATTCTTTACCAACTGGTAAAGCATCTGCCTATAATTCGGGAGACCCAGGTTCAGTCCCTGGGTGGGGATGATCTCCTGGAGAAGGAAATGGAAACCCACTCCAGTATTCTTGCCTGGAAAATCCCATGGACAGAGGAGCCTGATAGGCTACAGTCCATGGGGTCACAAAGAGTCAGATACGACTGAGCGACTTCACTCAATTTGAAGGGCAACTATTAAGGACATGTATCAGTAATTAAATTTTCTTAGACTAAAGAGAAATTCTACCTTTATCTCATCTGTGAAGTGGGATGTTGTTGTTCATTTGCTAAGTTGTGTCCGGAAATGGCACCCCAGTCCAGTACTCTTGCCTGGAAAATCCCATGGATGGAGGAGCCTGGTAGGCTGCAGTCCATGGAGTCGCTAAGAGTTGGACACGACTGAGCGACTTCCCTTTCACTTTTCACTTTCATGCATTGGAGAAGGAAATGGCAACCCACTCCAGTGTTCTTGCCTGGAGAATCCCAGGGACTGGGGAGCCTGGTGGGCTGCTGTCTATGGGGTCGCACAGAGTCAGACACGACTGAAGTGACTTAGCAGTCCAATTCTTTGCGACCCTCTGGATGGTAGAATGCAGGGCTTCCCTGTCCTTCACTGTCTCCCAGAGTTTGCTCAAATTCGTGTCCATTGAGTTGGTGATGCTATCTAAACATGTCATCCTCTGCAGCCCCTTTCTCCCTTTGCCTTCAATCTTTCCCAGCATCAGAGTCTTTTCCAATGAGTCGGCTGTTCATATCAGGTGGCCAAATTATCAGAGCTTCAGCTTTAGCATCAGTGAAGTGGGATGCTGACCATAAATAATAGACTTCAGGTATATCCCAAAAGGAATTAACACTCCTCAAAAATACATCATGAAAGCCCCTGAATATATATGTATAAAATAAGGCTGAATATATGTATAAAATAAGCTCCCTGCCTTATAATGTTTTGAATATGAACTGTTTTCAGGGAAGGGATGGGTAATGGATCTTTTGAAAACATCATTGCTCTGATGCCAAAAATTAAATTTGCACATGCAAGTCTCCAACTGTGAGTGGTATTTAGAACATAGATTTTAGAGAGTCAATGCCCAAAATGAACAAAGACCTCCCCTGGTTGGGAACTAAGATCCCAGATGCTGAGGGGCAACTAAACTTGTGCCATGCAACTGCTGATCCCATGCTCCACAATGAAGGGCCTATTCACTGCAACAAAAATCGAGCACAGGAAAAAAAGAAGAAAAAAGATCCAACGTAGCCTAAAAAACAAGCAAAGCACAAGATACCCTAATAGAGAAGGAGGGAGGATAAAAAATAGAAATTTGTGCAAAGAAGTAACATGCCTAATAGAACATGAAAAGTTATCAGGGAAATGAAAATTGAAATAAGATTTTTTTCTCATAATATTAGGATAACTAAGAACTTGTTAATATTTCTTGATGGTTAGGGTGAGAGAAAATGGGTACTCACATAAATGGTTGGTAGAAATTATTTGGCTTTATTTGAAGTCAATTGGTAGTATTACAATTGAAATGTACCTATCTTTCAACTGAACATTAAGGGTCCTGATGTCAAAGAAATATATGAGAACATAAAAAAGTACATACAAAGGTGTTCACTGCTAGAGAGGGTATAAAGTTTTAATAGATAGTCTCATCCTCATGGAGTTTATTTGGCTGGAAAGACATATGTAAGAAAAATGTTAAACCATCATATTTGTGTTTTTATTCAAACAATGTGTAAATATTTACAAGAAAAAATAAAATGTGATCTGAGTTTTTCAAAAAAGATTTTATGGAGAAGGTAAAACTCTGGCTTATAAAACCATATATGTAATTATTGTTAAAAAGTGAGACTTTATTAATTAGAATATAAGTTCTATGAAGGCAGTTTTTTTTTTGCAATACTTTAATTGTACATGTGTCAATCATAACTGTCTCTGCCTACAGATGTTGTTCTCTTATAATGAAGCTGCTGAAAAAAACAGAAATTGTGTGGGATAACATCATACAATATTAACAGTGAATAAACGTATTAAAAATTTAAATCAAGCACATCTACTATTTTATTACTGTTTTTCAACATCTAGAAGAGTGCCTAGCATAAATTGGTCAATGAGTACATACTTTTTAAAGAAACTAATTTACAAAAAACATGTAAAATAATGAAAATGCTCAAATAAAGAAGCTTACAGGTGTAAAGCTAAATAAAATAATAGACAGTAGAAAAAATTGCCTCATTAATCCCATTATATTATAGGCAGTCAAAGAATAACTGTACCAGCTGAATAATAACACTATGCCATTTTGTTTTATTCTCTGTGAAATATGCCTCTAAAAGAATTTAAAATGACAGAGAATTTTATCATTTTAAAAACAAAGTAAACTCAAAGTAACTCAAGGGAACCCTAAAGAGACAATGTCTAAGCAGTAAAATAATATTAATCCCTCTACTTTCTAAATTAAATTAATTGTTTGCTCTTTTTATAAGTAGCATTGGTATAAGCTGCCAGTTTGAATGAAACATTTTATCATTCTGGCTATATCCAAAATCAAACTTTCCTGGAAAATTTGAATCCTCTTTTTCTCTATTGAACTCATGTACACCTGTGGCGGATTCATGTCAATGTACGGCAAAACCAATACAGTATTGTAAAGTAAAATAAAGTAAAAAAATAAATAAAAAATAAAAGAAAGTTTTGAGATTTCTGTATTTCTAAAAGTATAGATCAAAATATTGTATTAGCAAGTGCTGCATAGAAAATTAAATTCTAATATTGAAGTCCTTAGAGATTGTCTACTCCCATCCACTTTTATTTATCTTACACATAAAAGTCTAGATGAGTTCAATAGAGACTCAACCCTGAGTTAACAACTCAGCAATCCTCAGCCTGTCATTTTTTTCATTGATTAAGGGTCATAACAAAATATTTACAAGTGAAATCAATGATAGTATATGTTAAGCAAAACAGCACATCTACGTTAGTATGTAGCTGCTATTTCCAGGGAAAAATAATGAAATTTTAGTATTGAGTACTTTCTCTAATTTTGATTGTAAGCCATACATGTAAATTTCAATATTGGACAAAGCTTTCTACTTTCTTCTATTTTTTCTTTTTTCATTAAAAATTCCTGCCTTGTACTTATTTTACTAGCATAGTTATTAATAATGACTCCTAGTGTTCTGTACAGATGTGAGATTTGGACTGTGAAGAAGGCTGAGCAGCGAAGAATTGATGCTTTTGAACTGTGGTGTTGGAGAAGACTCTTGAGAGTCCCTTGGACTGCAAGGAGATCCTACCAGTCCATTCTAAAGGAGATCAGTCCTGGGTGTTCCTCGGAAGGAATGATGCTAAAGCTGAAACTCCAGTACTTTGGCCACCTCATGCGAAGAGTTGACTCATTGGAAAAGACTCTGATGCTGGGAGGGACTGGGGGCAGCAGGAGAAGGGAACGACAGAGGATGAGATGGCTGGATGGCATCACCAACTCGATGGACGTGAGTTTGAGTGAACTCTGGGAGTCGGTGATGGACAGGGAGGCCTGGCGTGCTGCGATTCATGGGGTTGCAGAGTCGGACACGACTGAGCGACTGAACTGAACTGAACTGATTACTTTCAAAATATTCCAGTTAAATAATGTTATAAAGTCATCTTTGGTTTAAAGCAAATATATGCTCTCTAACTGATATTAAAGCTTTGTAAAAATTTCTAATTAGAGCCATGTCACAAGGAATAAGGAACATTACTATGGCCTTATGATGAGATATCAAGTTTGATCTATTATATTAACTCACTTTAGGGGCCAAATATCCATTAAATGGAAAAAGTTTAAGAAAAAAAATGTAACAAGTCATCTACAGCTAGCTATGGGAGATTTATTAATGATGACAGATTGCCCCAAACCATCAAAGCTTAAGTGATAACATCCTTGCATAAAAAGAATACTTCATAACAGATGGTTCATTGGTATGTAAGCATAATAAGCCCCAAAGTCAACTGAACAAAAGTATTTATTTCCTTGTAAAATGAGAGTTTGCCAGTTATATATTAGTATCAACTGAGAGCTATAGAACTTGCTTAGACATACCTTATGAATATAAGCTGTTAAATGAGGTGCTGCCAAGCTAAGACAGCCCACCTGTCATAATCAAGCTGGCTTTGTGAAATACTTTGCTGCTTCTAATAAGTCAGGAACATAAAGCCATTTTTCTGAGAGGTTAGAGCTCTGTGTCCTAGTACCAGTACTAACTAAGGAATACTTCATACTTTTGAATAAATTCCAATTTTCTTTTATACGTGGAAAAGTAAATATGTATTTGTGGAAGTGCTTTGGAAAGATTTTCTGCTAATCATTCTGTTAGATGTTTAGGTTTCTTAAACCATCTTAAGAAAACTTTTACCATTTCCCTTCAAAAAACCCTTTTTCAACAGCAATTTTGTCCATGCACAAAGGTGAAAAGAAAAGTGAAGACAAGCAGAAGTTTTAAATTTTCCATGAATTAGATCCCTCTGAAATTAGGTGTTAGTAGAATAAATAGTTGACAGGCATATTTTACATGCAGAAGAAAGTCAAGGAAAATAGTCCAGGAAATAGGTGATCTTTTTTTTTCTCTCTTTTTTTAAACAAGAAAGGAAACTTAGTGTTACATAGTTAACAAGAGCAATTATAATAATAGTAATACCACAGATCAGATGCTGAACAACAATACATTACTGCAGAGGTCATTATAGTCAACAGTCATTTCCTACAAAATTTTAAGCAATATGTCAGCACTCACAATTTAATTTTCTAGCAGAGGCTGAAACTCACAGACACAGAGCAATAAAGGATCAGACTAACATCATAACTCGTTTCTATGCTGAGCTCACTGGATATCTGGGGAAGGTCCTTCCTCATTCTCTCTCCATCACCAACTAGAGTAAAACAACTTTGTCACATGTAAAAACTGTGCAGCTGATGCTTGGGGCTGGTGCACCGGGATGATCCAGAGAGATGATATGGGGTGGGAGGTGGGAGGGGGATTTAAGATTGGGAGCTCGTATACACCTGTAGCAGATTCATGTCAATGTATGGCCAAACCAATACAGTATTGTAAAGTAAAATAAAGTAAAAATAAAATTAAAAAATAAATAAATAAACAGAGCAACAGAAAAAAAAAATATATACATTTATCTGACCTTCATTGGTTTCTTCAGTTTCATTTCAGTTCCTTTTTCTTCTATCAAATTAAACTAAAATTTAACTATTTATTTATATGTGTGTATATATATATATTCAGATTATTTTCTACTATAGGTTATTATAAGATATTGAATATGAGAAGGAATAAATTAGGAGTATGGGATTAACAGATACAAACTACTATACATAAAAATAGATAAACAACAAGAATTTACTATATAGCACAGGGAATTATTTTTATTTTTAATGGGACTTGTATAATAATAAAAAATAAAAGAAGCTTCATTTTGAAAATTAAAATTAAAATAAAATAAAATAAAATTCCAACCAAAATATCAAAGTTTTCCATGTCTGTAAGTTTCCTGGTCCCCTTTGTTTATTTAGGTTTCTGTGCCTCCCAGCAGAACTGTCAGAAGGGGTCAGTTTTTGCAAGATTACACAGACATGGGAAAGCAGGAAGCCAGAGCAATCAAGTTTCCATCATTTTTTATTCAACCACATAAGGGAGTGATCCTGTTAAGGATCTTAGAATATATTGACTAGAAAAACAGAAAAGTTTTTTTTTTTTCATGCTGAATAGCTATTTAAAAAGGAGGCATCTTGTGTTCTTTCAGCTAAGGGATTCATTTATTGATATATTTATTTTATAACTAAAACTCATCTTGAAATGACAGGGTTTTTTTTTCAGTTTTGCATGTCTTGAAGTTTTTATAATTTGGGAGCCTCTCTTTCTTCTTTTTTTATTGGATAAACTTGACATGTAATATTCATATGTGTGTGTGTGTGTGTGTGTGTGTGTGTGTGTGTGTGTGTGTGAGATATCTTCTTCACCCACTCATCTATGAATGAACACTTAGGTTACTTCCATGTCTTCAGGCAGTTCAATTCAGTTGCTCAGTCATGTCTGGCTCTTTGTGACTCCATGGACTGCAGCATGCCAGGCCTTCCTGTCCATCACCAACTCCCGGAGCTTACCCAAACCCATGTCCATTGTCTCGGTGATGCCATCCAACCATCTCATCTTCTATTATCCCCTTCTCCTCCTGCCTTCAATCTTTACCAGCATCAGGGTCTTTTCAAATGAGTTAGCTCTTCGCATCAGTTGGCCAAAATATTGGAGTTTTAGCTTCAACATCAGGCCTTCCAAGAACACCCAGGACTGACTTCCTTTAAGATGAACTGGTTGGATCTCCTTCTAGGCTAAGGGACTTTCAAGAGTCTTCTCCAACATCACAGTTCAAAACCATCAATTCTTTGGCGCTCAGCTTTCTTTATAGTCCAACTCTCATATCCAAATATGACTACTGGAAAAACCATAGCCTTGACTAGACAGACCTTTGTTGACAAAGTAATGTCTCTGCTTTTGAATATACTATCCAGGTTGGTCATAACTTTCCTTCCAAGGAGTAAATATCTTTTAATTTCAGGGCTGCAATCACCATCTGCAGTGATTTTGGAGCCCCTAAAATAAAGTCAGCCACTGTTTCCACTGTTTCCCCATCTATTTGTCATGAAGTGATGGGACCGCATGCCATGATCTTAGTTTTCTGAATGTTGAGCTTTAAGCCAACTTTTTCACTCTCCTCTTGGCCATTGTAAATAGAGCTGCAATAAACACTGGAGTGTATATGCCTTTTTGAAGTAGCGTTTTTGTCTTTTTTAGTTAAATACCCAGAAGTAAAATTGCTGGATCATATGGCAGTTTATCTTTGGATTTTTGAGGAAACTCCATATAGTTTTTCATAGTGGCTGTGTCAATTTACAATCCTACCTATGGTGCATGAGGATTCCCTTTTCTTCACGTCCTTGCCAACACTTTCTCGCTGTTTTTTTGATAATAGTCTGACAAGTGTGAGGTGGTATGTTATTTTGGTTCTGATTTGTATTTCCCATGATTAGTGATGTTGAGCATCTTTGTGTGTGTCTTTTGGCCATTTTTATATCTTCTTTAGAAAAATGTCTATTCAGGTCCTCTGCCTGAATAGACCAATAGGTTTTTGGACTTCCCAGGTGGCTCAGTGGTAAAAGAATCTGCCTGACAATACAGGAGACACAAGGGATGCGGGTTAATCCCTGTGTTGGGAAGATCCCCTAGAGAAGGAAATGGCCACCCATTCTAGTATTCTTGCCTAGGAAATCTCATGGACAGAGGGGCCCCAGGCTAGAGTCCACGGGTTCGCAAAGTGTCGGACACAGCTGAGTGACTGAGCATGTCTGTGTTTTCATTGAATTGTTTATCTTTTGATGTTAAGTTGTATGTTTACTTTACATATTTTAAATATTAACCCTTTATCAAATATTAAATATATTGTGTGCCAATATCTTTTCCCACTCAGTAGCTGCCACCCAATGCCCCCACCCTGAGCAACTGAATAAATGCAAGTGGCACCTATTTTGATGGTAAGTGCTGAGGAAATAGGAGTTTGGTTATTTTCTGGTTAAGTCTGAAATGACTATTAGACAACATAGTAAAGATGTTTAGTAGGAAGTTTACTATGAGACTGGAGTGAAATGTTTAAAGATCTCACCTGGAGACATAATTCCTGATATTGTCAGTATAGCAATATTATTGGACTAGAAAGATCATGATCTGGAAGATGAGTGTACAGAGAGAAAAAGTCAAAGCACTGAGGACTCAAGTCACATACATGATATTGTTTACCTTATGTTCCCTTTTTACCTCCTATTAAATGCTCTGGTTTGTATCTTTTCATTTTTTTTCTTGGCACTACTGCTAATACTAATAGTAGAATGGTGAGGTCACTCAGTCATGTCTAACTCTTTGCGACCCCATGGACTGTAGCCTACCAGGCTCCTCTGTCCACAGGATTTTCCAGGCAAGAGTACTGGAGTGGGTTGCCATTTCCTCCTCCAGGAGATCTTTCCGACTCAGGGATCAAACCTGGGTCTCCTGCACTACAGGCAGACACTTTACTGTCTGAGCCACCTAACCTTATCTTAAATAAATGTCATTTCCTCATGGAAGCCTTTTCTTACCTTCTAGAGAGATCAGACACAATTCCTATAAACCCCAGTACCACTATTTAGCCTTATGTAACACAAATCATCTTTCTATACTTTGATAAATAGTATTATGTTGCATGACCCCAGTATTTGTCTTATGTTCAGTGTACCCAGTTCTTAATCCAGTGAAAGTATATAATGTTCTCTCAATCTTATTCTTTAAACTCAACAGAATCATTAGCCAGAAACCAATCTCTTCTGACTTTTGAGCGAAGTTTCCATTATGACACAAGATTATTAACAAATAGTAGTAACTGAAGAATTAATGTTTGAGTTTTTACAGAAACTGCAGTTCTCTGCATTCACATTGCCATTCCATTCCACTGCCATCTTGATTGAACAGTACAATTACATAGAGTGTTAATTGTCTGCTAATAGGAGGAATAATGATAAAATTACATAGTACATTCATGTAATAACACTCAAATTACTGTTTTAGATTCCTTTCCAATTTATAATCAAGTTCAGTGATGCTGAGCCAATTTTTAACAAATACACTAGCAAATACTGTTGGTATACGTATTTTATTCAAATCAGGAATTTAAAGTATATAGTGGAATTCAGCAATGCAGCAAGATACATAATCAACACACAAAAATATTTGCATTTCTGTGCATTAGCAATGAACAATCTGAAAAGAAAATATAACAAAACAATTCCCTTTATAATAGTATCAAAAAGAATAAAACACTTCAAAATTAATCAAAGAGGTGAAAGACATACAATGAAAACTACAAAACATTTCTGAATGAATTTAAAGAAGATAGGTAAGTAGAATGACATTCCATGTTCATGAATGGGAAGACGTAATATTATTAACGTGTTAGTACTATCCCAAGAGATCTACAGAGTTCATGAGATTCCTATCAAAATTTTAGTGATTTTTTTTTCAGAAATAGAAAAACTCATCCTAAAATTCATATGGAATTTCAAAGGACTCTGAATAGCCAAAACAATAGCTCTAAGACTCATACTTCCTGATTTAAAGACTTACAATAAAGCCACAGTATTCAAAAGAGTGTAATACCTGCATAAAGACAAACACATAGACCAATGGGATAAAATCAGATACAGAAATAAATCCTCACATCTATGGGTCAAAATATTTTGCACAAGGGAATCAAGACAGTTGAAGAGAAAAAAGACAATCTTCAAAAATGGTACTTGGAAAACTGGATCTCCATATGTATAAGAATCAAGTTGGACCTACACAACACCATATACAAATATTAATTCAAAATAGATTTGTGACCTAAATGTAAAGTCTAAACTATAAAACTCTTAGAAGAAAACATAAGGCAGAAACTTCATGACACTGGATTTGGCAATAATTTCTTGGATACACACAAAAGGCACAGGTAACAAAAGAAAAAATAGACAAACTGGACTTCATAAAATTTTTAAAAAATTGTGCATCAGATGACATTATTAGAATAAAAAGGCAACCCACAGAATGGGAGAAAATATTTGCATGCTTTAATATTTAGAATATATCATCTCAGTTCAGTTACTCAGTCATGTCCGACTATTTCCCACCCCACTGACTGCAGCACGCCAGGCTTCCTTGTCCATCACCAACTCCTGGAGCTTTCTCAAATTCACGTCTATCAAGTTGGTGATGCGATCCAACCATCTCATCATCTGTCATCCTCTTCTCCTCCTGCTTTCAATCTCTTCCATCATCAGGGTCTTTTCCAATGAGTCAGTTCTTGGCATCAGGTGGCCAAAGTATTGTAGCTTCAGCTTCAGCATCAGTCTTTCCAATGAATATCCAGGACTTATTTCCTTTAGGATGGTCTGATTTGATCTCCTTTCAGTCCAAGGGACTCTCAAGAGTCTTCTCCAACACCACAGTTCAAAAGCATCAGTTCTTCTGTACTCAGCTTTCTTTATGGTCCAACTCTCACATCCATACATGACTATTGGAAGAACCATAGTTTTGACTAGATGAACTTTTGTCAGCAAAGTAATGTCTCTTCTCTTTAACATGCTGTCTAGGTTGGTCATAGCTTTTCTTCCAAAGAGCAAGCGTCTTTTAATTTCATGGCTGCAGTCACCATCTGAAGTGATTTTGGAGCCCAAGAAAATAAAGTCTGTCATTGTTTCCATTGTTTCCCCAACTATTTGCCATAAAGTGATTGGATGGGATGCCATGATCTTGTTTTTTGAATGTTGAGTTTTAAGCTAGCTTTTTCACTCTCCTCTTTCACTTTCATCAAGAGCCTCTTTAGTTTCTCTTTGCTTTCTGCCATAAGGGTGGTGTCATCCTAAAACTCAACAATAAAAACAATCAATTTCAAAGCTGGGCAAAGGACTGGAAAAGACATTTCTCAAAGGGACATATAGTAGGCCCTCTGTTATCCACAGGTTCCACATCTATGACCAGCCAACCACAGAACAAAAATATTTGGTAGAAAAAAATTCCAGAATGTCCCAGAAAGCAAAACTTGAATTTGCTTCATGTTGGTAACTTTTTACCTAGTATTTACATTGTATTTAGAACTATTTACATTATACTATTAGGTATTATAAATAATCTAGAGATGATTTAAAGTACACAAGAGGATGTCCATAGGTTACATGCAATGACTACTCCACTTTATTTAAGCGATTTGAACACCTATGGTTTTCAGGTTTCCTCTGGGTTTTAGAATCAATCTTTCCAGATACAAAGTGACAAATGTATACAAATGGTCAATAAGCACGTGAAAATATGCTCAGTATATTGTTAATTATCAGGGAAATATAAATCAAAACTGCAGTGAGTTACCACCTCACATCCATTAAGATGGCTGTTATAAAAAAAAAATACAGAAAATGAGTGTTTGTAAGGATGTGGAGAAATCGGAACTCTGATACACTGCTGGTGGGAATGTAAAATGGTACAGCAGTTGTGGAAAACAGTATGATAATTACTCAAAAACTTAAGCTAGAATTAACATGTGATCCTGCAAGTTCACTACTATATTCAAAATAATTGACAGCAGGGTCTTTAAGAGGGATTTGCACATTCATGTTCATAGCAACATCGTTCACAATAACTAAAAGGTAGATCCCAAGGGTTCATTGAAGAACGAATGGATAAGCCAAATATATATTATATATATATACACACACACACAGACCACATTTGGTATATACTAAATTAAAAGATGCTTACTCCTTGGAAGAAAAGTTATGACCAACCTAGATAGCATATTCAAAAGCAGAGACATTACTTTACCGACTAAGGTCCGTCTAGTCGAGGCTATGGTTTTTCCAGTGGTCATGTATGGATGTGAGAGTTGGACTGTGAAGAAAGCTGAGCACCGAAGAATTGATGCTTTTGAACTGTGGTGTTGGAGAAGACTCTTGAGAGTCCCTTGGACTGCAAGGAGATCCAACCAGTCCATTCTGAAGGAGATCAGCCCTGAGATTTCTTTGGAAGGAATGATGCTGAAGCTGAAACTTCCAGCACTTTGGCCACTTCATGAGAAGAGTTGACTCATTGGAAAAGACTCTGATGCTGCGAGGGATTGGGGGCAGGAGGAGAAGGGGATGACAGAGGATGAGATGGCTGGATGGCATCACTGACTCGATTGATGTGAGTCTGAGTGAACTCCGGGAGTTGGTGATGGACAGGGAGGCCTGGCGTGCTGCGATTCATGGGGTTGCAGAGTCGGACAGGACTGAGTGACTGAACTGAACTGAACTGGATGAAATATTTGTCAGCCTCAAGAAAAGAAAAAATCAAACACATGTTACAACATGGATGAACGTTGAGGTCATTATGCTAAGTAAAATAAGCCAGTTACAAAGTGACAAGCACTGTGTGATTCTACTTATCTGACGTGCTTTAGAAGTAGTCAAAATCATAGAGACAGTAGAATGGTACTTGCCAGGGGCTAAGGGAGGGAGCATGGGGAATTATGTTTAATAGTTACAGCATTTCAGTTTGGCAAGATGAAAGGAGTTCTGGAGATGGATGGTAGCAATAGTTGCACAACAAATATGAATGTATTTAAACCATTGAACTGTACACTTGAAAATGGTTAGAGAGTAAATTTTATGTTATGTGTAGTGTATCACAATTTTAAAAAATGGAAAAACTATGCAAATTGGGCTAGCATTTGGGCATGATTTGGAAGCAAGGAGAATTCAGTTTTACATTTTTAAATCTTCAGTTTAAATAGCTTTGGTAAGCTTTAAACCTAGGATTTGCTGTAGGATTGGATACGGGGTGTGACAGAAAGAAAAGCACATTTCCTAAATTGTTCAACCATGACTATTCATTAAATGCAAATAGAGGCTTCAATTTAAAAAGTGGTAGAGAGATACCGAAGTTGATTTAGTTCTTGGACACTGATGTATTTATCCTAATGTTTTTCTAATTTTTTTTATTAGAACGACTTTATTTTAACAATGTACATTATTTATACTAATTTTCCATACTTTTAAAGATTCTAGAAAGCTAACTTTCTCAGAGTATTCCTCAGTGATATATAAAGATACAATATACCTCATACTATTAAACTAAATAATTCAAGGACTTGCTTATATATGCCTATGATCAGGTAATCTCTTTTAAACAATATTCATATCTGCTCTCCTCAGAAAATCTCTTACTACCCACTCCTTATGAATAAACATTCAGCATTTCAGCCTGAATTTGAGGCCATTCACAGCCTGAATTGTGCTCATCTTTCTTCCACATTAATTTCTCACTATTCCCAAACATAAGCCACTTAAACCTCACCTCACAAGAGCAGACACAGCCAATTTTCACCCAAACACATTGCTCCTAAATCTTGCTCTGTACTTTTTCACTCATGCAAATTCCTCTGCCTAGAATTCCTTTCTTTCTCAAATTCAAATTTCCAAACCCTATAGGATGAAAGTTATGAAATTATTTCCATGCATTTCCTCTTGTGTCTGTGTCTCCAGTCACTACACTAACGCAGGTTTTGCTCTTTTAAAGACTGCTTATTCATTTCTTCTATATTTATTGTCTTTCACAATTCAAGACTTGTTGATTATCTTTTGTGGACAAGATCTTATTTACTTTACAGTCACATCTTATTTTTCCCTCACCACTATCATTGCATTTGTTTAATGTTCTCAATAAATACTTGTTGAATGAATGGAATAATTAATGTACACTTCTGAATTTTTTTCTGACTTAGAAGATAAGTGCAGTGGACACCATTCGTATCCTGACTAATGTGACCCGTCAGTACCCATTACCCACTGAATCCAGTGCCTACGATGGTGGCTAATGTCTGACACATGTGATCTTTGCCTGGACTCACTCTTGACTGATGTGTGCAATCTCAGCTGGAGAAACCTGGAGATTAACCATCATCTCATCTAGCTGATAGGGTGGTACAGAAGCCCAACAACACTTTCTCTAAATTGGAACAAACTTATAGAACAATTTATAGTTCAGAACCATTTTGTGCTGCTGCTCACCATCAGGTTGAAGAGAACTGAGCCTCTACATCTTTACGCTCTTCCCCTTTACTCTTTACAGGTTCATCCTCAAGCACACTTTCTCAATAAACACTTTTTCATGTACATGCAAATCCTTGTTTTAGGCTCTGCTCTGTAAAGTCCAAATAAAATTTCTGGGTGGCCCAGGGAAATTGTTACAGTTTAGGCCCTTTTGCTTGTACTTCAGAGGCCTAACTGGGAAATGATGCTAAGAGCTATACTGAGGCAATATAATCTTGAGAACACCAAAGTTTCTTTCGTTCTTTGCTTTTATTTGCTTATTTTAGATGGCAAGAGTTAGTCAGTTCAGTCGCTCGGTCATGTCCGACTCTCTGCCACCCCATGGACTGCAGCATGCCAGGCTTCCCTGTCCATCACCAACTCCCGGAGCTTGCTCAAACTCAAGTCCATTGAGTTAGTGATGCCATCCAACCATCTCATCCTCTGTTGTCCCCTTCTCTTCCCGCCTTTAATCTTTCCCAGCAATGGGGTCTTTTCCAATGAGTCAGTTCTTCACATCAGGTGGCCAAAGTATTGGAGTTTCAGCTTAAGCATCAGTCCTTCCAATGACAAGAGAAGCTACTGAAGAATTTTTAAGTGAATAAAGTCTGTGCTCAGCTGTGTCTGACTCTGTGACCCTAAGGACTGTAGCCCACCAGGCTCCTCTGTCCATGGGATTTCTCAGGCAAGAATACTGGAATGGATTGCCATTTCCTCCTCCAGGGGATCTTCCTGACCTAGGGATCAAACCTCTATCCCCTGGGGCTCCTGCATTAGCAGGCAGATTCTTTGCCACTGAGCCACTTGGAGTTTAACAGATTAGGTCTAGCTATTTCTTTAAAAACCTCAAGTTATAATTAACTTGTCTCAGTCTAAATTCTATCACATATGAGATATATATTAACTAAACACTGATTAGCAAGAACACATGTAACATGAAAAAATAAAATTAACTATTTATGAAAACTTAAAAGTGTTCTATAATTTTTAAAATACTAAAATAATAAGAAGTGAAAAAATGCCTTATTTTGATTACATGAATAGCAATATCTTTTGGCTTACCAGGATAAAGGTGGCAATATTTAATTAAATTTGAATATATTGATAGAGAGGCAGTAGTAGGGAACTATGGTTAGTTCAATAGCATATCTTTATTATGTTTTTGTTTGTTTTTATTTGCCTGAGCCAGGTCTTAGTTTTGGTTGGCATGCAGGATCTTCATTGCAGCATGTGGTTTCTCTCTCTCTTTTTTTAGCTGTGGTGTTCCAACTGTTAGTTGCAGCATGTGGACTCTAGTTCCCTGACCAGGGATCAAACCCAGGTCCCATGCATTGGGAGTAAGAAGTCTTAGCTGCTGGCCCACTGGGGAAGTCTCTCAATAGTGTGTCTTTGGACTTTGCAGCATATAAATGGAAACATACCTGTTTAGCTCAGTCAAAAGTGGTGAATGAAAGTGGTGAATGTTTCTGGACTAGCTTATTTAATTCCAACTTGAACCTCTGTGAGTGAGCTCAGCTAGAGTGTGTGAAATGAGAAAAGAAGATTAAATCTAGTAAAATATCAATATTATGGGGCTGGGTTAATATGAGAAGCCCAAAAGAAGGTTCACAAGCTAGATGGAAGTTTTGTAGACAGAAATAAAGCAGGAATCAACAGAGAAAAGATTTCAAGGAAAGGATGTTTAACAAATTTAAATTCTCCATTGAGACCATGATAAGAGTATAAAGGTGTCTATAAGAATGGCTAAGAGTAGAAGGTGTCTATTGGATTTGGTAGTTAAGAGTTCACTATAAGCATTTCTGGGGTGGATTGAGCAATGAAAAGGAGATGAAGTAATGGAACAGGGAGTCCATACTCTGATTTTAACAAGTTTGACATGAGCTTCATTCATTTACTCTTCAAAGAGTAAACTTAAGATGGCAAAACTCATTCAAAACAGGGGACCAAATGTTCCCAGATTTGGTGAGAGGTAAATTAATTTAAAAAAATCTTAGATGAATACCTAAAAAATGACAAACTTGAAATGAGATTATTAATAAGAACATGAACTATATGAAAAAACATATCTCTGACCCATCAAATGTGGCATTATGTGAAAATAACTTACTTTTTAAATAGCCCCCATGTCAACAACCCATGGGCACTCAAGCACACTGAGTTACAGAATGAGGCTACATGTCAGTTTTTATGTTCCCATAGTCACTTTCAACATGGCTCTGTGCTCTATTTCTACCCTGGGATCCTAGTTTCTTCTCAGATGTATATTAATGGGATGAAGAAAAACGACCCAAGCAACAGACTGCTTCAAGTTATCTGACGTCAAGCCCATCTCCACGGCACCTGCACCTAGAATGTGAGCTTTTCCTTTTCTGCCTTAAAAATCATATCACTTATTAATATCTGCAAATAGGAAGGAAATGAAAGCAGCTCTTGTCCTTCACACCTCTGTCTATTTTTTTCTATTTACTTTTTAAAGTTATTTTTATTGTGATAAAATATGAATAACATACAATTTAGTGTCTTAACCATTTTGCATGTGCAGGTCAGTGGTGGTTAATGCATCCATATTGTAGTGCAGCCATCACCACCATCCATCTCTGTAGCTATTTGCATCTTTCCAAACTGAAACTGTGTGTCCATTAAACACAATTTCCCCCCTCTCCTGAACCTTTGGCAACCACCATTTTACTTTCTGTCTCTATGATTTTGACTGTTCTAGTATCTCGTATAAGGAGAATCATACAGTGTTTGTCTGGCTTATTTACTTGGCATGTTCTCAAGATCCATCCAAGTTGTAGCATGTGCCAGAATTTCCTTTCCTTTTCTGCCTTTTTAAAGGTGGACCTCAAGCAATGACATATAGGATAATTTGACAGTCCATCTACACATTGATTCTAAGTAGATTTGGCCAGGCAGTAGAAGACATCATAAGTTCTTTTTTATTTAATTCTTTTTCTCATGCTGTCACTTTTGCCTTTTGGTACAAATTCTTCTCAAACTTCTCTCTTGAGTCTTTCCCCAAGATAGAGCTAAGTAGACCATTTGTGATGCCACATTTACTTTATTTTTATGCACTTTCCCATTATAATTCTAATAAGGTGAAGTCCCATCTGAGGGAATAATCTTGAAAGTTTTATGTGTCGTTTTCAGTCTTCTAAAATCTTACCATTATCTGGTTAAAATCCCAATGGATTCTTGGCTTACTTCCCTTCCCACATTTTCTTGATAGTAGCTAACCCTGATCACTTCCAACCCATACTGGCCATTCAAAAACACCATGATTATAAAGTAATCTGCTCAGGGATCATCTAGAGTAGAAAGTGGTGCTAGGGAGCTCTTAGAGCTTGCCATTCTATTGCCTGAAGAGTCTGTCCTAACATGGAATACAGTGAGAAAGCCTTTGTCTAAGGCCCAGAGCCCCAGATTTGAGTCCTACTTTTGTCACATGCCCTCATAGAAGTCTTGTGATTGAATGTTTTGATCATTAAAGGATCAGAATAATGTTTGTCCTACCGAACTGGCAAGATTGATTGCAGACTAAATAAAATAATGTAAAAAGACTTCAAAGGCTCTAAAGTACAATAAAAAGGTATGTTCTTGTCATATGTGAAAAAAGAAAAGAAACAAGCAGGGCCTGAATTAGATGTGTCCAAATATTTGAGGTTTCTCCAGTGGCTCTGGTAAAGTGTCCGCCCGCAATGCAGAAGACCCTGATTTGAGCCCTGGGTCTGGAAGTTCCCCTGGAGAAGGGAGTGGCAACTCACTCCAGTATTTTGTTGGAGAATCCTATGGACAGAAGAGCCTTTCAGGCTACAGTGCATAGCGTTGCACAGAGTCAGACACGACTGAAGCAACTGAGCCCAGCACACACACACAAATATTTATGATTAGGAGTTGAAGGTAAACTAAGAAAAAACCTGTGTGTGTATGTGTGTGTGTTTTAATTGATATTATTTTCAAGCCTCCAAACTTTGGAAACTGATATTCTATTTCAGGGCTTCCCAGGTGGCGCTAGTGGTAAAGAATACTCCTGCCGTAGCAGGAGACATAAGAGACGTGAGTTCGATCCCTAGGTGGGGAAGATTCCCTGGAGGAGGAAATGGCAATCCACTCCAGTCTTCTTGCCTGGGAAATCCCACGGACCGAGAAACCAGGCAGGCTACAGTCCAGTTCTATCTCAGCTACTAAGTGATGCCAGCCTTTCAAATGCCACATTCTTTTGGGGCTCATCCTAATACTTTTTCTGTCTTTCAATTCCTGTTTTGGCAAACTCACTAACATAGTCAACATAAAAAATGAATATAAAGGGAAATGTAGAGTGGGAAAAAATGATGAAATATTGAAAGCCCAAAACATGTATTTGCCTGAGGGCAGCAAACTTAAATATGTAAAACTGAAGCTTGCTGTAAGGTGCAACTATACTTTGTAGACTCAAATAGTTCTAATCAATAGTTCTAATATGTATTATGCATTTTCTTCTGTACTCAAAAAAATAACATGATTTATCAACTGATGGTCAAGCTTATCTAGGAAGCAAGAGAAATTTATTACTTATTTACAATAAAACATTTGCTTTAATACTAAGGGACTTTTTGAGGTCACCTACCCCTCCTCTACTTACTGGCAGAAAACGCCCAAATAGATTCGAAGTACAATAATTTATTTACTAGTAAAATAATTTATTTATTTCTATTCTTTGCTCAAAATATGAACAAGTTCTGAGTCCTCACAGAGGTATGTACCTTCCACACTCCTCCCCTGTAACTTAAATCATATTCTGAGATCACTAAAAACGTGCCACCCTACATTGATTATTTCAGTCTTCTTCTTTATTGAATTTACAATTACAATAGCTAACAATTTGGTAATTTGGCATAAGAGCAACCAAGTTTGCTTTATCTTTTCCCATAATTACCAATGATTTTGTTCCAGGCATTATATAATTAACTTTCATATGGTATAATTTTTATGCCTGAAATTACATAGTATGTTGTCAAATTTAAAGTGCTATAAATAGGTATAGATCAATAAATCATTAACAAAGATTCACATTTGAAATTAATTTGATATAAAATATAGCATTCAAATTTTTAAAATAAAATATGCATTCAGTGTTTAATATTTAATGTGTTTTGTGTTGTGGATCCTCATGTACTCTAAGATTTGTAAATACTTGTCACTAGCATCAGACTGTGAGCCCCTCGAAGCTGGAGACTCTTTCATTCATTTTGGCATTTTTTTCCTGACTAACCATGCTTGGCACATAGCAAGTGGCACATAAAAAATATGTTGAATGAATGAAGGAATCTTAGATGTTACAGATTATCTTCCTACACAATAGATATTGCACTTGGGACCTGATTTTATTTGAATGCCAATTTCCCCTGCATTTATTCTAAACCTAATATAGCAATAAATATTGCTATTGACATGGTCCTAGGAATGACTTTGTGATACAATCCCAGTTAGTAAGTTATAAAGGGGACTTCACTGGGGTTTTCTGGGGAAAGATTTTCTTTTCTAATGAAAGAGATAGCCATAAAAGTAGAATGCTATTTATTCTGCTTGACCTTTCCTTCACTTGGGAAAATGACAGGTTAAAATGTGAAACCTTGTCCCTGAGGGGAAGACCTTCCTGAAACTATTAGGATGACAGCCCAGCAGGCAGAGAGTGCTGGGAGTTGGGAAGACAAAATGAAAGTGAAAGTGAAGTCGCTCAGTTGTGTCCAACTCTACGACCCCATGGACTGTACCCTGCCAGGCTCCTTCATTCACGAGATTTTCGAGGCAAGATTACTGGAGCCGGTTGCCATTTCCTTCTCCAGGGGATCTTCCCAACCCAGGGATCAAACCTGGTCTTCCATATTGCAGGCAGACTCTTTACCATCTGAGCCTCCAGGAGTCTTGTTCATGTATATTTTCACCTTTCTGCACAGGCTGGGCCTTATGAGGTCCAAGGCTAAAAGATAAGGGCCCTCCGTCTTGCAGGGCGGAGAAGGGACAGATGCACCAGCTGTCCAATATAAGCTCTGAGACATAATTCCCAGGTTCGTCTCCTGTGGTACAAACCCTCACTGTATGCGCAGGAGGCGGCAGGCTTCCTAGTGTTGCCTTAAGAAAAACTGGGGTACAAGGAGCCTGAGTAAGATGCTGTGTGAGGAAGTAGTGTGTTCTCTGCTCTAGAGCCTTCATATTTCCTATCAGAGTGAATAAATATATATACACATACACTGCCTAATACCAGGTATTTTAGGACATGTTGTATTGGTATATCAATTCTGTAATCTCTCATGTGAGAGACTTATATGTCTTTATTTCTAAAAACATTTTTAGACAGGTATTCTGTTACATTTAGTTAAAGACATCCTAACTGAAACAGAATTAATCTACTTCTTACTTAGACTCATATGCTGTGGCAATTTTCTTGGGAGTACTCTGAAAGGACTTCTATCTAATGTATGCTTGGTTTCTTAGGAAATCCATAATATTCAGCCAAATGTACCTTCTGTTTACCATATCCATAGCATACTGTTCAAAAATATAAGGTTTGTGTACATTCAGATCCAGGCTTTCATTCTAATTCTAGAATTTATTGGCTACATGTGTGCGTGGTCAGTTGCTAAGTAGTGTCCGACTCTTTGCAACCCCATGGACTGGGAATCCGCCAGGCTCCTCTGCCCATGGGATTTCCCAGGCAAGAATACTGGAGTGGGCTGCCATTTCCTTCTCCAGGGGATCTTCCTGGCGCCAGGATCTAACTTGCATCTCCTGCATTGACAATTGGATTCTTTTTTTTTAACCACTGAGCCACCTGGGAAGCCCAGAATTGATTTGCTATATGATACTTAACCTTTGTTCTAAGCTTGAGTGTCACCACTTGTAAAGTGAGTAAAACAACATTTATATCATAGGGTTTTATAAGAATTAAATGAGATAATTTATGTAAAGTACTTAGCAGGATGCTTGGCATAGAATAAGTGCTTTTTAAAACCGGTAATTTCAGTCAGTGAAGCAGAAATTCAACTACCACTACAATTACTGAGAAGTGTGTCAGTGTGTAATCTAGATGTATTTTTCAAATTATAAATGCTTAGCCCCTACTCCCATCACTCTCACCAAAGGAGATACTAAATTAACCCTTCAGGTGACAATCTTTACCGACAGAAGTCTCCATTACTGATGGAAATGTGTCATATAGCTCCAGTATGACTAGTACTTTCACGGGGCTTCCCTGGTAGCTCAGACGGTACAAAATCTGCCTGCAATGCAGGAGACCCAGGTTCAGTTCCTGAATCAGGAAGATCCCCTGGAGAAGGGAATGGCAACCCACTCCAGTATTCTTGCCTGGAGAATCCCATGGACAGAGGAGCCTGGCAGGCTGCAGTCGATGGGGTTGCAAAGAGTCAGACACGACTGAGCGATTAACACACTTTCATACAGAGCCAAAACAAATGGCAGAGAATCATGGCATTAATAAGTCTGCTTATTTTTTATAGGTCTTCTTCAGCAGGATGATGTTTTTATGTTTGCGGACAAACAACATGCTTCCTCATGTTTCTTCTCTTTCCCATTTGATCTGATTTCCAGACTGTTTGGTCTTCCTATCCCTAATTCTGAAAGCCTTGTAGTTTTTAAAAATGTTTTCAAAATATGTTACAGAGAAATAACACCAAGAGTTCCTCTCTAAGTGGCATAAACAGTGAAGATCATAGATCCTACTGTTTTTCTTCATCTATTGTTTTGGTTTTGGAAGTTTGCTTACTACTTCACCATCTCTTTTAGTACTGCTGTGGCAGCCACCACTGGCTCATACTATGCTTGTATCCAGGTTCTATTTTTTCCTGTATGCCTTCTTTAAGCCAAGATCCTATAATGCACATTAGCAATAAGTTTAGGTATTCTATCTTTATTTTCGTTATAATTAATCTTACTAGTTTTAATTCATTATTCCATCTTATTGGGAAACCTTGCTTATGTTCTTTCATATTTTCAAAAATATGATTTCTGATTATATAAATAATACTTGTGTAGGAGAAAATCTGTTGGAAATACAAAATAGTAAAATATTAGCAAAGTTTTTTTTCCCTCAAAATACATTGATAAAATTCACACTGCCTAGTTGTACATCTTTCCATGTTTTTGTGCTCACATATTTATGCAACTGCCTTAATAGGTCACATGGTTATATTATCTTCTCTTTTAAATTTAACTGTTTGAAATATATTTTGTTACTATGTACGGCTACATCCCAGTTGTGTTATAATCAGCTTTTACTTTAAAGACAAACCATCCTTAATTTATTAAGTTCAAGTTAAGAAATAGAACAGAATCAGATATACTGACTTGTAATACATGCTGAGCACTCTCCTCCAGATTGACATCACTCTATTAATCACACTCTTTGAACACAGGTGTGCTTTCACATAGTGAAGCCATCCTTCAAAGTGTACATCTCCATCATGTTCACAATAAAGGTTTTCATTCAATCATTTATTCATTGATTAAATTAGCTTATGAAAATAGAACTTGGGGAAAGTCTGTGTATTATGTAAAGCACTGCACTCTGGTATAGAGATACAAATTGAATAAAAACATTCTATATCTTGAAAACACAGTTCCCTGAGAAACATGGAGATTTGTACAAATATCTCTGAAGTATGCCAATTGCTGAATGTACAAAAAGTTATAGGAGTTAAGAGGAAAGAAATTTATTATTTCAAAGGGGACAAAGAAAGTTTCCATGTTATTTGAGATACTTGGATCAAATTTCAAATTGAATTCAGGAGATAGCTTGGGAGCAGATGATGGCTGAGTAAAAGATTTTAAACTATTATTACTTTGATGCTAACAGAAAGGAGAAAGCAAATGAAACATAAAGAGTAAAAATTCCATTTTTATTGTAACCATAACTGTAACATTTGAAGAATAGCTGCCCAGAAGAAATCGAATTTGGTCAAATTTAAGACACTGCAATCTGCATATATTTGCCTCTATCTCTGCAAATCCTGATTGAGTAGAGGTTTCCAAAATCAAATAGCAAGCCTTGGATTTAGTAGGTCAATGATGACTGATTTAAGAATGTCAAGGTCTTGGGTATAGGTAGGGTGAAAAGTATATCTGAGATCTTTAGCTGGTCAGGCAGGGCTGAGGAATAGTGACATGGATATGGCATTTTGCAAAACTTGGGCTCTTTTTTTTTTTTTTTTAAGCATGAAGGATATATGCAATTGCCAATCACCTCTGCAGATATTGATCACTATCAAAAGAAAAGAAGTTTACTAATTTGTGCAGAACTCTATTATGAATTTAACTGCTGTTTCATTTAGTTGCTAAGTTGTGTCCAACTCTTTGGCGACCATACAGGTTCCTCTGTCCACGGGATTTCCCAGGCAAGAACACTGGGGTAGGTTGCCATTTCTTTCTCCAGGGAATCCTCCTGACCCAGGGATCAAATTCACATCTCCTGCACTGACTGGCGGGTTCTTTACCACTGAGCCACCAGGGACGCCCCTATGAATCTAGTCATGTAATCTCGCAGCTGTTAAGTTGCTCAGTCATTTCTGACTCTTTGCAATCCCATTGATTGTAGCCCACCAGACTCCTCTCTCCCTGAGATTCTCCAGGGATGAATTTAGTAAACTTTCTCATACTCTGGAGATGGGTTATAACTGCAAGTGAGAATTCTGTTTAGGAGTTTCTGAGACAAAATGTTCACAGCCAAGCTGACATGATTCTTCGCTACCCACAATTTTAGCAGTAAATAGCCTAAAAATGTTAGCAATAGATAACCTTCATTCAAAGATACTCATTAGAAAGTGGATAATATCTGGATTTTACCAAAGTTTTTCAAGGAAAACGGTAGAAATTAACTTTAAAATTAAGATTGTAGGGACACGAGGAAACTTCTTGGAGGTATAAAAATGGTCTGGATCTTGTTTGTAGTGGTGCTGACTTCAGGTGAGTATATATCTGTCAAAACCCATTTTCTACTTGCACAGAGTGTCAAGGTCAGTCAGTAGAAAGCAGTCAGCATTTTCTTATTTCCTGAGCTCACAACCCTGGGTGTGTGCAATGAGGTACCCGATATCAGAAATTTACTCTTGAGGAAACTAACATATATAATGGTAAAGTTACTTGTCCATTGCTACACAGATATAAGGTCTTAAGACACAGATCTGGGATTTAAGCTAGCCTCTATAACAATGGTAACTCTCATAAATGACACAAATCACCCTGTAGTTCTTAAAGGACACATTATAGCTAGCAATTGTCTGAACTCCCTGAGGAAAGAGAATGTAAGCCTAGATCATTTCTATTTTGTTATATTATGACAAAAAATATTTATATGGTTATTATTTTCTCTGACATTACAGTTGAGAACTCCTGTGTGGATTAATTCTTGGTTTTATATCTAGGGGCTTAAATTGTTTGTAAATTAAAAAAAAATAACCTTTTTCATTAGATTATTTAAAAGTCTAGGAGTCTCATAGCTCAGTTGGTAAAGAATCTGTCTGCAATGCAGGAGACCTGGGTTTGATCCCTGGGTTGGGAAGATCTCCAGGAGAAGGAAATGGCAATCCACTCCAGTATTCTCACCTGGAGAATACCCATGGACAGAGGTGCCTGGTGGGCTACAGTCCATGGGGTCACAAAGAGGTAGACACGACTGAGCGACTAAGCACAGGAGTCATGTATAATACATTTGTCATTTCTAGAGTCTTCAGCCTTTGGTCATTCTCTACGGAAATATCTATCTGCTGCTCAGGTGCAATTTTGAATGGATGCTTAGGTAAACAGAATCTGCTGAATGACACCATAAATCCCACTTCTTGGCATTTTCATGGGGACTGAAGGATATGCCAAGACTGTTAAATACATTTATTTGAAGAGAGTGCTTGGGTTTTGAACAATTGTAAGAATAGAAAAGAAAACAATAGCGTTTTGAAAAGGGAAGGGTTGTCATTCTTTTCTTTTAGGAAAAGTAACTAAGCTTCTTGTGGGAAAGGTATCTGAGAAAACCAAAGAACAGCTACTTTTAACATTTAGACTTTTTGGCAGTGGTGACAGCAGACCACAGTGCAGATGCAGATGGAAAAAAATAAATTTATCCCCTAAGACAGGGCTAGATCAGATAGGCAACAGCAAATAGCAGACTTCTCTTTAAAGAGGGAGCACCTTGGTATTTCAACAAGCAGGGCATCCAGAACTGGACAGTATAGGTTTGAATCTAACTCTTCCTTCTTGCCAGCCTTGTGACCTTGAAAAAGTGACATGTACACTCTGAGTCTCCATGTGGTCATCTGTACAATGATAATAATTTCCCTAACTCACATCAACTAATGAGATAAGGTACTTGGAAACAAAAGCCGTAAATAACTACATACATGTGAATTGTTACTATATTTAATATGGGTATCTATGATGCAATGAACATTTATTTCTAGTGCTTTTTTACATGTGTGAATTGGATGTTGAATTCTAGACCAGCCAGTGTCTAAATTTACAAGCAGAAGGCCAAACTTTATTCTTTAAAAGAGTTTTTTTCCCATCCCTTTAAAAATTTTGCAAAATTGTTTTAAATACCTGCATGCATTATAGTTTGTGAAGATAGAGTTTAATGACAAAACTAGGAGGTTTTAATCTACTCGTTCTTGCAAGTTAACTAGAACTTATAATAATCATTGGATTCTGTATTGAGGATGCGGATGATCGAAGATCAGTTTTGTTGTAGGATTAAAACACAATTCTTATTATAGTTCTAACAAGCACAATCTTTGAGAATTAAAAATATATTATGGCATTTCTAAAACATGTTTTTCTGTCTACGTATTGAAAATCATGAAAACTGGTTTTCCTATCTCCAAGAAATTCATATACAAATCTAAGAATGAATCACCAAAAAGGCCTAAATGAAAACTTGGTGCTGTTCTCTAATTTTTCAAAGAACATTTACTGTTTCCTATCTAACAGACCCTAGAGTTTTCCTTTATTATTGAAAAGTTTGACTTCAGCAATGGTCACTAACATTTTTATAAATAATTTTCTTTTCCCTCAGATTGAAAAGCTTATAATCTTTATGTTGAACTACTTCGCTTTACAAATTTAGTCTGTAAAACAGTAATAAAAATGAAAGTTCTGCACCTTCAGATCTCTCCCTGGATCTGTTGTTATCAGCAATAATAATAATCACAATAAGAGATTCCCCGGAGGTTCAGCAGTAAAGAATCTGCCTAAATGCAGGAAATGGGTTTGATCCCTAGGTCGGGACGATCCCCTGGAGGAGGAAATGGCTACTCACTCCATTTCATGGAAAATTCTATGGACAGAGGAGCCTGGTGGGCTACAGTCCATGGGGTTGCAAAGAGTCAGACATAACTGAAGAGGCAGATCAAAAAAAATAATAATAAGTCAACACTCAATGGCTCCTGGCAGAGATACATGCCTAGCCATTGAAACATCCCAAAGACACACTCAAGAATTGCTTCTGAAGGAGATTGTTATCAAGATTCCAAAACGCATCTGTTCTGTGAGTCTTCTGTGCATGACACAGGCCCCATGACTTCGGTTCTAGTGGGTGGAACCTACGGAGCTATGATTCAGCTCAGTTCCTTGGTTCTATCACAGTAAAACTTAAGGCTATGCCTTGTACACGTGTGCACACAGAGTATATATGTCTACTGTATGTGTGTGTATTCTAGATTACATTGTGAAGGAGAAGGATGAAGCAGCTTATACAGATGAAATTATGAAATATTTGGTTATGGATAATACTTGTGGTCTTGTTAGGTAGAAAAATTATTTCCAAGTAATAAGAAAATCCTGCCTCATGAAGATATGTAGGAAGGAATAGCAATTTTTTTTACCAACTTACTTTGCTGCCATAGGATAGAAGAAGGCAATGGTACCCCACTCCAGCACTCTTGCCTGGAAAATCCCATAGACAGAGGAACCTGGTAGGCTGCAGCCCATGGGGTTGCTAAGAGTCGGACATGACTGAGCGACTTCACTTTCACTCTTCACTTTCATGCATTGGAGAAGGAAATGGCAACCCACTCCAGTGTTCTTGCCTGGAGAATCCCAGGGACGGGGGAGCTTGGTGGGTTGCTGTCTATAGGGTCGTGCAGAGTTGGACACGACTGAAGCAACTTAGCAGCAGCAGCAGCAGCAGCCATAGGATACTTCTCTCTAAAAGTGATCCAGAAACTTTAAATATGAGTAAGGAAATATTTGTTTTAAATTCTAACATTATTAATGCTACTTGTGTTCAGTATCAAAATAAAAAAGTTATTCAAGAAGCATCCAAAATATGCAATTTAGTATTATGTTATGGTAATGTATTGGCTTCCCAGGTGGCACTAGTGGTAAAGAATCCACTCGCCAATGCAGGAGACTCAAGAGACGTGGGTTTGATCCCTGGGTCAGGAAGATACCCTGAGGAGGGAACGGCAACCCACTGTAGTATTCTGGCCTGGAAAATTCCATGGACAGAAGAGCCTACAGTCTATGGAACTGCAAAGAGTCAAACATGACTAAACAACTGAGCACATGTGGTAATATATTACCTGTTTGTATAGTTGACCCACTGAGCCATGATCAAAACAATATTGAGGAGATGGTTCTGATTCTTGCCTGGTGTTTAGGTGATGGCGGCTCAAGTGTCTCATTAGTAGTGTAATCAGTAACATGAAGAATTACAGTCTAATTAGTTAATGTTGACCTTCATAACAAAAATAAATCTAAACCTTACTGATTTTTTAATCTGTGCTAAATGTTTTATAAATATTTCTAATTTAATCCCAGCAACAATCTCATAAAATGGTTTTTGTTAGCACCTATATGTTTAGATAAAGAAATGGAAAGTGAAGTTAAGCATTTCATTCCTATTTACAAGCTGGTTAAGTGGTTGTAACTCAATCCTTGAACTTTTTGCTTAATCACTGCAAAACTGCTATATCAGCATACTGAC
This sequence comes from Oryx dammah, assembly GCF_014754425.2. NCBI lineage: Eukaryota > Metazoa > Chordata > Mammalia > Artiodactyla > Bovidae > Oryx > Oryx dammah. Next base: position 15,747,967 of record NW_024070188.1, on the reverse strand, counting down.
CATCTCAAATGACAGTCAACTTACTTACGTATATTTAATCCTTATATGTTTAATCCTATTGTATTTTTAATGTTAGATACTATTTTTAAAAATCAAACTTAAATCCAATTTATATCCTGTCTCTAATGTATGCTTACTTTCCTATAGCTAATGTGACTGAAGAATAGCATTCAGCACAGTTTCTTTGTGGAAAAATGTTCAGAATGACTGACTCAGTCATGTTCTCATTAAATAAAACTTTAGTGAGTGCCTATTATGTGTATTGAAATGTAAGGTTAAAAGCTGAACTAGACACAGATCAGCCCTGCAGAATCTTTTGTTCCAGTAATGGAGATAGCAAGAATACTGCCAACACCAAATGAAATAAAAGACCAGGCTTAACACAGAAGATGCAATTATTACAGAATGATTATCCGCTTTACTCTAAAAGACCATCAGGAACAAGGTCACCTTGCCTTATGTGGCTCTTGACCACCTTTATCTATCATCACGAGATTTTTTATCCACACAAAGTCTGGTACATTTTAAAATCTCCTTTCCTCCGATCTCCTACACTTGAGATTTGTATCTCCCTGGAACTCTCATCAGCCTGCCAAGAATTCTTCCATAAATTAACTTTCTTTTCATGGTTTTTCCCTGGTACTCATCTACTCCCTGTCCACTGACAACACTGCTTGTTCAGAAGCCTCTCTGGACAATTGAAGTGTGTCCATTTTTTTCTCCCGTGCTCTATGTACCAGAGATCCTAAGAGTAGAATGAATTCCCTGTTGAATAATTCTTGCTCCTCAAAGCACGCATATATTTTGATGTATAGGCCACTGCTCCTCTGCCAACCTCCCAGATACTCCCTCCTGACACTCCTGCTTATTAATTGAAAACCTGGGGATCTGGTCACTGTCTTGTTACTCCATCACCTCTCCTGTCATCAGTTTTCCTTAACATTTTTTAAATTAAAACAACAACACCGTGGCTGTTCTGGGTCTTCGTTGCTGTGCATGGGCTCTCTCTAGTTGTTTTTTTAAATTAAAACAACAACAACACCATGGCTGTTCTGGGTCTTCGTTGCTGTGCATGGGCTCTCTCTAGTTGTGGCAAGTGCTGGCTACCCTCTACAGGCAGGGCTTCTCATTGCAGTGGCTTCTCTTGTTGCAGAGCATCGGCTCTAGGTGTGCGGGCTTCAGGAATCGTGGTGCATGAGCTCAGTTGCTGCGGTGTACAGGCTCAGCCGCCCTGTGACATGTGGGGTCTTCCTGGACCAGGGACTGAGCCAGTGTCCCTTGCATTGCAAAGTGGATTCCCAATGATTGGACTACCAGGGAAGCCCATCTCCTGTCTTATTCTTCATGAATTAAAAAAAAAGCAAAAAACCATGGAGGAGGGCTTCCCTGGTGGCTCAGTGGTACAGAATCTTCCTGCCAGTGCAGGAGACATGGGTTCGATTCCTGATCTGAGAAGATTGTACACGCCATGGAGCAACTAAGCCTGTGCGTCGCAGCTACTGCGCCTATGTTCTAGAGCCCAGGAAATGCAAATACTGAGCCCTGTGCCCCAGCCACTGGACCCCGTGGGCCCTGGAGCCAATGCTCTGCAGCAAGAGAAGCTGCTGAAATAAGAAACACCGGCCTCAACTAGAGAAAACGCCTGCACAGTGACAAAAACATCCAGCACAGCCAAAACTTAAAAAATAAAATTAAAAAAAAACCATGGAGGACATATCATATATTATATAACATTATATTCTATAGATGATTTGTAAACTACTACATAAGTCTGTACATATACACACGCATGTGGGAAACCCTAGCATTCCATTTCAGCTTCCTTTTCTCCTGGTTATTGTCAACAACTAACATACCGCATTCAAACTTGTTATTTCAAACACCCCTCACTTAGATTTGCACTGCTTTCAGTTATTTTATTCTTGTGCCCACATTGATGCTTCACTCCTATCAGGACCTCTCATTCATTGCTGTTACCAAGTCTCATTTTCTATCAGTACACTTTTATCATCATTTCCCCCCACGTTCTTGTCTTAGATTCTGTTCACTCACATTTCAACAAATATGTGTGAAGTGTCCAAATCTGCCCAGCAGTGAATAGCCTAAGTAAACACCATGACCACCAGAAGCCCATGCTTAGTGATAATGGTCCATTGCTGGAATCATGCTCCTGTTTCCACTTATTTTTCTCTGTCCATTACACTCCTCTGACAAAAGCATCATTCATGCTTTTATCCAATTATTTCCTGGAGCAAATTTCCATGATTGAAAAAGACAAACCTAGTAGACCTATTCCAATTTAAATGTATAACCAAAGATTTCAGGTAGTTCAATTCAGTTCAGTTCAGTCACTCAGTTGTGTTGAACTCTTTGTGACCCCATGAACCGCAGCACGCCAGGCCTCCCTGTCCATCACCAACTCCCAGAGTTTACCCAAACTCATGTCCATTGAGTCAGTGATGCCATCCAATCATCTTATCCTCTGTCATCCCCTTCTCCTCCTGCCCTCAATCTTTCCCAACATCAGGGTCTTTTTAAATGAGTCAGCTCTTTGCATCAGGTGGCCAAAGTATTGGAGTTTCAGCTTCAACATCAGTCCTTCCAATGAACACCCAAGACTGATTTCCTTTAGGACTGACTGATTGGATCTCCTTGCAGTCCAAGGGACTCTCAAGAGTCTTCTCCAACACCACAGTTCAAAACCATCAATTCTTCGGTGCTCAGCTTTCTTTATAGTCCAACTCTGACATCCATACATGACTACTGGAAAAACCATAGCCTTGACTAGATGGACCTTTGTTGGCAAAGTAATGTCTCTGCTTTTAATATGCTGTCTAAGTTGGTCATAACTTTCCTTCCAAGGAGTAATTGTCTTTTAATTTCATGGCTGCAATCACCATTTGCAGTGATTTTGGAGCCCCAAAAGATAAAGTCTGACACTCTTTCCCATCTGTTTGCCATGAAGTGATGGGACTGGATGCCATGATCTTAGTTTTCGGAATGTTGAGCTTTAAGCCAACTTTTTCACTCTCTTCTTTCACTTTCATCAAGAGGCTTTTTAGTTCTTCTTTGCTTTCTGCCATAAGGATGGTGTCAACTGCATATCTTAGGTTATTGATATTTCTCCCAGCAATCTTGATTCCAACTTGTGCTTCTGCCAGCCCAGCATTTCTCATGGTGTACTCTGCATATAAGTTAAATAAGCAGGGTGACAATATACAGCCTTGGCGTACACCTTTCCCAATTTGGAACCAGTCTGTTGTTTCATGTGCAGTTCTAACTGTTGATTTCTGACCTACATACAGATTTCTCAAGAGACAGGTCAGGTGGTCTAAACCACTGAAATCTCATGGTTTCCTAATTAGTTCATTTTGCTGCATTCTGATATAATTTTACCCTTTTTCCTCTAACTTCCAATATCTCATTCACCCTTTTCATTTACAATTAGTGATTTCACCTTATCTCAAAAGACAACAGAAATATCAAGGGACAAATTATTGCAAGGGATAAATTCTGCCTGCACTTTTCTACACCTGACTTTCCACTTGGTTGTAATCCCCATCCCTTCTCACTAAATTTAAATATATTGCTTTTGCAGTTTTATTCTCCCTTATTACTTGTTTCCTCCCTATCAAATAATTCCCAAAGCATGCCAATACACCCAAACCTCTCTTAAATAAAGTGAAAACACATGTACATATAAATAGATCTCTGTTTTTTGTCTGTGTCTTGGTCTACCTCTATTTATATCATCTATGTCTATATCTATACTTAAAATGTTGAGTATACAACAAGTATAACATTGAATATATAACATGTAGGTATAAAATCTTGAATTAGATTGCAGTTTTTGCATGGAAAGGAAGCAATTTGAGAGATTAAATTACTCAAATTTTATCAGTATCTCATCCATCTACCTAGATAAAATATAAGGTTATTGTAAGACATGTGGCTTCTCGATCTTGAACTTTCTCAGCTGAGACAAATGTCACACTTCTGTAAGGATTACAGAAATGCAGCATACCTTAATGTATAATATCTATATATACCATATCTATTTATCTATCAAAAGAGAGAAAGACAGATTTAATCCAAAAAGGATCAAGGAAAATACTGCATCAGTTATTATTGCTATCTTTCCACATTGCTATACTGACATCTAGTAAAAACTAGATGCCACAAGTCAGAATAATATTAAAACCTAAAATTCACTGTGAGTCAACTGAGGGACTGAACAACAGCAATAAAATAAATATATGTTACTTTGATTTAACAGGACAACATGGGACATTAGAAATAATATCATTCCAGTGACCTAGAGAGATTGAGAATTTTTGATAGATGATGGTGACCACCACTCTCAGGCTACACAATCCATGAAGATAGAGCTGGGGACCAACATGGACAAGCCCTTCCACTTCTAGAGGTATAGAAATCATGACAGGACTCAAGGATTGAGGTCACTTCTTTAACTTAGAAGATTTTTTTTTTACTTAACTGTTCACAGTAATATTAATGCAATGACGATTTAAATTTTCAGCATTACAATTTTAACAATCACTGCATTGAGGAATGTATAGTTATATAGTGGCATAAAAAATAAAACTGGCAGGATGTCTTAGAAGAAAATACATGGAAGAGCATACATTAATATACTCATTAATCATTTCTGCTCTCCAAATGAAATAAACTAGAATAAAACAATCACCCAACACTGACTCTTAAAAATTCTGATATATTACGTCTGGTCTTTTCTTAGCCTGCTTCAAAGATACTTAGTGTAGTAGAAGCCACTTAAAACATTTATCATGAGAGCAAATGCAAAGTGATTGTGAAGCATGGGGCCTTTAAAACTCCCAGCTAAGACAGATGTCACAGTTTTGTGATGACTGCAGCAATGCCAAGACAAGTTCTTGATTTTATTATGAAAATAAAATTTCATAATGATGACAATCACTGCTGGTGGGAATGCCTTTCTTCTTTTCTTTTTTTTGGTCTTCTTCAGTGCTCACAGAATCTAGTGTGTCAAATTTAGAAACACAACTGAATTCTTTTAACACAGAAAGTTTTACTCTTCAGTTGCTTTACAGTAGAATGAAATAAAGGAGCAGACTGTTGAGCCTCTGCTTTAAGCATACAGCCTCCCTGGTTCAGGGACTCTTGTTGCTTATTAATCATCTTCTTTCCTTCTCTTTCCCTCTCTCCCTATATCCCTTCCTTCCTCCCTTCTTTCTTTCCTTTCTCTCTTCCTTCCTTCTTAACTTCCTTTCTCCCTTCCTTCTTTTCCTCCATCTCACATCATCTAGTTAACATGATTTGAATGATTATTTTGTGCCAGGAAAGTCTTTAGAAAAGTATGCAAATAGAATAGCATGTATTTTCAGCTAAAAACACAATTATGCTTTGTGAAAAGGATGCAAAGTGGTATTTTCTAGCTTTTCATGGGATCATCAAGAAAGGCATGACAGATGCATCTTCAAGGGTAAATAATGGCTCACCAGAAAAATCAGATAGAAGAAGAAACAGGATGTGACAACTCAAGAGGTTTGAAAGAACACATGATGTACTGGGACTTGCTATTATTTTCAGTGTCTAGAGACCAAGAGGCATATGTTTGACTGCAAGTGACGATGCACCATTTATATAATACTGACCTTCAAATTTGGTTTGTTGATTATGGAGAGTGATTAAAACGTTTAAAACAAGGTATTGGCACTGCTCTGTCTGTGTTGTTTGATGGTTGGAATGTGTAAGAGAATTAAAGGAATCAAGTCTGAGGAAGGGAATTCAGATAACAAGCAAACATAAAAAAGGAGTGTGATGAAATGGAAGGAGCATGGGCTTTAAAGCAGAGGCTTAATTTCAAATACAGCAGATAATAATAATAACTAAGGTTCCTATAAGTGAAAGTGAAGTCGCTCAGTCCTGTCCGACTCTTTGCGACCCCGTGGACTGTAGCCCACCAGGCTCCTGCGTCCATGGGATTCTCCAGGCAAGAATACTAGTGTGGGTTGCCATTTCCTTCTCCAGGGGATCTTCCCAACCCAGGGATCAAACCCAGGTCTCCCGCATTGCAGGCAGACGCTTTACCCTCTGAGCCACCAGGGAAACCACCAGGGAAGGTTGCAATGGTACTTTGTCAATTATCAAATATTTTACATGTATCATCTCATTTTAATTAAATTATTCAACTGTGTTTAAGAAGTTCTCAGCATCTCTGGAAATGTGTTATAATCTAGCTATTACCTTCAATATACTATAAAACTCTATGGTCCAACAAAGCAATATCCTCTGGCAGAATTGTTTATTTCTTACTTATTCAACCTGGAAAATGTATCAGCGTTGCCCTCTTGGACAAGGATAAAATATCAATATGATGACAAAAATCAATATATTCACTTTCTTTTTAGCGTAAAGTATAACTATGTAAGAAATATCAAATGTAGAGTTTAGACTTTTTATATTATAAGATACTTGAAGATATTTATATCCTTCCTAGCACCTTAATTACCTCTTGAAAGTAAGTACATCCTTAAAAACCTGATGTAAAGGTGAAGGAGTTATACAAGGGAAGATAAGTTACACCCAAAGTCTCCTTAGTGAGCAAAGAAGCAGAATATTAAATCAATTATTTAACATTTTAATTTTCATGTAAAATAAGGTTTGGCTTTTCATGTAATTTGAATAGATAGGCTGTATACATATATATATGTGTGTGTGTGTGTGCGTGTGTATAATTATATATGTGTGTGTGTGTGTGTGTGTGTGTGTGTATATAATTTAGGGGAAAAAGTCTAAGAATTTGAAGTTAATGATAGGGCCCCTAATGATTCTTTTACTTTGGAATGGCTTTGTTGTTAAAGAACAAAAAATCTGGATTTCTGGTTCCAACCAGGATGGATGAATCCTACTGCATGCTATCTCTCTCTGATTGTAATTTAACATTCTGGGGAATAAATAAAATGCAGCTTGGAATTTGGAAAAGTAATCCATTGCAGGTAGATAGGAGCAGGAAGGCAAAGCTTGAAGAATAACCAGTAGGACAGTGAACAGTTTTTTGTTTGTACATTTCCCCCCTTTTTAATCTCCTGGATTTAACTCAAGGGTAGACCGAATTGGGGAATTATGTAGCAGGTGCACACAGCAAACTTCAAGATTTTCTTTCTGGCCCAAGGTCTAGGGGACAAAGCTGCCGTGAACCAGAGAGCATGGGATAAATTCTTGTTTATTTTTTTCTCTGTTTTCTAGTGTAGGTCTGTCCTGGGGTCAACTTCAATTATGGAACAACTAGCTCACGTTGTTGTAGTGAAGATGTGGGCATCTAACCTCCCTCCCGCCTGGAGAAAGCCCTCCCTCTCTGGATAAGACCATAATGATTTACTATTGAGGCTTTACAGTGTGTTGTAATATCTGGTAGGTCTTATCCCCTATTATTTCTTTTACTCCTCCACCTTCCAGGGCTTTCTTGAGTATTCTAACAAGTTTCTTTTCCACCTGAGATTTAGAATCTACTGTCAAATTCCAGAAAAAAATTTATGTTTTTGTTGGGATACACTTATTAACATGTTAAATATATTTTCTTGAGGGAGATGGACAGTCTTTTGATATATCTGTTCTAAAAGAGATGTTTTCCATTTATTTAAGCCTATTTTTGTATCTTCAAGATATTTAAAAATTTTCCTTCCTGAAGGTTCTCACATTTACTCCTAAATATTTATTTGACCTTTGTGACTAATTTTGTAAATGTGATTTACAGTTTTTTTTAAATCTATGGAAACTATTGATTTTTATATGTTATTATTATTTTCTGCCTTATTTTACTGTTTTCACTGATTTTTAAAATAGATTGCCTTTATTATTTCTGGTTAAATAATCTGAAGAATGTGATAGTGATGGTAGCGAGAATTCCTACCTTGAGATCTACTGTTCAGAAAGAAAGATTCCTTTCACCATATTGCTGCTCATTGATAATGCATCTGGTTACCTGAGAGCTCTGATAGAAATAAACAATGAGATTAATGTTGTTTTCATGCCAGGTAACACAATCTCCATTCTGCATCCCATGGATCAAGGATTAATTTTGACTTTCAAGTGTTATTAGTTAAAAACTACATTTTATAAGGTTATAGCTGCCTTAGTGATTCCGCTGATGGATTTGGGCAAAGTCAACTGAAAACATTCAGGAAAGGATTCACTATTCTTTGTTGCTGTTCAGTTGTTTAGTTGTGTCCGACTCCTTGTGACTCCATGGACTATAGCCCATCAGACTTCCCTGTCCCTCACCATCTCCCAGATTTTGCTCAAACTCACATCCATTGAGTTTGTGATACCATCCAATCACCTTAACCTCTGTTGTCCCCTTCTCCTTTTGCCTTCAATCTTTCCCAGCATCAGGGTCTTTTCCAATGAGTTGGTTCTTCACATCAGGTGGCCAAAATATTGGAGCTTCAGTTACAGCATCAGTCCTTCCAGTGAATATTCAGGGTTGATTTGCTATAGGATTGATTGGTTTGATCTCCTTGCTGTCCAAGAGACTCTCAAGTGTCTTCTCCAACACCACAATTCAAAAGCATCAATTCTTCGATGCTCAGCCTTCTTTATGGTCCAACTATTACATCTGTACCTGACTAGATGCCATTAACAACATTTATGATTCATGAGAAGAGGTCTTAATATCAATACTAACAGGAGTTTGGAAAAGTTGATTTCAACCCTCATGAGTGACTTTCAGAGGTATAAGACTTCAGTGGAGGAAGAAATTCCAGATGTGGTAAAATAGCAAGAAAATTAGAATTAGAAGTGGAGCCACCATACTGAATTGCTGCAGTCTCACTGGGGCTTCCCTTGTGGCTCAGCTGTTAAAGAATCTGCCTGCAATGCGGGAGACCTGGGTTCAGTATCTGGGTTGGGACGATCCCCTGGTAAAGGGAAAGGCTACTCACTGGAGTATTCCATGGACTGTAGTCTATGGGGTCAAAAAGAGTTGGGCACAACTGAGCGATTTTCATTTTCACATGATAAATGAGTAGTTGCTTCTTATGGATGAGCAAAGAAAGTAGTTTCTTGAGATGGAATTTTTCCTGGTGAAGATGCTATGAAGCTCACTGATATGATAAATAAGGGATATTACAAAAAAACTTAGCTGATGAAAGTAGCAGTGGGCTTTGGGAGAATTGACTCCAATTTTGAAATATGTTCTACTTGTGCAAAAGGCTGTCCAAATACCTGCTACAGAGAAATCATTTGTGAAAGAAAGAGTCAATTGATGGGATGGACTTGATTGTTGTCCTTTTTACAGAAATTGCTATAGACACCCGGCCCCCACCCCCCAGCTTTCAGCGACCACTACTCTACCAATCAGAAGCCATCAACATCTAGGCAAGACCCTTCTCCCTCTGAAAGATTATGACTCACTGTATCTTCAGATCATGGTTATAATTTTTTAGCAGTAAAGTACTTTTAATTAAGGTATGCAAGCTGTTGTTTTAGATGTAGCCCTATTGTGAGCTTAATAGAGTACAGTATAATGCAGACATAACTTTTATGTGCACTGAGAAACAAAAAATTATGTGACTATTTCAATATTTACTATGGAATTCTGGAACTGAACTTGTAATATCTCAGGATGTGTATGTATTTTTACTCACTTTCTTCAGTTCTCCAGTAGCTGATACAGGTATCAGAAATGTTCTCAACAGATAAGCCATTATGGTTGTCTGGGTGACTAATCTATGTTCCATCACTCCTATGACCGTCTCTTCTGTTTTCTCCACAATATTATCCTGACTCCCTACTCTGATATGGTTACAAAATTGGCTTTATCTACTTTCTGATTTTTAGCTCTAAGCTTCCATGTAATTTGACCATTTTCCATGTTCTGTTATTCTAGTATGAGGATGAAGTTTCATTTTATTTATCTTCCTTGTCTATGTGTCTAATTTTTCCCCCTGTAGCATGTGTAGAGAATCCATTTTAAAATTGCTATTATATTATCCCAGGTGGTGCTGGTGCTAAAGAACCCATCTGCCAGTGCAGATGATGCAGGAGACCTGGGTTCAATGCCTAGATCAGGAAGATCCTCTGGAGGAGTGCATGGAGACCCATTCCAGTTCTTGCCTGTAGAATCCCATGACAGAGGAGCTGGATGGCCTATAGTCCATAGGATCATAAAGAGTCAGAAATGACTGAAGCGACTTAGCACACAGCATGCATGCTGTTTATAAAATGGTGATCCTAACATCTTAAAGATTCATGGTAATGGTAATTTTCTCTCACATAAAAAAATGTTAAAAATATAAATTTGGAGAAAGCAAAGAAAGAATTCAAATAAGATATTTGCATTTCACTCATTTCTCCCTTAAGCTTCTTGCAGAAATTATTTTTCATTGTGTATATTAAGTTTTTGTGATATGTGAAAATTACTGTTGTACTGAGGTCATGACTTTTTTCCTGGGAGATGAAAGGAACCCTATCTTCTTTATTAAGCCTCAAACCCCTTTAATATATTTGTAGTTAAAGGATTAACAAAAGAGATGACAAATGGGGCAGAAGTCAATGTTAATTGAAAAGAATTTCTCTAAAAACTAATGAAAAGAAGAGAAATAAACAGCAATACTTTTTCAGCATTAGTGTGGTTGGAACTAACTAAGAGGCAATATGAAACATTTGCTTTGAATTTTGAAAACTACCCACAACTTCATTCATCTGCTTGTATATGCACTAAGTTTGGGCACACAGCTTTCTGGCTATACAAAAACAACATATTTCAGTAAGTTCTAAATAAACACAAAGGGCGTTAACAGTTGAAATATGGAATATGGGACAAAAACAACTATAATTAGACATCAGCCAAAATGTTTAAAAACAGAAGGTAAAGCCTGGACCAAATCAATAAAATCTAAGATTAGATTTTCAACATTAGTTTAGAGAAGCAGAATAAAAACTTAAATGAGCTATGTAAGTGGTTGATGGAACAAAAGCAGAGCTTGTTTGTTAGTATGCTGACACCCTCAATATCCTTGGCATGCCCAGTGAAAGTGGAAGATAGCACTAATGGTTTCATACTGTTTTAATTCATATTTAATATCAACAGTATTTAATTAATTATTAATTTATTAATTCAGATATTACTTCTGGGAAACATCTCCCATACCATTCAAAGAGATAAACTCACTCATCTGTAAACGAGCAAGTCTACATGTTTATCTTTATCATATAAACAGGTGAAAAGTAGAACCTCCTATTAAACTCAGCTCTTCCTGACTAAATGAAGAAAAGCCTTAGTCCCTGACTTTAGGTTTCTGTCCTAAGCTTTTCTTGCAAGAGTTTGCACTGGGAACTACTCAAAACCAGCTACATTTTTCAAAAGTGTAGAAGAGCAGCATTATCATTCCAAGGCACATGTAGGTACTCCTGTGATGTACATGTCCTATAATATTTACTGTGAGATATTTGGTTATGAAGACTGATGTATGTGGCATAATTACAGAAGTGGAGAGAAAACTTTGCATTCAAAAACACTACCTATCCTTAATATTTATTGGATTTAAAAATTTTTTTTATAGGTTTACTTTAAATCCAAATCTAAGTGGCTAGCACTTTTATTAAGTACTTCTATTTTTTATCAGTTATTTCTGCAAATAAAGAGTTGAGTTTAATAGCAAAGGGATGAAAATATCAGGCTTCTGGGAGATAGGAAGAGAGAAGCATTAGAAGGTTGATAAATCACTCTTATTTTTGTGAAGGTCAAAGAACTTGAAAAATATCTTGCTTTTAGCTTAGACCAACATATCCAGATGAAATGTTCAATTAGTCCTCTGGTTGTTTGTCAACATCACAATCACACAAGTCATTTAGAATTATGAAAAAATAATGAGTATTTAATTTTTCTTTTAGATATTTTTCATTATATAATCATAGTCATTAACACAATAATGTTTACCATACAAAGTTAGAGCATGTCAGTGTTATTAATTCAAATGTTAAAAAGATAAAAATTATATTAAGACAAAGATAATGTTATTCCTGTAGTTTTGAAGCATATTGATTACATACATCAAAGTTTGGAATCCCCATCAAACTATAATAAATCCTTTAATTTTTGTTGTTTAATATATTAAGCCACAAATAGAGGAGAAACAATAACAGAATTTTAGAAACTAGAGAGCAGATGAAAAAAGAAAGAGGAATTAACAAAACTGAGAAGACAAATCCTAAGCAAGGGAGGGGAAAACACAGAGAACATAAAACTTTTTTCTGAAAAATTTTCAAAAGGCTCAGAAAATGCCCGCCTGAAATAACTCCAGAAATTGGAGTAGCAGGGATATGAAGACTTTCATGAACCCTTGAGTGGAAGTGGAAGACCTGAGTGAGTGTTAGAGCTCAGATCCCTAGCAGACTCCATGCCTTGGGATGACTGCTCACATCCAGTGCTAGCCAAATAATAGAATGTCATTTTCTCAGTAGAAAACAGCATAGAATCTTTGTCCTGAGGAACTATGGAAATTATGAAAGCCATCAGTTTCCCATGGAAAATGGGGTCATTAATTGCACTTATACATACTCAATGTCACATCTTGGCTGTCTTCCTTTTCTTCAACTCCCAAAATGCTGGCAGCCAGAACTTTATACCCCAGACACAGATGAAAGAATCATCTCCAGAATAATTGATAACTTCAGAGGAAATAATTAAGGATACTGACCATAGGCACTCTCCCTCACAAATATCTTCAGACATGCAAGTTTCAAGAAATAGATCTTTCTGTATTGTTTGCCTATGAGGTAGATGGAGATATCCTTTAACAAATAGGGCAGTACTCAAGAGAAGCAGAGCCACAAAACACCAGAAGAGAAGATCAACAGAGCAAAGTAGCACATGGAATTTCCAGAAAAAAAAAAGAAAAAAGAAAGTCCAGAATGTTATCTTATGTACCCGACATGGAGGGCAACCAGTGCGTTTGGCATGACTCAAAGGGCATGCATATTGAAGGCTACCACCACTATACCACTGCTATTATTGTCATTTTTACAACCTGACAAAATAACTGGGATATATGCTCCAGAAAAATTAGAGAGTAAACAAAGAAAGAGAAAGACAAGAGATTTACAAACCTGATAATTCAACTTAGGGGAAAGGCAAAGAGAATTCCAAGGGTGAAGCAAAGGACATTTCATGCTGGCAACCAGGCAGCAGAGAAAATAGAGGTCCTCAGGCAAGAGGAATGCAAAAAACCATTGTAACTTATGGATGGTCTAATGTGATTGACATTGTTGAAAATTGTACTATGAGTTTGCTGGAAGGTATGAGAAGAATTAGCAACAGACACAAACAAAACTGAGCAAGAAATAGAAGTAATCAATGTTGCATAGGTATAGTAAAGTGTAACATTCAATTATAAATAACACATTCATGGATATAACAATGTAAACACTGAATAATGATTTAACACATACAAAATAGTTATTGAAGTGATGAGGAAGGGGTAGTTGCTAGTAAAATCTATAACCAAAAAAAAAAAAAAAAAAAAGAGAAAGAAAGAAAAGCCATTTCACAATCCTTGCTATTGCTCTGATTATCATTGCTATTATTAGTCTAAGAGAATTTTAATAATTTGTTTACTTATTGTCTTTACAATGTGCCTCATTATATCTCTAGAAACAGGAAAATAAGGATGTGGTATATTTACATGATTTGGTGTGATTCTGAATTAATATCAATGGGCCAGCACATTCAAAGGTTAATAATGCAACCATAAATGTATTTATTAATTTAACACACATTTATAGGGTACTTACTATGTGTTAGGCCCTGTTTGCAATATGAAACAGAAAATAAATACCTTGTCTCGTGAAGCTTATATCCTAGTGAAGAGAAAATAAACAGCAAGCATAAGTTGAATGCTGATAACTCCCACAAAGAACAAAAACAAGATGAAAACAAACAAATAAGGAAGGATGCTGAATTTCTCATTACATCAAATGTAAACAAACATAGCCCAACAAAGAGTCATCATTCAAATAATCACGTGTTTAAATAAATAGACACTGTCTCAGAATTGGTTTGGGAGGTAAGTTATTACTTTGCAGGGCATGATATCCAAAACAAAGAGAAACTTTTTATTTTTATTTTTGGCTTCCTGGCATGTGAGATTTTAATTCCCTGACCAGCGGTAGAACCCGCACTCCATGCAGTGAAAGGGTGGAGTCCTAAAGCCTGGATCACCAGGGAAGTCCAAGACAAACTTTTTAGAGGAGAGATGCATTTTCTGTGTAAGTTCAGTTCCACTAGGGCTTGCATCATTCAAAAGCAAACTGAAACACGTTTATTCTGAATCTTATTCTAGGCATCTTTGCTTGGGCTGTCCTAACAACTTAAACCACAGAAACTTCTTGAGTCATAGTTCTGGAGTCTAGAAGTCCAAAATCAGGATGGCTACTCAAACCAGGTCTTGAAAACAAGCTAGAGAGGTGGGATGGGGAGGGAGGTGCGTGGGGTAATCAAGCTGGAGGGGACATGGGTGAACCTATGGCTGACTCATGCTGATGTTTGGTAGAAACCAGCAACATACTGTAAAGTAAATATCCTTCAATTTCTTTTAAAATAAAAAAAAAGTTTTAAAAATTAGAATCAAGTTGCTCACAGGATCAGTTCTTTCTGAGGGCTGTAAGGAGAAGATTTGCTCCTTGTTGCATAGACGTCCATCTTCAGCTATGTGTGCACAAGACTCTGCATCGTCTTCTCTCTATGCACATTGGTCTCTGTGTTCCTGATTTCTTATTTTATAAGAACACCAGATATGTCGGATTAGGATCCACCCTAATGATCTCATTTCAACTTGGTCACTTCTGTAAAGTTCTTCTTTCCAAATAAAGTCACATTGTGAGGTTTTAGGATTTCAACGTAGCATTTTGGAGGGGACCCATTGTAACCCATTACAGCAGCGTAGTGATTAGAGTTGGAACTATTGTGATTGTCCCAGGCCCATGAAACCTCAGGTTTTCTCTAATATCTATCCTATAACAGTGGTACCCTGCTAGCACATTCCACATACCTTCGGTAATATGAATTCTTCAGGAGAACTGGCCCCATTAGGATAAAATATGATACTACTCCTGGCACTTAGCAACTCCTCTCATAGGGACCTGGATCCCATTTTTTGCCTCAGTGAATTGGCCTAAAGCCCTCCAGTCAAGGGACTCTGATCTCAGTCTTGCTATTGACTTCCTGTTATTTGCCTCTGGCCACAAATATTTCTGACTGCCCTCTTTCCAGCAGACTGGATTGTGTTAGATACTAGTGCCTCAAATCACAAAACACTCTTTGGACAAGGACATGGGCATTAAATGGCTTCCCAGGTGGTGCTAGTGGTAAAGAATGCACCTGCCAGTACAGGAGAGATAAGAGACAAGGGTTCTATCCCCAGGTCGGGAAGATCTCCTGGAGGAGGCCATGGCAGCCTACTCCAGTATTCTTGCCTGGAGAATCCCATGGACAGAGGAGCCTGGTGAGCTATGGTCCACAGGGTCACAAAAGAGTCGAACACGACTGAAGGGACTTAGCACACAGCACATGTGGACATTAAGTATCCCGTCCTACCTAGCCTTGATTTTATCCTCACTCCCAAATAGCTCAGGAAGTTGAGATCCCCAGTATGTTAGCCTGGGTCCATGCCTGTGTGATAGAATGCAAGGCAAGATGCTGCACAGAGATTCTAGATGATACTTGTTTTTAATCACTTTTTAAAATTTAATAGAAATCAGTGATTGACTTGCAGGTATATAAGGCTTAGAAATAGCTATGTAAAGTTTCTGTTTGAATATAATAAGAATTATGTAAATCTGAAGAAAAAGAAAATTCAAGTAAGCTTATCTTATCTAATCTACTTATATTACCTATCTAATCTATCTTACTTAGCTAAGCCTATCTTACTTATCTAAAACTTATCTAATCTTATCTAATAATTTAGGCAGGGTTAGAATGTCCTTCAGTTCAGTTCAGTTCAGTCCTTCAGTTGTGTCCGATTCTTTGTGACCCCATGAATCACAGCACGCCAGGCCTCCCTGTTCATCACCATCTCCCGGAGTTCACTCAGACTCATGTCCATTGAGTCCGTGATGCCATCCAGCCATCTCATCCTCTATCATCCCATTCTCCTCCTGCCCCCAATCCCTCCCAGCATCAGAGTCTTCCAATGAGTCAACTCTTCTCATGAGGTGGCCAAAGTACTGGAGTTTCAGTTTCAGCATCATTCCTTCCAAAGAAATCCCAGGGCTGATCTCCTTCAGAAAGGACTGGTTGGATCTCCTTGCAGTCCAAGGGACTCTCAGGAGTCTTCTCCAACACCAGAGTTCAAAAGCATCAATTCTTCGGCGCTCAGCCTTCTTCACAGTCCAACTCTCACATCCATACATGACTACTGGAAAAACCATAGCCTTCACTAGACGGACCTTAGTCGGCAAAGTAATGTCTCTGCTTTTGAATATGCTGTCTATGTTGGTCATAACTTTTCTTCCAAGGAGTAAGCGTCTTTTAATTTCATGGCTGCAATCACCATCTGCAGTGATTTTGGAGCCCCAAAAAATGAATTCTGACACTGTTTCCCCATCTATTTCCCATGAAGTGATGGGACCAGATGCCATGATCTTCGTTTTCTGAATGTTGAGCTTTAAGCCAACTTTTTCACTCTCCTCTTTCACTTTCATCAAGAGGCTTTTTATCTCCTCTTCACTTTCTGCCATAAGGGTGGTGTCATCTGCATATCTGAGGTTATTGATATTTCTCCTGACAATCTTTATTCCAACTTGTGTTTCTTCCAGTCCAGCATTTCTCATGATGTACTCTGCATAGAAGTTAAATAAGCAGGGTGACAATATACAGCCTTGACGTACTCCTTTTCCTATTTGAAACCAGTCTTGTTCCATGTCCAGTTCTAACTGTTGCTTCCTGACCTGCATACAGGTTTCTCAAGAGGCAGGTTAGGTGGTCTGGTATTCCCATCTCTTTCAGAGTTTTCCACAGTTTCTTGTGATCCACACAGTCAAAGGCTTTGGCATAGTCAATAAAGCAGAAATAGATGTATTTCTGGAACTCTCCTGCTTTTTCCGTGATCCAGCGGATGTTGGCAATTTGATCTCTGGTTCCTCTGCCTTTTCTAAAACCAGCTTAAACATCTGAAAGTTCATGGTTCACATATTGCTGAAGCCTGGCTTGGAGAATTTTGAGCATTACTTTACTAGCATGTGAGATGAGTGGAATTGTGCGATAGTTTGAGCATTCTTTGGCATTGCCTTTCTTTGGGATTGGAATGAAAACTGACCTTTTCCAGTCCTGTGGCCACTGCTGAGTTTTCCAAATTTGCTGGCATATTGAGTGCAGCACTTTCACAGCATCATCTTCCAGGATTTGAAACAGCTCAACTGGAATTCCATCACCTCCACTAGCTTTGTTCGTAGTGATGCTTTCTAAGGCCCACTTGACTTCACATTCCAAGATGTCTTGGCTCTAGATTAGTGATCATACCATCATGATTATCCTGGTCATGAAGATCTTTTTTGTACAGTTCTTCTGTGTATTCTTGCCACCTCTTCTTAATATCTTCTGCTTCTGTTAGGTCCATACCATTTCTGTCCTTTATCGAGCCCATCTTTGCATGAAATGTTCCCTTGGTATGTCTAATTTTCTTGAAGAGATCTCTAGTCTTTCCCATTCTGTTCTTTTCCTCTATTTCTTTGCATTGATCACTGAAGAAGGCTTTCTTATCTCTTCTTTCTATTTTTTGGAACTCTGCATTCAGATGCTTATATCTTTCCTTTTCTCCTTTGCTTTTCGCCTCTCTTTTTTTCACAGCTATTTGTAAGGCCTCCCCAGACAGCCATTTTGCTTTTTTGCATTTCTTTTCCATGGGAATGGTCTTGATCCCTGTCTCCTGTACAATGTCACGAACCTCATTCCATAGTTCATCAGGCATTCTATCTATCAGATCTAGGCCCTTAAATCTATTTCTCACTTCCACTGTATAATCATAAGGGATTTGATTTAGGTCATACCTGAGTGGTCTAGTGGTTTTCCCTACTTTCTTCAATTTAAGTCTGAATTTGGTAATAAGGAGTTCAGAGCCACAGTCAGCCTCTGGTCTTGTTTTTGTTGACTGTATAGAGCTTCTCCATCTTTGGCTGCAAAGAATATAATCAATCTGATTTTGGTGTTGACCATCTGGTGATGTCCATGTGTAGAGTCCTCTCTTGTGTTGTTGGAAGAGGGTGTTTGCTATGACCAGTGCGTTTTCTTGGCAAAACTCTATTAGTCTTTGCCCTGCTTCATTCTGCATTCCAAGGCCAAATTTGCCTGTTACTCCAGGTGTTTCTTGACTTCCTACTTTTGCATTCCTGTCCCCTATAATGAAAAGGACATCTTTTTTGGGTGTTAGTTCTAAAAGGTCTTGTAGGTCTTCATAAAACCGTTCAACTTCAGCTTCTTCAGCATTACTGGTTGGGGCATACACTTGGATAACTGTGATATTGAATGGTTTGCCTTGGAAACGAACAGAGATCATTCTGTCATTTTTGAGATTGCATCCAAGTACTGCATTTCAGACTCTTTTGTTGATCATGATGGCTACTCCATTTCTTCTGAGGGATTCCTGCCCACAGTAGTAGATATAATGGTCATCTGAGTTAAATTCACCCATTCCAGTCCATTTTAGTTCGCTGATTCCTAGAATGTCAATGTTCACCCTCGCCATCTCTTGTTTGACCACTTCCAACTTGCTTTGATTCATGGACTTGACATTCCAGGTTCCTATGCAATATTGCTCTTTACAGCATCGGATCTTGCTTCTATCACCAGTCACGTGCACAACTGGGTATTGTTTTTGTTCTGGCCAATGAAACCAAGCCATGCCTGCAGGGCAACCCAAGATGGGTGGGTCATGGTGGAGAGGTCTGACAGAACGTGGTCCTCTGGAGAAGGGAATGGCAAGCCACTTCAGTATTCTTGCCTTGAGAACCCCATGAACAGAATGAAAAGGCAAAATGATAGGATACCAAAAGAGGAACTCCCCAGGTCATTAGGTGCCCAATATGCTACTGGAGATTGTCTTTATGAAAGTGAAAGTGGCTCTGCTGCTGCTGCTAAGTCACTTCAGTCATGTTCCACTCTGTGCAACCCCATAGACAGCAGCCCACCAGGCTCCCCCATCCTTGGGATTCTCCAGGCCAGAACACTGGAGTGGGTTGCCATTTCCTTCTCCAATGCATAAAAGTGAAAGTGAAGTTGCTCAGTCATGTCCAACCCTCAGCGACCCCATGGACTGCAGCCTTCCAGGCTCCTCCATTCATGGGATTTTCCAGGCAAGAGTACTGGAGTGGGGTGCCATCGCCTTCTCTGAAAGTGGCTCAGTTGTGTCCAACTCTTTGTGAGACCATGGACTATACCATCCACGAATTCTCCAGGCCAGAATACTGGAGTGGGTAGCCTTTCCCTTCTCCAGGGCATCTTACCAACCCAGAGGTCAAACCCAGGTCTGCTGCACTGCAGGCAGATTCTTTACCAGCTGAATCACAAGGGAAGCCCAAGAATATTGGAGTGGGGAGCCTATCCCTTCTCCCAGGGATCTTCCCGACCCGGGAATCAAACTGGGGTCTCCTGCATTGCAGGCAGATTCTATACCAATTGAGCTATCCTTGTGGGTTTACAGAAATGCCCAAGGAATCCTGATTATTTCTTCTCCATCTGCACAGGAGAGAGCATAGTACTCAGCTTACCTGGAGAACTTCCACAGTGTGGACCACTGAGAACTGGGAGAAAAATGATCAAGAAAGGGGTGAAGATTTGTACTCAAATCAGCCTATATAAATGAACTTGACTTCCAAAAAGCAGAGACTGAATCTTTTACAATTGAGAAGAAAGAAGGGCTAACTGCTCAGAAGTTATGAGAGAGCCACAGGAGCAATTCAGGACAATTAAGTGTTGTGATGGGAGACTTTGTTAAAGGTTTATGTATGTGGAGCTGGAACAATTTTGAAAACTTCCAATACGTGGTATTTTATTAGTTTTTAAGAGATCCCAAAGTCTTTCTCATACCCACCCCCAGAACTGTTTCTCAAAAATCAAAGTTTGTGGACCACAGAGTTTGAGTGAGAGACAGATTCATAAAGAAGAATTTTGCAGATATGTCTGTGTGTAAGAATAAACACTATGTCCAAAGCCACTATAAAAAATTCATTATATTTTGGGACTATGTGTCAATCACTGTGGTAGGCACTGGAGAATAAGGTATCATCCCAGTCTTCAAAAAATGAGAGAAATATATCCAGGGACCACACAGGATCAACCATAATGGGGAGTCAAGTTATTTATTCTTGAGGATAAGAGAAGGTTTCTTTGAGCATTTAACATAAAACTGATTCTTAAAGGGTAAATAGGAGTTAAGCAAAGGAGGATGTGGGGAATATGTAGGTTGGGGGTCAGGCTATGCCAATGGGAGCATAAACAGATTCCAGCTTTGCAGAAAAATATAGAGTAAAAGGGAATAGCTACAGGGAGTTGGGACAGATCAATCTGCAGGTAAATATTGAACACAGACAGTGAAGGGTGGTCTCTGATGACTTTAGACTATATTCTAATGGCAATGGGAAGCCACCAATGGGTAGCTTGTAGAAATTATTCTTTCAAGTGAAAGAATTAGCTTTGGTGACAGTATGGGATATGGATTGAAAGACTGAGAGGACAAGACTGGAGGCAGAGAGAGCACGTACAACACTTCTATAGTTACCAGGTGATGAATGTAGGCAATTTGAGATAAGGATAGAAGTGGAGGTGGAGAGAGGTGGATGGACACTGGAAAAATAGAATTTTTAGCATTTTGTGTGGGAAGTAGTAGCTTGGGAAGAAAGGGATGGTGATAAGGAACAGCATGTGGACACAGATAGATTTCCGGCTTGAGAATCAATGTCTTTGCAAATAGTTTCCTTCTGAAGATTTATTTGGAAATTATTAAGCCAGATAATGGAAAACTTAAGGCTTTGAGTTATTCAGTTAAAAAATAGTAAATAGGCCACTAGTGTAAGATAGCAGCATCACCAAATTAGTATGGCCCAGAAATGTGTTTGAGAAACTAGAATTTACATAAATTATATCTTAGCAAAGTTGCTTTTTTTCATTCTTTTAGTCATTTCTGCTCTTGTTGTGGGAATAGGTGAATGTTTGGATCTTCAGAAACAATTTTCATGAGATATCATTGGAAAGAAGTAAATGAAGACAAGTTATCTACAAGGTTCAGGAAATATGGAAGGAACCATCACTTAGAATCAAAAGCAACTAATTTGTCTTCATTTCAGGAGATTATGGTGTGATGTTAGTTCTCATTTAAGTTCATAGTTTGAATAACCAGGCAATAGATATCATAGATTCCTTGGTTAAACATTCTGAATGATATTATGTAGTCTTTTCCTGAAATTTAGTTGGCAATCAATATTTCTTCATCATGAGTTCCACACTCATTTACCAAAGCAGACATCTTGGTGTTATTTTTGGTTGACTATTTTATGAGCCTCAGTTTCTTACCACTTATCCTAATTTCCACACAGTGCTTCTTGCTATTCCTTAAGCATGTCATCAAATTACACATTTTCACAATCCCAAGCCTTTGCTGATACTTTCTGTTTTCCATTGAATTGCTTTCTACTCCCTTGCCTTCCACCTTACCATTGTCAGCTCTCCCTTTAAATGTTCCCAGTCCTTCTACTGATGCCACACAGGACAGAATTTAGCACATCCTTGCTAGTCTCCTACAACAGAGTGTGCGTGACCATTTTCACTGTTTTAAATTTATTTACAGATCTATCTCTCCTCCTTGACCTCAAATGCTTAAGGGTAGGAACTACAGCTTCCTCACTGGGTATCATCAGCCTCAGCAACCATGCTTTGCACCCGTCATACAATTTATATTCATCAAACATTTGTAAAATGAATTGATGTGAGATTGTTACCCAGGATTCTTATTGGAAGACGTACAGTGTATAATCTCTGAATTTTATTTCCTGGGTAATATAAAAGTTTCATAGGAAATGTATAATGGTATCTTTAAAAAGAGAGACAATGCTTGGCTTTTACAGGTAAATGCTTGGCTTTTACAGGTAAATGCAATAAGGTAGCTACTTGGGGACATAATTCTCATAGTTAAAGCCACTGGTCTAGGTTACAACTTTATAACCCTCCAATTGAGAGATAGACTGAATCACAAACTCTCTTGTTATGCTGGCTTTCAATTTAGAGTAACTGACTTTAACCAGTCAACCATTAATCCTTTTGATGGGAACTTTACGGCACAGATGAAACTTTCTCCAAAGAAGGGTAAAAGCCACCCCCCCTCCCCGCAAAAGAGAAAGAGAGAGAGAGAGAGAAGGAGAGTGAAAAAGGCCTTATCTCTTCTGTGATAATGATTTTTCTTGTTAAGTTCAAAATGGTTGCAGTGTAATTGGATGTGTTTGCTAATTTAAGTAAACCACTTATCTGCCTCATCATTAGTAAAATAGAGTTTCCCCACAACTCTGCAGAAATTGAACCAAATAGGGGGAAAGGTGTTTTCAGGGATGGTATCAGAGGCAATGAATTGCAAGGAAGTGGAAAATTACACATGCTGATTAAATTATCTTTTCTTAAAAAAAAATCAGTAAAAAATGCTTCAGCAAAGCACCTGCTTTAGAAAGGGCAGCATAGACAAGAGAATGTAGCATTTCAGAAGTTGAGAGAAAAAGTTTAAGAAGTGATACAGAGACTCCAAGATTGAAAGGACAGATGGATGCGAATTCTTGAGGAGATGGGAACAATGACTCTAATCTAAAGCTAAAGCTGATTACTATAGCTGCTATTGTCCTTCAGTCGCTAAGTTGTATCTGACTCTTTGCAACCCCGTGAACTGAAGCATGCCAGACTTCCCTGTCCTTTACTATCTACCAGAGTTTGCTCAAACTCATATCCATTGAGTTCATGATGCCATCCAACCATCTCATCCTCTTTTGCCCCCTTTTCCTCATGCCCTCGATCTTTCCTAGTATTGGGGTCTTTTCTTTTGAGTAAGCATTTCACATCAGGTGGCCAAAGTATTGGAGCTTCAGCTTTAGCATCAGTCCTTTCAATGAATATTCAGGGTTGATTTCCTTTAGGATTGACTGGTTTGATCTCCTTGCAGTCCAAGGGACTCTCAAGAGTCCTCTCCAGGACCACAATTCGAAAACATCAACTTTTCAGTGCTCAGCCTTCTTTATGGTCCAACTCACATCCCGTACATGACAAAACCATAGCTTTGACTAGATGAACCTTTGTTGGCAAAGTAATGTCTCTGCTTTTTAATATGCTGTCTAGGTTTGTCACAGCTTTCCTTCTCAGGAGCAAGCCTCTTAATTTCATGGCTGCAGTCACCATCTGAAGTGATTTTGGAGCCCAGGAAAATAAAGTCTGTCACTGTTTCCATTTGATTACTATACATTGCTCCAAAAATGAAAGTCCAAGTAGGAGCATTGGAGGAAGATATTTTGGAATACTTAAATCTTTTGGAGAACCATCTATAAAGCCCAATAAGGATGTATATTTTTGCTGCTCACATTCCTTTGGTCTTTCACATCAGGAATTTCTATCTGCTGCCAAAGCTTAAACACTCTTGAGCACTGTATTGGGAAGGGTTGCTAGATTCTCTGGTCTGCTTTCCTGTGACAAGGTCACTTCAGGAGGATGCTGGGTGCAAACTTCCAGGGCAACATTGTTTTTGGAACACAGATAAGATGCCCGCATTAAAATAACTTGTTCCTAGGCTTCATTCTTGACAGAGTTCTTAATTCTTTAGCTCTGGCGGGGGGGGGGGGGGGAATAAATTATCTCTGAGATAAAATGTCCTTACCATTTTCCTCTTTCAAGTTTGCTGAAGTTGAAACCATAATTGTGGAAGACAGAGGCAGGAAAGGAAGAGGGGTTTGAGAGCATGAAGATGTGGCTGTGAGAACAGACAACTGGACGGCATAAGCCTTGGCCTGGCCTCAAGAAACAGAAAAAATGATGCTGGATGTTGGGAAACCCCTGAGCAGCTAAAACCTCATCTTTAGAGTCTGATCTGACAAAATCTTCTGGCTATTTGATCAAATGATTTCTGCCCTGGGGACCTTCTGCCTAGTATGCAACCATAAAACTGTTTTATTACTTTATTTATTATCTCAGGGTTAAAATTGCAGTAAAATTATTGAAAAAAATTGTACCATTTAGAAAGTTTTCTCATAAACTCTCATATTTGAACCAACTACTTTTAATTTCTATTACACAGTAAATTATAATAAAAGCCATTATATATTTATTCAGCATTCTAATTTCTACCAACTTTCTAATTAGGCTATTTCTATTAACTGAATGCATTTTTAATGAACAATAAATTTATCTCAGGGTACAGATAGTAATCAAATGACTTTATTCCTAAATTTCTTCTTTTTTTCTTATAAAGCATATTTTAATATATTTACCTTGAGTTTTATTTCTAGCCCTAGTTTTACCACACAGGAAAATTTGGGGTGTTGTATGAGTGAGAATCCATTTTTATCTGTTATTTTATTCTTATACCTTAATGATGTGGATAGGCTCAGCCTGAGAAACAAAGTACCTCGTTATTTCCTCTAGTCCTCATATCTTCTTATACCCAATCCTCATATCACTTTCTTCCTGTGATCCTATTAACCACATCATTTGCCTCCCGAAACGGTTTCACAGGGCTATGATTAAAGAAATTTATATCTACAGAGGCTGGGCTGGTGGTGTAAATAGACATTCTATAAAAAATGTGAATGGGGTTTTGGTATTTCCATTTCCAATCATACTGGAGTAAACATAAAGTGTAACTGTCTTTGGAAATTGGAGAACAAGCTTAGCAGAACGCTGATTCATGACAGGAAGGAAGCAAATGATATAAAAACAGTGATCACCACATTATTGTGTCTGGAGGCATTTTTGTGAACAATGGTGAATGAAGGGGAACCCAAGCAGAACATGGCAGGCTTGCTGCACTAACGAGAAGAGAACAGGTTAAGTTTGGACTGAAATGACAGGACTTTGCAGAGTAGACTGTCAGAGAAGATGAAGTACAAAGAAAAAGAATTTCAATAAATATATATGAAGTCAGTTGATGAATACTGATGTATACTTATCTAAATCAGTTCAGTTCAGTTGCTCAGTCGTGTCCTACTCTTCGCGACCCCATGGACCAGAGCATGCCAGGCCTCCCTGTCCATTGCCAACTCCCGGAGTCCACCCAAACCCATCTCCTTTGAGTCAGTGATGCCATCCAACCATCTCATCCTCTGTCATCCCTTTCTCCTCCTGCCTTTAATCTTTCCCAGCATCAGGGTCTTTTCCAATGAGTCAGCTCTTCGCATCAGGAGGCCAAAGCATTGGAGTTTCAGCTTCAACATCAGTCCTTCCAATGAACACTCAGGACTGATCTCCTGTAGGATGGACTGGTTGGATCTCCTTGCAGTCCAAGGGACTCTCAAGAGTCTTCTCCAAAAGCATCAATTCTGTGCTCAGCTTTCTTTATAGTCCAAATTTCACATCCATACATGACCACTGGAAAAACCATAGCCTTGACGAGATGGACGTTTGTTGGCAAAGTAATGTCTCTGCTTTTTAATATGGTGTCTAGGTTGGTCATAACTTTCCTTCCAAGGAATAAGTGTTTTTTAATTTCATGGCTGCAGTCACCATCTGCAGTGATTGTGGAGCCCCCCAAAATAAAGTCAGCCACTGTTTCCCCATCTGAATAGGCTTCCATAATTCAGGGTAAATAACACCTGGAGCCATGTAAACCTGATCAGTTCCTTAAGTATTCTCACTGCAATCTGAGCAGCTACAATGGAGACTCCTCACTGAGCGCCAAGGACATTTAGTAGGCACTACACACAGCAGAAGACTAAAATAATGGATAACGAAAGTTAAGAATAAGCTTTAAGGGGAACAGCTGATCCATAAATAACTTGATTGATTTCCACACAAAAAATTGAACACCCTTTAAA
The DNA here is from genome assembly GCF_014754425.2 of Oryx dammah. Classification (NCBI taxonomy): domain Eukaryota; kingdom Metazoa; phylum Chordata; class Mammalia; order Artiodactyla; family Bovidae; genus Oryx; species Oryx dammah. The sequence continues at coordinate 15,721,921 of NW_024070188.1, read as the reverse complement.
GGAAGGCAAAATTTCTAGAACTCAACAAGTTTAAAAAAATAACCAGCATTATTTAAATTTATTAGACATGCAAAGAATCAGAAAAATGTGTCTCATATCAGAAGATCAGTCAATGGATAAAGATCCAGAAATGACAGAAATCATGGAATTAGCAGAAAAGGACTTTAAAATAGCTATCTTAAATATACTAAAGGGTTAAAAAAATTAGTATAATGATAAAGAAAAAGTGAAAGATAAAAAACAATAAAAAGGAACACTTAAAGAAGAATTATCAAATATGTGAAATGAAATATCACTGTGCACTTATCAGCACATTACATATTGTCAATGAAAAGATTAGTGAATTTTAAGCACAGCAATAGAAAAAATCTGAACAGAAGCATAGTGAGAAAAAGACCTAAAAGTGATGAGCAGAGCTGCAGTGATGTTGGAGACAAAATCAAGTGGTCTAAACTTTGCCAACTAAGGTCTATCTAGTCAAGGCTATGGTTTTTCCAGTAGTCATGTATGGATGTGAGAGTTGGACTGTGAAGAATGCTGAGCACCGAAGAATTGATGCTTTTGAACTCTGGTGTTGGAGAAGACTCTTGAGAGTCCCTTGGACTGCAAGGAGATCCAACCAGTCCATTCTGAAGGAGATCAACCCTGGGATTTCTTTGGAAGGAATGATGCTAAAGCTGAAACTCCAGTACTTTGGCCACCTCATGCAAAGAGTTGACTCATTGGAAGACTCTGATGCTGGGAGGGATTGGGGGCAGGAGAAGAAGGGGACGACCGAGGATGAGATGGCTGGATGGCATCACTGGCTCGATGGATGTGAGTCTGAGTGAACTCTGGGAGTTGGTGATGAACAGGGAGGCCTGGCGTGCTGCAGTTCATGGGGTCACAAAGAGTCGGACGCGACTGAGTGACTGAACTGAACTGAACTGAACTGCACATATCTGTGACTGAGTCTTAGAATAATGAACAGCAGTAAAATATTTGAAAAACTGTTGGGAGCCATGTTAGGCATTACTGACAAAATGGAGGCACGGCCCCAGCCCCCTCTCCTCATTCCATAGGCACGGATCCGGGATGAAGGAGTTCGCTCTTGTGATTCTGACTTGTTTCTTCCTTTCTTTGGTTGAGTTGGCTGCAAAGAATGTTAAGGTGCTTATTGTTCTTGAGAGAAGAGTGAGAAAGCACAAAGCCTTCTGCAGTTGTGCCCAGAAAATAATCTATAAAGTAACCATTGACATTTGTTCAAGGATCTTTACAAAGAATGCCCCAGGACGAGCAGTAGGCTGCAGGTTGAGGCCATGGGAAGCATTATTATCTGAGACCTGTTTGTGAGGGAAATGTTTATGGCAAGAGAAGTTTGCTGAGTTTAGGGTTTAGGAATAATTAAGAATAGTTAGAAGCCTTTTTAAGAGATAGTGAGCTTAGGATACTAGGGGCAAGCAGGATTTAAGAAGATGAGAAATAAACTGAGGAATGTGGTATGCAGCCCAGATGTAAGCATGAGTTACAATGTAATCACAAGTAAACATGATTCTGAGAGAATTGCTGAAGCAGGAACTCTGTTTGAAGGGCAAAAATGAGACAATAATCTGAGTGAGGGGGAACTGAAAATGTCAAACCTCTGACCTAAAGCTTTTGAAAAAGTATAAAAGAGAATCTGATGCTTGAAATAAACATGTAGTCCTGTATCTCGAGTCAGAGGCTACGACATTTCCCACCGACACCGCTCATTCCTTCAGGCTGATCCCCCTTGCTGCTGGAGCTGGACTCCAGCAAAAAACTAATGACTAAAATTTTCAGAATTAATCAAAACCATAAACTCGCAGAAGAAAACATAGGCAGAACACTCTGACAAAAATTACAGCAATATCGTTTTGGATCCATCTCCTAGAGTAATGGAAGTAAAAACAAAAATCAATAGACAGGACCTAATTAAATTCAAAACTTTTGCACAACAAAGGAAACCATAAACAAAATGAAAAGACAACTTATAAAATGGGAGAAAATATTTGGAAATGATGCTACCAACTGAGGGATTAATCTCATATATATATATATACACACATAATATAGCTCAATATCTAAAAGATAAACAACCCAATCAAAAATGGGCAGAAGACCTAAATAGACATTTATCCAAAGAAGACATACGGATGTCCAAGAGGCACATGAAAAGATTCTCAGCATTGTTAATTAGTATAGAACTGCAAATTAAAACTACAATAAGTTATCACCCCACACTGGTCAGAGTGGCCATAATCAAAAAGTCTACAAACAATAAATGCTGCAGAGGGTATGGAGAAATGGGAACTCTCCTACAATGTTGGTGGGAATGTCAATTGATACGGCCGCTATGGAGAACAGTATGGAAGTTCCTTAAAAAACTACACATAGAGCTACCATGTAATCCAGCAATCCCACTCCTCAGAATATATCCAGAGAAAAACTTGATTAAAAAGGAGTGTTCGTTGCAGCTCTGTTTACAACAGCCAGGACATAGAAGCTAACTAAATGTCCATCAACACATGAATGGATAAAGAAGACATGTGTTTATATATGTATATACACACAAACACAGTGGAATATAATATTACTCAGCCATTAGAAAGAATGAAATAATGCAAGTTGCAGCAACATGGATGAACCTGGAGATTATCATACCAAGTGATGTAAGTCAGACAGAGAAAGAAAAATATCATATGATATCCCTTATATGAGGAATCTAAAAAAAAATAGATACAAATAAATTTATTTACAAAACAGAAACAGATACACAGACTGAGAAAATAAACTTAGGGTTACCAAAGGAGAAGGATGGGAGGGAGGAAAAAATGGTGAGTTTGGGAATGACATATACACATTATTATATTTAAAACAGGTAACCAACATGGACCTACTGTATAGCACAGGGAACTCTGCTCAATATTCTGTAATAATTTAATTGGAAAAAGAATTTGAAAAAAATAGATAAATATTTATGTATAACTGAATCACTTTGCTGTACACATGAAACTAACAACATTAATTAACTATACTTCAATATAAAACAACAATTGCAAAAAAAGAAATCTGCAAAAAATTTAAAAATAAAATAATATGTATCTTCCAAATGTTGACGTACCTTACCTGATTTCAGAAATAGTTTCAGTGAAACAAAGTTTCATCACAAGTGGATTATTAGGTAGGCATGGCCATCATCTTCTCACTCTGTCTACTGCAAAATACTGCTAGGCTGAGGGCTTCTATTTGAAATATTGTTTAAGAAAAATGCACAATTGTGGCCAATAAAGAACTCTACAGGGGTCCTTGTCTTCAAGTGTATAATAAAGAACATATTTAATTAACTGAAGGGAACAGTATATATAACAGAAGAAACTGAAGAAATTTTAGAAAGCAGTGGACATCTTAATGTTTTATTTATTTTTATCTACTTATTTATTTTTGGCCACTCCGTAAGGCTTGCATGATCTTAATGCCCCAAGCAGGGATCAAATGGGCCATGGCAGTGAAAGTTCCAAGTCCTAAACAGTGTACTGCCAGCATATTCCCAGCAGTGGACACCTAAAACAAAGCATAAATAATTGTTTTGAATAACAAATTTTATGAAATCAGAGTGATTATATTCTTTACAGCCAAAGATGGAGAAGTTCTATGCAGTCAGCAAAAACAAGACTGGGAGCTGACTGTGGCTCAGATCATGAACTCCTTATTGCCAAATTCAGACTGAAATTGAAGGAAGTGGAGAAAACCACTAGACCATTCAGGTGTGACCTAAATCAAATCCCTTATGACTATGCAGTGGAAGTGAGAAATAGATTTAAGGGACTAGATCTGATAGACAGAGTGACTGATGAACTACGGACTGAGGTTCATGACATTGTACAGGAAACAAGAATCAAGACCATCCCCAAGAAAAAGAAATGCAAAAAAGCAAAATGGCTGTATGAGGAGGCCTTACAAATAGCTGTGAAAAGAAGGGAAGTGAAAAGCAAAGGAGAAGAGGAAAGATATAAACATTTGAAGGCAGAGTTCCAAAGAATAGCAAGGAGAGATATGAAAACCTTCCTCACTGATCAATGCAAAGAAATAGAGGAAAACAATAGAATGGGAAAGACTAGAGATCTCTTCAAGAAAATTAGAGATACCAGGGGAACATTTTATGCAAAAATGGGCTCAATAAAGGACAGAAATGGTAGGGACCTAACAGAAGCAGAAGATATTAAGAAGAGGTGGCAAGAATACACAGAAGAACTGTACAAAAAAGATCTTCACGACCAAGATAGTCACGATGGTATGATCATTCACCTAGAGCCAGACATCCTGGAATGTGAAGTCAAGTGGGCCTTAGACAACGTCACTATGAACAAAGCTAGTGGAAGTGATGGAATTTCAGTTGAGCTATTTCAAATCCTGAAAGATGATGCTGTGAAAGGGCTGCACTCAATATGCCAGCAAACTTGGAAAACTCAGCAGTGGCTACAGGACTGGAAAATGTTAGTTTTCATTGCAATGAAGAAACTTGCTTGTTATGTATTTCTTACTTATAAAATAATATTGATTTGAAAAATAGTAAAGTCATTATGAATAGCTTTAAGTGCATGGGAAAAAAATATTGTGATTTCATAAATTTTGAACTTGAAGAGATAAACCAGTAATTTGACAAGCAGGGTAACTAAATTTCAGAGCAATTTATTGACTTGCCTAAAATCACAAGCTTGTTCCAAGCAGAACTGAAATGTGAAAAAAAAAATGTGATGTGATTTTTAATAGTGTAGTTAGCACAATGAAAATCATGGGATCTACCTAACTTTGGTTTACACAATCAGTTCAGTTCAGTTCAGTCTCTCAGTAGTGTCTGACTCTTCACAACCCAGAGGTTCATGAGTGCACAATTGCACTCATCTCACATGCTAGTAAAGTAATGCTCAAAATTTTCCAAGCCAGGCTTCAGCAATATGTGAACCATGAACTTTCAGATGTTTAAGCTGGTTTTAGAAAAGGCAGAGGAACCAGAGACCAAATTGCCAACATCTGCTGGATCACAGAAAAAGCAGGAGAGTTCCAGAAAAACATCTATTTCTGCTTTATTGACTATGCCAAAACCTTTGACTGTGTGGATCACAATAAACTGTGAAAAATTCTGAAAGAGAAGGGAATACCAGAGCACCTGACCTGCCTCTTGAGAAACCTGTATGCAGGTTAGGAAGCAACAGTTAGAACTGAGCATGGAAAAACAGACTAGTTCCAAATAGGAAAAGGAGTGTGTCAAGGCTGTATATTGTCACCTTGTTTATTTAACTTATATGCAGAGTACATCATGAGAAACGCTGGGCTGGAAGAAGCACAAGCTGGAATCAAGATTTCTGGGAGAAATATCAATAACCTCAGATATGCAGATGACACCACCCTCATGGCCAAAGGTGAAGAAGAACTAAAAAGCCTCTTGATGAAAGTGAAAGACAAGAGTGAAAAATTGGCTTAAAACTCAACATTCAGAAAACTAAGATCATGGTATCCAGTCCAATCACTTCATGGGAAATGGATGGGGAAACAGTGAAAACAGTGTCAGACTTTATTTTGGGGGGCTCCAAAATCACTGCAGATTGTGATTGCAGCCATGAAACTAAAAGATGCCTACTCCTTGGAAGGAACGTTATGACCAACTTAGCATATTCAAAAAGCAGAGACATTACTTTGTCAAGAAAGGTCTGTCTAGTCAAGGCTATGGTTTTTCCAGTGGTCATGTATCGAAGTGAGAGTTGGACTATGAAGAAAGCTGAGCACTGAAGAATTGATGCTTTTGAACTGTGGTGTTGGAGAAGACTCTTGAGAGTCCCTTGGACTGCAAGGAGATCCAACCAGTCCATCCTAAAGAAGATCAGTCTTGGGTGTTCTTTGGGAGGACTGATGTTGAAGCTGAAACTCCAATACTTTGGCCACCTTATGCAAAGACTTGTCTCATTGGAAAAGACCCTGATGCTGGGAATGATTGAGGGCAGGAGAAGAAGGGGTCAACAGAAGATGAGATGGTTGGATGGCATCACCAACTCAACGACATGGGTTTGGGTGGACACTGGGAGTTGATGATGGACAGGGAGGCCTGGCGTGCTGCGGTTCATGGGGTTGTGAAGAGTCAGACACTACTGAGAGACTGAACTGAACTGAACTGATTGTGTAAACCAAAGTTAGGTAGATCCCATGATTTTCATTGTGCTAACTACACTATTAAAAATCACATCACATTTTTTTTTTCACATTTCAGTTCTGCTTGGAACAAGCTTGTGATTTTAGGCAAGTCAATAAATTGCTCTGAAATTTAGTTACCCTGCTTGTCAAATTACTGGTTTATCTCTTCAAGTTCAAAATTTATGAAATCACAATATTTTTTTCCTATGCACTTAAAGCTATTCATAATGACTTTACTATTTTTCAAATCAATATTATTTTATAAGTAAGAAATACATAACAAGTAAGTTTCTTAAACATACACTTAAAAATTTTAATATAACCAATCATTTCTGAAAAATGAAGTTACTTATTCCTGTCATTATCAAACTAATGTTTCATTTATAAAAAAAACTACCTCCTCATTAACTATCCGTTAGTATCTTGATCCTTTTGACTATTAACAATTACTGATATATTCTATTGTCATTCTGCTATGGAAAGAGTATGATTCTTTATTTTAATCTAGTTAGAGTTTTATTCCATCAGATACATGAGAAGTATCTTTATTTCCCTAAAAACTGGCCTGGTAACCAAAGAATAAAAATCTTTCAGTCAGTTTCAAGATGTTTTTCTCTATTTCAAAAGGCTGTTATTATTTGACTAAAGGTGGTACCATTGAAATTAAATTACAGAAAATCTAACTATGTTGTGGTCCTATTTTCTATAGTATATATTCCATTTTATGTAAAATGTGCTATTTCTGCTGGTTCACACAAAATGTAAAGCACAGACTATAATATTTGTTAAAATGTGTTCCAAACAATCACCACACTAAATATGCTTTATTTTTATTCAGTTTGAGCATAATGTTGTAGCAAAAAGTAACAGAAATAACCAATGAAAGAAACAACATTTGCCAGTTCCCACTCAACAGCCTAAAAGTTTGTAGTTAAGGATGAAAAGATATGCTATAATTAGATTTATAATGTCAAATTTCAGTAGGATTGATATCAACATGAATTAAAGTCATTTTCAGCAATTTCATTTTTAACAACTTTACAGAGGTAAGTGGTCTGACTAAGTCATTTTAGGTATACATAAGTTTTCTTCTCACTAGACAAAGGGTTATAGTCTCTAAAGGAACTGAATAAAATGGAATGTGAATGGGATTTATCATCAATTTCAAGCAAAGTCTCCTTTGAACTAAGTACTAAAGACTGCTTTACATCAAAGGTACAGTTGTAAAGCTGAGGGTGTTAATAATATGAATCATGACTTTTTGACTTCTTTAAAATATTTTTATGACTCATTATTGTTGACATTATTTCCAGAGATCTGAAATGTAGGCACCAAACTTTCATCCAAAATGACCAACTGGAAAACCTTTGTTTAACCATCCTCAGAATTATAGAAAGTAATAGCTACAAATGGAAAATTTTTCATCTCTCAAAACAGTTTGTATAACTTCCTCATCCATGCCAAAAGAAACTTAGATTGAAAAGAAACAAATGATTATAATTACAATAGTCTATGCATTGTATCAGGGCTTCCCTGATAGCTCAGTTGGTAAATAATAGGCCTGCAATCCAGGAGATCCCAGGTCCATTCCTGAGTCAGGAAGATCGGCTGGAGAAGGGATAGGGTACCCACTCCAGTGTTCTTGGGCTTATCTTGTGGCTTAGTGGGTAAAGAATCCGCCTGCAGTGCAGGAGACCTGGGTTTGATTGCTGGGTTGGAAAGATCCCCTGAAGAAGGGAAAGGCTACCCACTCCAGTATTCTGGCCTGGAGAATTCCATGGACTGTACACTCCATGGGGTCACAAAGAGCTGGACACTTCTTGTAAATGACATGGAACAACAAAGAGGACAAAACAAATGAAAAAACTGAAAAGATCCAAACTCTTGTATGCTCAGCAAAACTTGGAAACAAAGAAAATATGAAAACTCAAAAATATATCTATGTGAAGCCAAAGGTATTCCTTAAAAAAAGAGAGGGAGAAAAAAAATCTCTTTTACAAAGGTCCACAAAGTTTAAGCAAGTTTTACATAAAAGAGGGTTTCCAAATGATCAGTAAATATATTAAAAGTTCTCAACTTCACTGGTCACCAGAGAAATCCAAAGTATGAGAGTAACAATGTATGACAACATAGCCCCAGAAGTTAAAATTAACAAAATGACAATAGCAAGTATAAGCAAGGATTTGGAGAAGCTAGAACTTTTGTACTCTGTTATTGGAAAGCAAATTGTTACCAGTTAGAAAACTGTTTGGAATTATCTACCAAAAATGTAGATTCACCTACTGTGTGTGTGATAGTAGCTCAGTCATGTCTGGCTCTTTACGACCCCATGGACTATAGCTCCCCATGCTCTTCTGTCCATGGAATTCTCCAGGCAAGAATACTGGAGTGGGTTGTTGTGCCCACCAGGGGATCTTCCTGACTCAGGGATTGAACCAGGTCTCCTGCATTGCAGGCAGATTCTTTACCATCTGAGCCACCAGGGAAACTTTCTATATGAGCCTACAATTCACCTCTGAGTTATAAACCTCCCACCCATCCATGCATACATTTATGCAGTATAAGAAACTAACAATATTTATAGAAGTGCTGTTTTTTATAGACAAAAACTAGAGATGTCCAAATTATCACCCACAATAGAATGCATATGGACATGAATGCTGTAAGACAATGAAAAAGGATAAACTACTTCTTTAGAATGTAAACAATAACAATTTGAGTGTGTCTTACCTGTATAATGACATAAAGATATCTAATTGATGATTTCATTTATATGAATGTCACAACAGTGAAGACATTTCTTTGATGATAAAGGCAGACTAGTGGTTATCCAGGGCATATCTGCTTCCCAGGTGGCACTAGTGGTAAAGAACCCACCTGCCAATGCAGGAGACATAAGAGACACAAGTTCAATCCCTGGGTCAGGAAGATCCCCTGGAGAAGGAAATGGCACCCTACTCCAGTATTCTTGCCTGCAAAATTCCATGGACAAAGGAGCCTGGTGGCTACATTCCACGGGATTGCAAAGAGTTGGACACAACCAAGCACAGGGAGATATTAATTAGATGAAATATGAAAGAGGCTTCTGTAGTGCTATTAATATTCTGTATCTTGACCTAACTGGTAGTTTTATAGAGGCTTCTAGTTCTCCACTCAAGATATGTGCATAAGACACATTTACCTTTCTATATCTGTCTGTACTAATAAGGAAGCTCTGTATGCACCCATTTAAACAAATAATTCAAGATACATTTGATAAATAAATGAAAGTATGAAACAATGTTTATGATATTTAATGTTTATGTAAGAAAAGTATCAAAATGAGAATATATATTAGTTTACATTTGTATTTTCATAGGAAGGACAAACAAGAATCAATCAATGTAATTAGGTATGGGAAGTAAATAAGTGGATGGGAAACTGAAGCAAGAAGAATGGGATGAGAGGAGATTAATTTAAAGTGTCATTTTGAATTTGAACAATGTTAATATATTTCCAGTTTGAAAAACAGTTTTTCATGCGTAGATGTTCCAAAGATGAAAATACTTGAATTAATTATTTACTATATTTGTTCTTAAAATTGCAAGAATTGAGAGTTGTCTTGTTTTTCTATGAAACATTGCTTCCTTTTTAAAGAATACAACTTCTATTGAAATCATCCCAACTCTGTCCATGATGGCATCATATATATACAAATTATTTGTCATTGAATTCTGAATATGAGAGGGAGAGAGAGTTCTTCCTAAGCATAAACATATGTCAATTGTTTACAGTTCAGTTCAGTCGCGTCCGACTCTTTGCGACCCCATGAATCGCAGCACGCCAGACCTCCCTGTCCATCACCAACTCCCGGAGTTCACTCAGATTCATGTCCATCGAGTCAGTGATGCCATCCAGCCATCTCATTCTCTGTCGTCCCCTTCTCCTCCTGCCCCCAATCCCTCCCAGCATCAAAGTCTTCTCCAATGAGTCAACTCTTCACATGAGGTGGCCAAAGCACTGGTTTCAGCTTTAGCATCATTCCTTCCAAAGAAATCCCAGGGCTGATCTCCTTCAGAATGGACTGGTTGGACCTCCATAATATTTACTTTGACACTGCCTTCACTAAGTTACATTGCTGAAACACCCTCAGATATTCTAACAAATGTTTGATGCTGCAGCGGTGTCTGGGGTCCATGGTGTTCTATCTCAGCTTTCTATTCAGGGCACTACCTTTCCACAGATATCTTACAAGCTCTATGGGTTCTGATTCAATGATTTGAAGGATATTCTGTTGTCATTTATTTAGAATATTATAGACTATAAAGAAAGCTGAGCACAGAAGAATTGATGCTTTGGAACTGTGGTGTTGGAGAAGACTCTTGAGAGTCCCTTGGACTGCAAGGAGATCCAACCAGTCCATCCTAAAGGAGATCTGTCCTGGGTGTTCATTGGAAGGACTGATGTTGAAGCTGAGGCTCCAATACTTTGGCCACCTGATGTGAAGAGCTGACTCATTTGAAAAGACCCTGATGCTAGGAAAGATTGAGGGCAGGAGAAGGGAATGACAGAAGATGGCATCACTTACGCAAATGACATGGATTTGGGTGGACTCCAGGAGTTGGTGATGGACAGGGAGGCCTGGCATGCTGCGGTTCATGGGGTTGCAAAGAGTTGGACACAACTGAGCGACTGGACCGAACTGAACTGAAGGTGTTTGGGGTATATAATATATATAATATTAAATATATAAACATATATGTTGCTATTACTACTTTTTTATTAACATGCACTTCTGAAATTTGTATTACTTATTTATTAATATGCACTAATTCATCATTTAATTTGAGGTTTTCTTTATAGTCTAAATGTGTTTTTGTAAGCATCTGTTTTCCTTACTTATTTTGTTAACCTGCATCTTTGGTTGTGTTGAGATTAATTTAAAGAGAGTTGTTTTTTTCTTATTTGGAGCAAATATTTGGGGTCTTTCAGTGACTTATGACTTTTTTACACTTAAATAGTGTGGAAAAATAAAACTATTTTTATACTCAAAGGAAAGCATCCACAGGAATTTCTAAATGTTTTGTTGACATGAATGATTAATGAGGGTTTCCCTGATAGCTCAGTTGGTAAAGAATCTGCCTGCAGTGCAGGAGACCCCGGTTCGATTCCTGGGTTGGGAAGATCCCCTGGAGAAGGGAAAGGCTACACACTCCAGTATTTTGGCCTGGAGAATTCCATGGGATTGCAAAGAGTCAGACACAACTGAGCTCACTTCACTTCATAATTAATGAAGGGAGCAGGTACAAGGTAGCAGTAGTATTGGCCCGAAAGGAGTAGGGCAAAGAGTGTGGTCAGGAAGCCAGTTACTGGAAAGTTGTGCTGAGTTTCTACATCTTAATGAGTGTGCAAATAACAGAGGTAATTTATGATGGTGGAGACTTCAACATGGAGTCACACAGGGTGGGTTATATGTGGTGGATTAGAAAAGAGAAGATCCCAGTTCTCAGTCTACTTCTATTACTAGTTAGCAATGGGACCCTTTGGCATGCCACCTAACATCTCTGCGATTCAGTCTCTTTATCTCTAAAGCAAATGAATGAAACTCTTAAAGTCCCTTTAGGCTCTCATGTAGAAGAAAGCAAGTCTTTCCACATAGGATTACATTTCTAACACTGGTTATAATTAAAAAATAAATTTTGAGATGCTGGATTAAACTAGCTAAAATTTGTAACTGTATCCTGAGGACAAAGTTAAAGGCATCTGGGAGCTAGCTGACTAATGTTCTAGGCCTGGCTTTTGTGCAGTTGGCTACTTTGGGCAAATTTATGCATTTGTATAAGGATTAGGTTCGTTTTCTGTATTGTCAACTTAGCTAGGTCATCCTTGAATTTTCTATCAGGAATAATATTGGTTATTCTCTTTGCTTTTTTCCAGTAAAATAACTCAAAGAAATCATCTGAGTCTCTCAACATATAGTTCTAGTTTCTAAAATATTACAGTGAGGAGTTTTGACAGGGTTGTACTAGAAGGAAATAATACACTGGGGCATTTCATGTGAATTATTCCAAAAAAACCTGGCCCCATTATCAGGCTTTATGAAAACTAAACATAAATTTAAACCTTAGGTAATTATTTATCTCCTATAGACCTTCATTTATCTTCTATAGACCTATATTTATCTTCTTAGACCTTCATCTGTTAAGAGAAGGGAAGAGTAAAGAACTGAAATGAGTAGCCCATACCAATTAGACAAAATGAAGAACTAAAACAATTATCAACTACTCACACATTCACAACCAATATGACATGAGTTATGAGTTAACTACTAAAGACAACGACTTTTAAACCAACCATTTATCTTTTCATTTTAAAATGTAAAGCACAAACATGAAAGGACTAGAAATACTTTATTTGATGGAGCTGTATGAACAGATGAGAGTTTAGTTAACAATTTTCATGTGCTGTTTCATTGTAACTTCAAGCAGATACACCGTAACAACACTGTTAACATTGTTTACAGCATAATTGATCTGTCTAATTACAAGGAGCTGTCATATTTTATTTTTTATCAAATAGTTTCCATGATGAGCATGAAAGAGACCATAATATAACGTAGAAAAGCACTCAGAGGAACAAGTAGTGCCACATTCAGAAGTATTCTTTCAGACTTTTTTTGTTATGTCCATATTAAGATATTTTGTCAGTCTCCACGGTACATCTGTGAGGTATAAGGTTGTTTGTCCAGAAATCCTTATTTTACACACGGCAAAAATAAGCACAGAATGTTTAGCAAATTTTCCAAGGCCACATATTGTGTCAGGGTAGCACTGGGAACAGAATTTATCTCTGATATTTTTCTTATATGGCCCAGTGCCTAACACAGTGCCTTAGAAAGAGTAAATGCTCAACGGTCATTAAATGAAAAGAATGAGTGGATAAACCATTCTTTTCTATGAAATTGAGAAAACCATCATATTTTCTCTCTATTCCTTCAGTCATTAAATTGGACAAGCTGGAGGAGTAGTTGAGCAATAAACTTCATCCACTGTCCTACCCACAAGTTTTCACTGTTACAAGAAGAGGCTTTATAAGATGGTACCATCTGATTGGCACTGAAGTCACACACTTCCAGGCAGCCCTCCATCTGGAGTAGCATTAATCTTGGTTCATCATATCATTAGCTTTTGTGGTGTAAGTTAGGTCTACCAGCCAGTGGCCAAGACTAACTATTCACAAAAGTCACTGAAAATTCGTTATTAATAACTAATGTGTTACTGATACACTAGCCTAATGATATTCCAGTGAAACAATGTTCTACATCTTGGACCTAAAGAACTTAGTTGCAGTCCTTGAAAATAAATCACTTGGCTAGTATTGGCTCTGGCTCCTTTGGACTTTGCTGAAGATGATTAAAAAGCCAGAAAGAGTAACTCAATTTACTTCCTGAGTTAATGTGTCATAAGTTACATTGCTACTGTAAACATAATAAAGGTCACAGTCGCATGACATTTATTCATTTATTTATTTAGACTGTACCACATGACATGCAGGATCTTAGTTCCCTGACCAGGGATCAAATCTGTGCTCCCAGAAGTGGAAGTGTGGAATCCTAACCATTGTACTGCCAAGGAATTCCCTGGCATGACTTTTATTGTTGATAGAAAAATGTAGTTAAAAAACATAAGTGTTTATATCACTGAGGGACAAAGGATGGCAAAAGTATAGTTATTTTCCTCAGTGATGCATCATCAAATAAGTTAAAGACTGTTATTCATTTTATTAGCTGCTGCTGCTAAGTCACTTCAGTCGTGTCCGACTCTGTGCGACCCCGTAGATGGCAGCCCAGCAGGCTCCCCTGTCCCTGGGATTCTCCAGGCAAGAACACTGGAGTGGGTTGCCATTTCCTTCTCCAATGCGTGAAAGTGAAAAGTGAAAGTGAAGTCGCTCAGTCGTGTCCGACCCTCAGCGACCCCATGGACTGCACTGATAACTAATTACCTAAAAAACAAGTAAGATATCTCATGGCAAATTTACTGGTTAAAATGTGTTCCTTCCACTTTGATGACATTTATATATTTTTTTGTTTTGAGCAATAAAGCCTATTTCACTCCATAGAATGATCCTATTAAAGTGAAATGAAAATCCTCTTGCATCTGTCACCCAAATTTGGTGACTGATCTAAAATTTCACCCAGGTGACATTTTACTAGGGCACAATCTGGAGAAATCTGGCTAGTAAACAAATGATTCACCAGACTTGTCTAATTGGATGCCGTATTTCCACTGGAGTGAATTTCCTAATTGTAATTTAAGACAAATCTTAGGGATAAGATTCATCAAGCCTTTCCACTCCATCTTATCATGTCTAAAGTTCAGAGATATTCTGAGCCCTAAAAGAGCATTACAAGGAACTTAAAGCATTCTTCGGTGAAACTGTTACCCATTTTTAGAGAAGAGTCACAACTAAAATAGATATATATACAGAAATAAAATTAAACTATTGAATATCAACATACTGGGTAAATTGAATTTAGATACCTACATGATGCAAAAGGGCAGCTTTTGTATAAGCTACTAAAGCCTTTAAACTTAAAGCATAGTCTGTGTTTTCACTTAAAAGTAAATATCTAACTGAAGCCAGAAATTTCATTTTGAAATTGTGTCAATTATGTTTAAAAGATCATTATTAAGTAAAATTTAGTTTGTGAACAACCTTAAAGTGACTGGAAATAGAAAAATATAAGCACCCACAGCCAGCAACAAACAAATGACAGATTCTTGAGCGCCAGACCCTCCAACTTATCTGCTTATCATTCAGTCCCTTTGCTCACCCTTTCTACACCAGGCAGAAGAGTAAAATATATTTTCAAAGAAATCCCCTGGACTACATGATTTCAATTGCCTGTGTCACTGTAGACAAACAAAAGACCCTATTTTCAAAGTTCTAAAGCGATTTGCGAGGGCTGCGCATATGTGTCTTATTGTCGTCGTTGCTTCTGTCCTGGAGAATTTGCTTGGCCAGAGCTCTCTCCGGGGTGGTGCGCAGGAGTGACAGGAAACTGAAATCCATAGCCATTGTATCCATCCAAATAGACACACTGGAAGAAGCTGATGGGGGCTAAGAAAGAGAGCATGATGATTTATTAAAAAAAAACAACTAGAATGTGATTAGGAACAGAGGTAAAGCATTGCGAGGCAGTCTAATTCAGTGCATACGGGCATGGGTTCCACAGACAGTCTTGGCAACAGCCAGCATTCTGTCAACCAACCACAGACTTCTTGCAGCTGGCCAGGAAAGAGAATGATGATTGCAGCTTGCAGTATGTGGAATATGGGGCGGGGGAAGCTAGTTAAATCCACATGAGTTTAAGGGCTTAGGAAGTAGAACAGAGCAAAGCGTGGGTAGAAAGAAGCTAAGGGAGACACCAGGGGATTATTCTGATTTCATCACCCATGATGTCAGCTGACTTTAATCACTGAGCTTTTTCACTGATGAAAATGGTTTGGAGAAATCTTGAATTTAGTTCTTCTTTCCTCCTTATCTTATCCAGGAATGTTTTCTATTTTGTTTTAGCTTCAAAGAGGGGCAGTAACACAACCCTCGCCCCTGCACCCTTGCCAAGGTTGTGAGAGTCTAGGGTTAGGGGTTGGACAGGCTACAGAGAAGGAAGGCAGTAATGCTGGGCCTGCATCAAGGAGGAATGGCAGCACCAGTAGTCACAGGGGGAGAGACCATTAGAATCAGACTACCTTCCAGCTTAGCCTTCTCATTCACAGGCACTGTTCTGACATTTATTTTATTGATGCCAAACGGTGTGAGTGAAAATATCATTGTAGCTGCACATTCTAGATCTTCTATAAAAGGCTCATGAATGTCAAACTATAGAACTGCTTCATGGAAAGATGAAAATATTGTTTCGCTACAGTAAATCCCCCAAGTGAACTGAAAATATTTGACACTTTTGTTTTTTACTAAAAAATGGAATTATTTTATTTACTTCTTTTTAATTAAAATTTTTATTTTGAGATCATTGAAGAGTCACATGAAATTGTAAGAAATGATGCAGAGAGAGGCCATGTATCTGTCACCTAGGTTCACCAATGGCAACATCTTTGAGAAATGAATGATACTATAATATCCCAACCAGGAAATTGACATCCATATGATCCACCTATCTTATGTTTTAATAATTATTTATGAAATAAGAGATTTTGAGTATTCTGTGATACAGCCACAAATTATTACAAGTAGGTGAACAATTGGGAAAGCATTTCTATATAAATCAAAAACACGCTTAGATGGACTTTATTGATTCTGCAACCATATCTGAAAGTATTAAGACTACTTATTTATGTCTTATTTCATACAACCTGATTATATGAAGGATTATAATTTGTTATCCCTCATCTGTTGCAGTAGCCGCAGCATCTGAACAGTGCTTAAAACATAGTAGGCTCTTGATATTTTTTCAATGATTTACATACATTAATATAACAGGAAGTGTTTGCTATTATAGGGGTCATTTTTGTAATTTCCTTTAGAAATACATTTAAGAAAGATTGTGGAACCCAGGGAACATTAATGACATTATTTCCTCAGATAAATGTCTATTTTTAATTTCAAAAGCCTTATGTGAAGCAAACTTTGGTTATACTTATTTAAAAAATTCCTTCCTTTAGTCTGTGCAGCAATGACTTTTATGCATATGTGAATTCAAGATGTATTGCTTTACCATCTGAAGAAAAAATGTCTAATTTGGATGTGCTGGAATAATAAGAAAATAGGACATTGAATATTGATTGCATTATAAAATCAATGATCCCAAAGATTGAATATTAACAGCCTGCCATATATGGAGAAAAATTAAAAGGAACTTTGAATCTTAGAAGTGAGTTTCTAAGCAGTTGAATTGCTGAGACCTATTTCTACATTTTTTTTCATTTTGAGGTAAAAAATTTCAGCATATCACTTCAGCTGTCTTTTCATAAAGCAGACAGTAACACACAGTTAAGCACAGATTCAGTTAGAGTGTTCAGGATCAGAGCTGTGTAGAATGGTTTGCAATAAATGCCACTTCAGTCATGACTTTGTAATTCCTCCAAATATGTGCCTCTTGACTAACATGAAGTGTGCAGAACTCCTTTTTGAAATGTAAGTGACCTACTTTAATGTTATTCTTCATGTATGTGCTACAAATCTTTTTCTTCTAATGCTGGTTTTCTTAAGAGAGTCTAAACTTTTAGTTTATATGTACCAGCTACAGAATGCCTTAGTGGTTTTAATCATTTTTTTTTAACTTACTTTTCTGCTTCTTTGTGGAAGATACATCTTCAGCTTCTTCTAGTGGATACAAAAATATGAAAATAATTACCTTGTACATTCTTAGTTATTATACAAATATGTAGGGAAATGAAAAATGTCTTAAAAGGTACACAATATGAAAGAAACAGGAGCTATTAAACTCTAGGTTCTTATTCAGATTCTGTTCAGTCTTTAACTACAAACTTTAGCAGGTTAAGAGCCAGGAATAGAAGAGGAGGCAATGAAAGAAGAGAATGGAAAATGCTGCAGGCAATTGTTCACAGAGAAACTGGTCCTGATGTGTTGGATGTTAATGGAGGGCCGGCTTGACACTCATTCCTTTCTTTGAAGAGGTTTCTGATGCTCAGAGTTATAATATGGTAAGGATGGACTCTTGCTATGAAACCAATGTTTTAATCAAAATCATTTTAAACTTGTGAGAGACATGAGTTTTAGTGGTCATCCTTGTCACGAAAGACTAGCAGCAGGCTGGCACCCTGCACCCTTCCCTTCTCTCAGGTGGCTCAGGGACTCTTTTGCTGAAGTGATATGCACCACGAGTCTATCTAGTGATGGATAAATGACACTATTCATTTGAACCCTTTTTCCCAGGTTAGAAGTTCTTAACTGGTGTACACAGATAAACTTTCACGAGTTTCTTACAAACCTATGAAATGTTAAGATATGAATGTGTGTGTGTGTTTCGTCTGAAGTAGGTTTTAGATTTCATCAAATTCTAAATGAGTTCAAAAAACTTCCTTCTCAAAGTATGATCCATGAACCAGTAGTTCTAACAGTACTTGGGAAACTGATATAAACACAGTTATTGGTCTCCAATATCAATTTATTTCATTTCTAAAAGGTTTCCAAATGATATGTATATAAAGTTGTTTGAGAATTTATGTTCTAGAAGTAAAAAAAAAAATTAAGTTATTGTTCTTAATAACTGTTTTATAAAAACCCCCACATTTTAGTATTCAAAAATATCTTAAGTGTAAATCATCTCATAAGAATCAAAAACCGATTCTCTTGTGTCTTTTCTCAAAGTTCTGTTTTCCACACTGTTAGTTAATTCCAGACACTGCCACAAAACTTGTATTTTGATGACAAGAGCACATCTTAGGCAAACTCTTATTGTCCATAGGCAAGTCTGAAAGTAGAATAGAATATATCTATCATATAACAAGCCAAACTAGGAAGCCAGGAAACCCTTCAGGAAAAAAAAAATGCATTAAATTAAATTAGTTGAAAACCTTACAATACAGATGAATAAATTTAGTCCTGGAAATACTCGCCTGAGGTCATGTATCTGGTTGTAGCAAATTTTTCTGAGGTTTGACATCAATCTTCCCTCCCTCTCTCTCTTCCTCCTTCCTTCCATCTTTTCTTTATGCTATTGTTGCTAATATAGGCAAGTTATCTCAATTTTTCTTAATAAATACATGTCAATATCATATTTGAACATTTACGTGGTCCTCCTTCTGTCAAACAACATTTGTGAAATGATGATTTTGAAGTATTTCTCTTATAATCTGATTGGCCTACAAATTATTTAATAATTACTTGTATCCAGTTAGTCTTAAATATATAGAGATATACAGATATATATAATATACAGAGATATATAATATACACAGATGTATAATATACACAGATGTATAATATATATGTATAGCATGCTATCTGTCTATATATATATATATGTTTTCCAAATAATGTACAAAAGCATTTTACAGATAAGTGTACCATCTAAACTTTGCTTAGGTAAAGCTGAGAACCAGAATAGTTAAATAAAACAGATAGAAAAAAATTTACAGACGAGAAATCGCATAGTGAACTGAAGATAACAAGCTTACCTTTAGCTTTCTTTGAAGTTGGTACATCTTCAGAATCTTCTCCTAGAGAGTAAAGAAAGATGTATCAATTCATGACCTATTTCCCAGACAGGAGATACTGTATTTAGGGGTTTTTAAGAGATAGAAGGTCTCAATCTATAAACTCTGCATCAAGTATCTCTATGAACAGGAACTGTCTACCAAATAAAGCAACCTGCCTGACTGGGACAGAGGGTAGGGAGGAAACAGATGTGCCCAGCCTGTGGTCAGCAGGCCAGCAGTCTGGTGGGGGCAAGCAGGACCTGCAGTGATCCTCCCAAACGTGCCTGACCTCTGCTGACTCCTAAAACTACCTCCCCAAGCCACAATTGCTTTCGGAATTTAGGGAATTTTAGGTAAATAAATTTATACACATATGGCAGATCAAGAGGAAATACTCCATCCACATCTTTTGTTAGTGGACTTCTGATGATTGTAAAGACAATGAAATGGCATTAAAAGCTGAACAAAAGCTCAGACATAAACAATGACCCTTCAGGTGCATTACATATATTGCATGGTCTTTTGTGCAATCTACTTAAAAGATACATAGTGGAATAATGTGGCAGTCATTTTAAGTAGGAGATTATTCTAATACAACATAATTAAATGATCTTTAATATTTATATCAATATTTTAGCACTTATAATGATTGGAAAGAGGGTCAATTTTATATTATTTATTCCGATTTTGCATAACAGCTATTCATAAATAGTTAGAAAAGGGATAAATATGTTACTAGGCAAATTTTCTCTAGTAGGACAGAAATGTGACCTTTGGGAAGGATATTACTATGTAAAAGAACAAAATGGGGAAAAACAAAACTACTTGCATTTTTTATGATGAATTATTGAAATTTCAACCTAATTAGTTTTAAAAATATTTAAATATAGTTTTGACCCAGTTAAACATTGGATTAAGTGGCCTTAAACTGTCCTATCAACTGTTATAAATAAAATAATGATATAAATGATTAAATTATAATTTAAAGTAACATAATATTTTTAAAAAATATCAGAATTCTTAGATGAATCAAATAATGATCATATTTGTGTAGTAAAAATCTGCTAATTTCTATGGAAAATATCTACAAAATTAAAGTGGTGCAAGGTCCTTGTACAAGAAAAATGTATATTATTTTTGTAGATAGTAGCACACTTAAAACCAAAGCACTTATTCTCTGGATCTATTTGTTACCCCCAGGGAAATAAATGTGGATAGAATAAAAACCTTATCTTATTCTCTTTCCAAAAATCGGTATTTTGACCCAGAGTAAACTAACTGCAGGTGATAGAAACTGGCAAGAACTGAGTCACATGTCAACTGCTCAGGCTAACCAGATGGAGAACAGAGACACAAGATAAGCAGCAAGCCCTAGGGCAGTTGCCCTAGAGACACAATCTCTGTGTAAGTAACTTAAGAGTAACTGGAATTTACTGAAGGAGGATCAATTCATGTGATTTTCATTGCTCAGAATACAAAAAACAAAAAACAAAAAACTGAGAAAGGCACTACAGCTCATTTACTCTTATAACTTGTGCCTTCATTGGGCAAGTGATGGTTTGGAGGAAATAGTCAATACTTGACTCTGAATGGGTACAGTCATTATTATAAAAGAAGTATCAAACTGTGCCAGGGAAATTTTAGGGAATGACTTGTTTTAATGGGAGGGGTAATCAGAAAATTATTTTGTAAAGAAAGTCTAATTTGAAACGAGCTCTTTCATACAGAGGAGATTTTGACTAAAGGAGACAGTAAGCTTGAAGTGAAGGCTATCAGATGAAGAAAGACTATATCCAGCAAAAGAAAGAGGCTATTCAAGAAGCACAGGAAACACTGAAGCGGGCAGGAGAACCACATCTGGAAAAGCTGGATAGATTGTCATGTGCAAAGTTTTTATAGATCAGGCTGAGTTGTCTCTACATAACGTCACAGCAAGTGGAAGTTGTTCAAGAGAAAAATAATATTTTAGATGTGTTTAGTAAAAATGACAAAACTAGAATATGTGAGAATGGATTCAGAGAAAGAAACAGGGAATGCGTTTTCATAGTCAACCCAGAAACCAGTGATTTCTACAACTAGGAGTCACTAAAGAAGCTGAGAGTAAATGAGGCTTTGTGTGTAGAGTTAAATGGAATTGAATACTGTGAGTGCAAGAGATGACTACAGAAAGCGGTAACATCGTTTTTACTAAGATTGAAGAAAGATGGTGGTGTCATTCCCAGCAATGAGGAAAACCTAAGAAGCACTCATTAACTGGGAATCATGGAAAGTTAATTTTTCTAAGTTCAGTTGTGCTGTTGGCCAGTCATGAAGTTTCAGTATCTAGAATGAAGCAAGCCAAGAAAGGCAAGATATCTGGAAAAGTTTAGAAGAGATATTCACTGTGTTAATGGACAAAACTGGGAGGGTTGAGACATCACTTTTAATGATGGCAATAAGAGTTAATATTTCCTAACACTTAAACCATCTCCTGGTTCCTATTAAGTAATTTCACATGTGCTAGCATATTCAATCCCTACAGCACTTCTCTGCACAGATTCTCTTATTTTAAATCTCCTGTATAGACAGAGTAGAGAGGGGTTAAGTACTGCCCAAGGGCATAAAATGAGTGACTGGCAGGGCTAGGGCATGAACTCCAAACTGCCTGGGTCAGAGCTGCTTGAATGAAGATTTATATTTAATTCACAAAGAACGCACTGTAACCTGCCCTCCTTTGTTCTAAGCACAAATACTAACACATTTCACCTCCTCAGCAAATCTGTGAGAAGGTACTATTACCATTCCCGTTTTACAGAAGGGATCATTAAGGTCTAGAAGGTTCCAGAGCTAGGAAGTGGGAAAATCAGGATTCAGACTTAGCAACCCACTTTGGGTTCCAGAGACTGTGCTGTTCACCACTAAGCAATCCTACCTCTCAAGAATGGCCTTCTAAACTCAGTCTTCTCTGATTCTAGAACAGTATATTGCTGTTAGCATTATATTGTTTAACAAGTATTTGCCAGAAGGCTCAAACAGAGTCAATTCACACATGAGTCATGCACTTGTGCAGAGCAGAGATGAAGCAGTGTTTCCGTAAGTATATTCCTCTGCTCTTTCAACAATCTGTTCTCCTTTGGTGTGGATGAATAGAAGAATTACCTAGCTGTCTTTGGAAACAGTAATGAAGAGTGAAAGGTAATACCTATTTTGTTTGCCTAACCACTTCAATTTAATCATATACCAAACAATGGAGAATAAAAATGTATTATTTTGACTTTCAAATTAAGGACTCCATCCTATACTTTCATAGAAACTGAATATTGCTTGGAGTTAAAGCCTGAAGATGTGATGAAGAATTGGTGGGAAGCTTTGTCCAGAAGTGTGGCTGTAAATGAAAGCAGAACAAAAGCACAAGAGCTTCAGGAACAGAAAGGGTAAGAGACATTTTATACAAGGGAATCATTGGAAGATATTTGTCAGCAGGAGGACGAGGATCTTTTAAAGTGAGAAATGAAAGTGTGGGATTGAGGGAGCAAGATCAGGGGAGACAAGAAAGGACAGAGTCAAGGAGGACATGGAGTGATAAATCTTGGCAGAAGCAAAGCTTCTTCACTTGGGCTTGAGAGGGTAGTGGTGGGTAAAAAAGTGAAAAGAAGAAAAGAGATTATATTTTGGAGAGAAGCAAAATGTTAAAGGATATACATTGATGGCATATATTGTATATTTTTGTTATTTTTACAGATAACATTTTTCTGTGTAGTGCCCAGTCTGCTCTGCATGCTCTTAGCAAACAGGATAAATAAATAAAAACTACCTAAATAATGCATGTATGTGCCAGCAGTTACTGTTTATTTCTACTGGCCGTCTATTCTGATTTATGTAGAGTTTCAAGAAATGCTCATAGGTAAGCATCTGGCATCCTGAAGCACAGACACCAAAGTAGCTTAGCATGGATTTTTGTATTCTTCTTCACTCCTCTCACTTTACCTTATTCACAGCATCACCTTGTGTCTGCAGATTTATTGAAAGCTTCAAATTATTTTCTCAACTGATTTGCTAGATTATGTGTAAATAGCTTGATAGAATATTATATTCTAAGAGTTTATATTTTTTCAAGACTAAGAATCTACAGTAGTTCCAGGCAACAGTTGACGGCCAGTTTATTTTAGCTATCAGGTGTGAATAGCTCCTTCTACACATGCTATTATTTAAAATGGTCATGAGTTTTAAAGAAAATTAACTGCTACACTGAGCAATATCCACAGATTCCTGGAATTGACCACAGGGAGTAATAAAGTATGCAGAGACAGTTCACATTTGGAACCTTGCACACAGTGAAGCCAAGGGTATTCAATAAACATGTGCAATCCTTTCTGAGTGTCTATTCTGTCACTCTAAGGACAAGACATGACTGTCTTGAGGGCAATGTCAGAACAACTTAACATCACCAATAAATTAATGAGGCCACATTGTTGGTACCCGAAGACTAATAATGGACAGTGACAAACATTTTACCAACTATGCCTTCTACACTGACTTTCTCTGTGCTGTGCCATGCTAAGTCCCTTCAGTTGTGTCTGACTCTTTGTGACCCCCTGGACTGTAGCCTGCCAGGCTCCTCTGTCCATGGGATTCTCCAGGTAAGAATACTGGAGTGGGTCGCTGTGCCCTCCTCCAGGGGATTTTCCCAACCTGGGGATGGAAGCCACATCTCCTATGCCTACTGCATTAGCAGGCAGGTTCTTTACCACTAGCACCACTTGGGCAGGTCTGGAGACTTTCTTTGGGGTCTATCAGAAGGAGGGATCAGAGGGAGGGAGCCCAGCAGCTAGCACCTATTTAGAAGGCTTCAGCCAAAAGTAACTGCTCCATTTTTTTCTCTCCTGGAACAAAATCTCCATGAATTTTATCACTCGTGTTCTAAAAAAGTGGGATTGCTTTAAGTCTACACCAAAATAAGTGAGATTTTAAAATTATTATTTTGTCTCATTTTTTCATCCATTTTGACACAAAAGGCTTATAAGCAGAGCCTGTCTCTAACTAGGGAAGTAACCTTTTATCATCATTATCACCATCATTATCATCATCATCCTCAAAGACTGCAATTAATGATCACTTACTATGCACAAATTACTTGTGAGCTCTATTTTATCTTACTTAATCTTCCCAAAGTTTCAAAGAGGTAATTTTAATATCATTATTCACATTCAAAAAATAAGGCTACTGAGCACAAAGATGTTAAGCAATTTACCCAAACTTTTAAGTCAGGATGGGAACTCAGTCCATCTAAAGCCAGTTTCCCTGTTATCAGCCACAACCCTATGAGGATGTTCATATTCCTACCATGTATTCATTTCTAAATTGTTTTAAGAAAACCTATACTGATATTAGTATCCATCAAGAGTCCATTCCAGCAAACAATCTCTAACAATATTCCATTTCAGCAAGGGGTATCCAAGAAAAAAAGGAGTCAATAATTTTATCCTGAATTAAGTTTTCATCCATATACTACAAGGAAGTGTGTTTTATTTTTTTTTAAAGGTTTGTGTCTATATATATTAACTGAGGATGAGGATAGTTTGCTTGAAAGAAGATTAAATTGAGGCTTCTATAAGTCAAGCTTTCTACAATTTTAACAACAGATTTAGTTTTGCACAATTGTCTAGAACTAGACTATCAGATATTTTACTTTTTAATTGAGAAAAGTAAGGAATGAACCTTGGTTAAAATGAGATTGTGGGCAACATTAAAAATACTATTAGGCACAAATACTTCTGATAATATGGTAGACAACAACAACAACTATGAAAGCACATCTTTTGTTGCAGTGCTGGATTTGGAGGAACAGAATCCCTCCTTCTGCCCCAGAAACAGGGGAGAAATCTTGCTGATACATGAAGGGTGAGGTCATCCTGAGGACAAGTGATGACATTAAAACTGGAACTCAAAAACTAAGTGTGCAAGGAGCAAAGTAGGAGTGCAGGGGCTAAGATTCGTTTCTATGCCAGGGATGGTAGGATGAAAATATAACTGACCCAGGGGTTTTTGAGAAGATAACAGCAATACAGTATTTAAATCTCCTCCAAATCCCACCATAAGAACAGATAGCAAAAACCACAGGCAATATTTACTACAAAATGAAATGAACCCTAAAATACTTACAGATGGGGACAATCAGACAGTCAAAGACCCTCAGAGATCAGTGTTTTCAGAAGAGAAGGCATAAGAAAATAATGAAGATTCTGAGAAACCTGAAAAAAAGGACCCCTCCTACAGCCAACAGGTATTTTCTGAAAAGTGAGAGAGAATAATTTTTGATCATCAGCTGAAACTAAGAGGGACTTTGCCCAGTGTTCAGCAGGTGAGTATGAATGGTTCACCATGAGTCTGAGTGCTCTTGCCATCAGCCACTCTATGACCCTGAGAAACTGATAAGCTAGTGCTGACCCCCAAGATGGGACACCTCAGGTGGGAAGAAATTGCTAGGAGTGGAATAAACTGGAGCAGGACAGGGACAATGGAGACAAAGAAAGATAAGGTCAGACAGAAATGAGGGCAAGAAAAACAATGTGATTTCATAAAGTCTCAAACACAGAAAAGATCATCGTGAGTGAGAGTCCAAAGAAACAACAAACGACAAAGTTTTATCACAAAGTACTTCATACTCAAAATTTAATATATATGAATGTTTTAAGAAATAAAATATAAACTTATGAATAAGAACAAGCAACAGGTGAGTGTGAAAATAACAAATAAAATTTTAAAATAACTATTATAAGAAAAATATAAATTATGGGGTTCAAGAAATAATTAGTGAATATATGTTGAAGTGAAGTCGCTCAGTCATGTCCGACTCTGCGATCCCATAGACTGTTGCCTAACAAGGTCCTCCGTCCATGGGATTTTCCAGGCAAGAGTACTGGAGCGGGTTGTTAGAAGGGATCAAATTACACTACATATGGCATAGAGACACAAGAAGATGAAAAACTTAAAAGAGGTGTTAAAAGAGAAGAAATAATATACATATCCAACATGTTCCTAATGAGCAGAAAAAAAAAAAGAAGACATAATGTTTGAAGAATAAAGGCTATTAATCCCTCAAATTGGTAAAAGAAAAAAAAAAGTATACTGGAAGCATTTCACAATAAAAATAAGCTCTTATTCCAATAAACTTTACTGAAACTGCAGCAGATAAAATGCAAAGATAAAATATTTAAAGAAGCCAGAAAGAAAAGATAGATCATATAAGAATGAATGACAATTCAACTGATAACAGAATTCTCCCACCTCAGTGGAAGAAGGAAAAACAAGACAGTGGAATAATACACTGAAAATGTTCAAAGAGTGATAACTGGTGACCTAGATATGTGCCTAGCAGAAGGCTCTCAGGAATGAGGATTACTTAAAGACATTGTCAGAGAAATAAAAAGAGTATATTTTCCACCAATAGGTTTTGCTCAAGGCACTTCTAAAGAAGATGCTCTTGAAAGAAGTAGGACAGCAAAAGAAATTCAGAGATGCAAATGAAATGGTAAATAGTGACATTAGTAAACATACGAGTAAAGACAGACACATACTGATTGAAAAAATAATACTAACAAAATCTGACATTCATACAGTTTAAAGGTTATAACTAAAAATACTGAACAAAATTAGCATGTATATCAGGATTAGAAATTCTAGAGAAACATCTACTTCTGCCTCATTGACTACACTAAAGCTTTTGACTGTGTGGATCACAATAAACTGCAGAAAATTCTTAGAGATGGGAATACCAACCACCTTACCTGTCTCTTGTGAAACCTGTATGCAGGTTAAGAAGCAACAGTTAGAATCTTAAACAACTAACTAGTTCTAAACTGGGAAAGGAGTATGACAAGGCTGTATATTGTCACTCTGCTTATTTAACTTAATGCCAGGCTGGATGAATCACAACTGGAATCAAGATTGCTGGGAGAAATATCAACAACCTCAGGTATGCACATGATATCACTCCAATGGCAGAAAGTGGAGAGGCACTAAAGAGCTTCCAAATGAGGATGAAAGAGGAGAATGAAAAAGCTGCCTCAAAACTCAACATCCAGAAAACTAAGGTCATGGCATCTGGTCCCATCACTTCATGGCAAACAGAAGGGGAAAAAGTGGAAGCAGTGACAGATTTTATTTTCTTGGGCTCCAAAATCACTGTGGATGGTGACTGCAGCCATGAAATTAGAATATGTTTGCTCCTTGGAAATAAAGTTATGACAAACTTAGATAGCATATTAAAAAGCATAGACATCACTTGGCCAACAAAGTTCTGTCTCGTCAAAAGTATGGTTTTTCCAGAAGTCATGTATGGATGAAAGAGTTGGATCAAAAATAAAGCTGAGCACTAAAAAACTGATGTCTTTGAATTATGGTGCTGGAGAAGACTCTTGAGAGTCTTTTGGACAGCAAGGAGTTCAAACCAGTTAATCCTAAAGGAAATCAACCCTGAATATTCATTGGAAGGACTGATGCTGAAGCTGAAGCTGCAACACTTTGGCAACCTGATGCGAAGAGTGACCATTGGAAAAGACCCTGATGCTGGGAAAGATTGAAAGCAAAAGGAGAAGAGGACAGCAGAAAATGAGATGGTTAGATAGCATCATCAACTCAATGGACATAAATCTGAACAAACTTTGCAGGAGATAGTGAAGGATATCCTGGTGTGCTATGACCATGGCATCGCAAAGGGTCAGACACAACTCACAGAATGAACAATTTAATGTATATAGAACTTGCTTCTAACCATTAGAAAATGAATATTATTCTCAATGATATATGGAAATTTACTAAAACAGATAATGTATTATTTCATAAGATAAGAGCTCAACACATTTCAAAGAGTAGACCACTTTCTCTAATTACGACACAATTAAGTTAGAAGTTGATTAAAAGGGGATAATCTATAATTCCCATAGGCTTGGAAATGTTTAAGTATTTAAAATTCTAAAACTTCTATGAAATATACTAATTAAACAATTACAATGGAATTAAGAAATACTTTAAAATGAATGATAATCAAAATACTACATATAAAGAAGCTTGGGAGAGGCTGTTGAAGTAGTATTTAAAGGAAAATATATTACTTGCAATATGTGTAGAAAGGGTAAAGAGTAATAAAATAAACATACATAATAAGATGTTTAAAAAGGAACACAAAAATCTTAAATCAGAATCAAAGCAAATATTCATCAATAGTAGAATAGATTAAAATGCATTTATTCACAAAGTGCTATATTATACAGCAGTGAAAATGAAATATAACTACACAAAACAAGGATTTGAGAAGCATAGCATTAAGTAAAAAAAAAAAACAAAAACCCAGAATATATCTTACAATGTAAGATAAAATTAGAAAGAAAAGTGATAAAATTAGAAACAAAATTAAGAGAATAAAAAAAAAAATGAGTGTATTAGTTACTTCTACCAGGAATCAAGAGATAGGATGGAGAGAGTTCAGAGGTAAAGTCACATCATAGTATCTAGTTTTTAAATATACACTTACATGTTATTTTGTTTGTTTGTTATTTGTAAGATATCAAATAATAAAATTCTTTTAAATAATTTGAGCTTGTGGAGAAGAAAAGTAAATTAAAATTTTAACATTAATTTGCATGCAAAGATGAATTATAGAAAAGGATAATCATCTCTCTTGTTAAATCTTCATTTCCTGAGGAATTAATTAAGAAATGGGACAGTCTCTTTTCCTCTTTCTGTTTTTAAGTATTTAATCAATCCCACTGGTTTCAACAATGAATAAGGTAATTATAAAATAATTATTTAAATCAGTGGAGATACTCTTTTTAAAAAATGGTCAAAGAATTTTAATAGACCACAGAGCGATTTAAGAGTCATTTAAAGTGTCTGCAATTTAGGTTTAGTTTTGGGGAAATATTTTGGTCAACATTAGGCAAATGAATTCAAGATACAACTGGCATTAATGACATCATTCAAACTTACTCTGTAAAAGTAAGCAAACAATATTTCAAGACATTTTCTGTAACTGCATTGAATCAGATTATTAAGCTTTCTGTGCAGCACTAGAAATGTGACTGGCATATGTTATGTAATAACAAAATTGATTCACTTCTTTGAAAGTTAAAGTGTTGATATGCCACCATTAGTTAATGGCATACTATTAATATTTTTATTAGCAAATCAATTAGTCTGAGATAACATAAATAATTTGATTTAGTCATGAATTAACTCTTACAGGACTTTAGGTTTTATCTGATCTCTTTAGAAAAGATCATTATTTTAATTGTTTATAAAAGGGAATTACATATAATATTAACATAAACCAAAGCATACTCTGTGTTTAAAGGTTTGAGAGAATTAGTTCCTTTTGCCACTATAGTAACACTTTCTAGTTCACTGACTCATTAATAGTTTCACAATTGTCTGAATTCATGATTGTCTGACAAAGTTAAACTTTCTTTCAAATAGCAGTAACATGTTTATTAGGAAATTCTGGCTTTCTGAAATTCTTGAAAATTTTCAATCCAGGGATATATAATCAATAAAAACAGGTTATGCTTTTATTAATGACAAATGGTATACTTCATTTATGTGTAATTATAATTTTATAAAAGAAGTGCTTAACCTAAGATATATCAAACATGTAAATGAGGAAAAAGACTATTAGCCTTTACATCCATAGAAACTTTAATTTTATCTGCGCTTATTTAAATATTCAGACAAAATCACAAAGTAGCTGAATTTGATATCTAAAAGTATCCACTATACTTTAATATTGATGCAAATTACTTATTAGTTTACTAAATTTATACACAAAAAATGCAGAACCAAAAAATGAATGAACACTTTAAAAGTCAGAAAGCATTAGAAAGCAAATTACAAATGAAAGCAACAAAGGAAGCTATATATAAAATGGAAATCCTGGCTAGTCTTCTGCTGGGTTTGCTTAAGTTTTATTAAAAAGTAGTTAACTTCTGTAAAACATTAATATTTATCAGCATTTTATGAAAAAGTTAAATTAATTATTTTAATGCAAATATTTGATCTCAGAGACTTTACAATGATTCAAGCCTGTCTACACAGATAATTTTGGTGAGGTGCTAACAGTAATATCCTCACTATTTATGATCAGAGAAAAATGTTACAGAAAAAGGTGTCAAAGTTAAATTTCTACATAGAATAATTTTAAGAAGAGTTCTTAATACATCACTTCTTTTAAAGTACTCATTTTGAAGGGCAAGCCAACTTAGCTTTCAGTTCAGTTCAGTTCAGTCGCTCAGTCGTGTCCGACTCTTTGCCACCCCATGAATCGCAGCACGCCAGGCCTCCCTGTCCATCACCAACTCCCAGAGTTCACTCAGACTCATGTCCATCGAGTCGGTGATGCCATCCAGCCATCTGATCCTCTGCCATCCCCTTCTGCTCCTGCCCCCAATCCGTCCCAGCATCAGAGTCTTTTCCAATGAGTCAACTCTTCGCATGAGGTGGCCAAAGTACTGGAGTTTCAGCTTTAGCATCATTCCCTCCAAAGAAATCCCAGGGCTGATCTCCATTAGGATGGACTGGTTGGATCTCCTTGCAGTCCAAGGGACTCTCAAGAGTCTTCTCCAACACCACAGTTCAAAAGCATCAATTCTTCGGCACTCAGCTTTCTTCATAGTTCAACTCTCACATCCATAC
The DNA here is from genome assembly GCF_014754425.2 of Oryx dammah. Lineage (NCBI taxonomy): Eukaryota > Metazoa > Chordata > Mammalia > Artiodactyla > Bovidae > Oryx > Oryx dammah. Next base: position 15,690,911 of record NW_024070188.1, on the reverse strand, counting down.
ATGACCACTGGAAAAACCATAGCTGTGACTAGATGGACCTTTGTTGGCAAAGTAATGTCTCTGCTTTTGAATATGCTATCTTGGTTGGTCATAACTTTCCTTCCAAGGAGCAAGCGTCTTTTAATTTCATGGCTGCAATCATCATCTGCAGTGATTTTGGAGCCCCCCCAAATAAAGTCTGACACTGTTTCCACTGTTTCCCCATCTATTTCCTTTCCTTAATTATAAATATAATATAAATATACTGTCAGTGTCTCAGCTATGTCAAGAACCTTGATACTCTTCTAGGTGCAAGGCTTCCCTTGGCCCGTCTGTTTTTTAAAGACTATAGTTCCTCATTCCCTTGCTTTTCTTTCATGTCTTGCCTACAGGCAAGTTCTTGGGAATGATGTTTTACATAATTTTTTTGTACACAATTTTTTCTAAAAGAAAAGATTTTCCAAAGCCTTAAAATATTAATATCAGCAAGAAATAATTACACTTTAAAATTCAAGAATGTGAATATTTGTTTTGCTTTTAATTTTTAAAGTATCAGTAATTATATCTTAAATATAGTACAGTTTCATGCCTCTTGATGTCTTCCTCAAAACTCTGTGGAAAGGTAATTTCATTATATATTTACCATACATACAAAGTAAAAAATACAGAATGAAAATTAAATGACTATTCAGAAATTAGAAATCTACATCCTTTGAAAAAGTAAACCCACAGAACAAACATCAATTAAACCATAATAGTCTGTGAATCATGGAAATTTTGATTTTGCAATGTTACTTTCACTGATGTAATAAAGAAATACTATTATATTGCCGATTATTTTTTATTCCTAAAACAAACCCTCAGGTAGCTGAGAATCTAATCTACCGGGATGATTTCAAGAATCTCAATCAGAGTAAGCCACGAGATTTCAGAAAGAGATACTGCTTCTCTCTTTTACATCAATCTTTTCCCACATATTAACAGTCTCCCCCATTCCCAACAAAAAAAATCTGGGAATGAATAATAGTCTATGTGCATTCAACACCAAAGCAGAAAAAATGATATAGCAGAGGTGGAAGACCTGGTTCTGGTCAGAAGACAAGAGATACAGGCACTAGCAGTGGAGAGAATGGTTGGAAGGGAGCAATGGGCACAAAGGAACTATTTCATCAACTTCCTTCAGTTAAAGACAAATAGCTAAAAAATAAATTAGAAGTCTGACAAAAGAAAAATTACTTAATGTTTAAAAGAGAGTTCAGGAAAAGAACAATGGTTCTTTAGTTTAAATTACCTTTAGTATGTTCTACTTGATATGTATCTGAGGCAGTGTTTGATAATTACCTCTAAAAAGGCATGATGAAAAGTATGTGCTATAAAAACATAATTTTCATATACACACAAAACAAGCTTATTAAAATGCATTATTCCATGATGTCTTGGACATTTATATCTTATTATCCACCAGAATCAATATATTTTCTTCCTCACACATTTCTCTTTTCAGTTTCTAATCTTATTCTTACTACTTCTATTACTGCTATTCTTATGAGGTTATACTTTCCAACAATTCCTCCACATTTCACTCCTTTACATAAAAGAAACCATAGCCCTTTGTGGCAATAAGTCTAGAGTTCCTTGACTGGCAGGTTCTCTATCTCATAGTTCCAACCTATATGTTCTTACATCTCACTGCTTTCTAACACAAGCCAAAGCAATTTTAAGAAAGAAAAACTGAACTGGAGGAATTAGGCTCCCTGACTTCAGATTATACTGCAAACCTAGAGTAATCAAAACAGCATATCACTGGCACAAAAACAGAAATTGAGATCAATGGAACGGGATAAAAAGCCCAGAAATAACCCCCCCAGATATATGGTCAATTATGACATGACATAATTGACCTTTCCTATGATAAAGGAAGCAAGAATATACAATGAAGAAAAGACAGTTCTCTTCAATAAATGATGCTGGGAAAACAGAACAGCTACATGTTAAAGAATGAAATTAGAACATTCTCTAACACCATGCACAAAAATAAACTCCAAATGGACTGAAGACCTAAATTTAAGATTAGATACTATAAAACTCCTAGAGGAAAATATAGGCAGAACACTTTTTGATATAAACTGTATCTGTATCTTTTTGAATCCTTTTCCTAGAGCAATGGAAATAAAAACAAAAATAAACAAATGGAACCTAATTATACTTAAAAAGCTTTTGCACAATAAAGAAAATTATAAAAAAAGACAAAAAGACAATCTACAGAATGGGAGAAAATATTTGCAAATGATGGAACTAACAAGGAATTAATCTCCAAAGTATACAAACAGCTCACAGATAAATTTTTGATTGGCAACTTCTGATATGCTAAGTCTAGTTAGTATCAGAATTGAATTGAATTGGAGGACAGCTGGTGTCACAGAGAAATGCTTGGTATGAAAACAATCCTACTTGCCTGGTGTCAGAAGTGTTAGGAGTGTGGTAGTAGTGTGAGAGTAAAGGAGAAATACCAGGAGAAGTGAGTTTTTTCTTTATACCTTCTTTTGCCAGTTATCTACCGTGAACTTCCAGATGTTCAAGCTGGTTTTAGAAAAGGCAGAGGAACCAGAGATCAAATTGCCAACATCCACTGGATCACTGAAAAAGCAAGAGAGTTCCAGAAAAACATCTATTTCTGCTTTATTGACTATGCCAAAGCCTTTGACTGTGTGGATCACAATCAACTGGAAAATTCTGAAAGAGACGGGAATGCTAGACCATGTGACCTGCCTCTTGAGAAACCTACATGCAAGTCAGGAAGCAACAGTTAAAACTGGATATGGAACAACAGACTGGTTTCAAATAGGAAAAGGAGTGTGTCAAGGCTGTATATAGTCACCCTGCTTATTTAACTTCTATGCAGAGTACATCATGAGAAACGCTGGGCTGGAAGAAGCACAAGCTGGAATCAAGATTGCCGGGAGAAATATCAATAACCTCAGATATGCAGATGACACCACCCTTACAGCAGAAAGTGAAGAGGAACTAAAAAGCCTCTTGATGAAAGTGAAAGTGGAGAGAGAAAAAGTTGGCTTAAAGCTCAACATTCAGAAAACTAAGATCATGGCATTTGGTACCATCAGTTCATGGGAAATAGAAGGGGAAACAGTGGAAACAGTGTCAGACTTTATTTTTTTGGGCTCCAAAATCACTGCAGATGGTGATTGCAGCCATGAAATTAAAAGATGCTTACTCCTTGGAAGGAAAGTTATGACCAACTTAGATAACATATTAAAAAGCAGAGACATTACTTTGCCAACAAAGGTCCATCTAGTCAAGGCTATGGTTTTTCCAGTGGTCATGTATGGATGTGAGAGTTGGACTGTGAAGAAAGCTGAGCACTGAAGAATTGATGTTTTTGAACTGTGGTGTTGGAGAAGACTCCTGAGAGTCCCCTGGACTGCAAGGAGATCCAACCTGTCCATTCTAAAGGAGATCAGTCCTGGGTGTTCTTTGGAAGGAATGATGCTAAAGCTGAAATTCCAATACTTTGGACACCTCATGTGAAGAGTTGACTCACTGGAAAAGACCCTGATGCTGGGAGGGATTGGGGGCAGGAGGAGAAGGGGACGACAGAGGATGAGATGGCTGGATGGCATCACCGACTCGATGGACGTGAGTTTGGGTGAATTCCAGGAGTTGGTGATGGACAGGGAGGCCTGGCGTGCTGCAATTCATGGGGTCTCAAAGAGTTGGACACGACTGAGCGACTGAACTGAACTGAACTGAACTATTTTTCAAATACAAATTGTAGATTTACCTCCTAAATGAAATCTATCCTGACCAACTTTGGCCATAGGGGAAGGGTGTGGAGTGAGATAGTTTCAGAGGGTTTTCTGAAGATCAAATATTAGCTTTGCCTGTGCATCAGTGAGACAGTGCTGTAACCTTGTAATTATTTTTTTTCTTTTAAAATTCTGAAGCAAGTCCATATGGAGCTCTATTACTTGCAGTCAAGGAACTTTGAATGAGATATATGGCAAGTACCACCTTTACTGATTGGCTTATATCATCCTTATTACTCACTAAATATTGAACATAGCAGAAATACTCAATAAATCCTGAGAACTGCTCCACCCAATGCAGTAGCCACTGACCCCCTGGGCTGTTAGGGAACTGACATACAGCTAGTGCAAATCAAAATGTGCCGTAAGTGTAAAATACACCCACAATTTCAAAGGCTCAATAAAAAATTAGATAAATTATCAAAATATTTCTATATAGATTACATTTTGAAAAAACATTTGAAAATAGAAACAGATACAAATATTAAAATTGTTTTCATCTCTTTGTTTTTACCCTTTTAATGTGTCTGTGCTATGCTTAGTTTCTCAGTTGTGCCCAGCTCTTTGCCACCGCATGGACTGTGGCCTGCCAGGCTCCTCTGTTCATGTGGATTCACTAGGGAGGAATACTGGAGTGGGTTGCCATGCCTTTCTCCAGGGGATCTGCCCAACCCAGGGGTCAAACCTAGGTCTCCTGCATTGCAGGTGGATTCTTTACCAGGTGAGCTACCAGGGAAGCCCTTTAATGTGTCTACTTGAAAATTTAAAACTACAGATGTAGCTCTAGCGATACTGCCTTAGATAGCACTGATTTAAAATCATTTGTATGGAGAAGGAAATGGCAATCCACTCCAGTACTATTGCCTGGAAAATCCCATGGACAGAAGAGGCTGGTAGGCTACAGTCCATGGGGTCGCAGAGTCGGACACGACTGAGTTACTTCAATATTCACTTTACCCCATTGTTACAATAAAAAGAAAAAAAAAATCATTTGTCTTCTTAAATCCGGAAACCTGAGAAGGAAATTTGCTATTTCCCAGAATTTTAAGATTTATAGGAAAATTCATAGTTGCATCATGTATCATTTGAGCTGCTATCTACACCTATATCTGAGTATTTCAGAGAGTATTTTCTGAGAGTTTGGTCAGTGTATGTTACATATAAGATTAGATACATTTCTAACTATCTATTCTTTTCAGACATATAGTTAAGTTAATGAACATTAGAAAACAACAGCAAAGCAAGCATTATTGCTCAACCAGATGTGCTCTATTCCAAATGTTTAGTGATTGAGGGTTGAAGACCAAAGTAGGATTATTTTATTCCATTCAACCTTAATCACTGAAAAGACTTATGTATTGAATGCAAGTCACTTTAATCTTCAGGCTCAAGAACAATATAAGGTATTTGTTACAAGTTATTTTAATAATGCAGTTTTGTTTTTTAAGTTTCAACATAAATAAGATGAAAAGTCATCAAAATCCTGTCAGAAGGTTTAATATGAAATGACTCAATTTCTGAACACATTAAAAAAATAAATATTTCATGAATTTCAGCTTGAAATTCATACTGTATGCCAAAGAGAATTTATTATCAATACAAGCAGTACTTACTTGATACTCTTGAGGGTTTTTCTACTAAAAATAAAGAAAACAAGTCTTGTTTAACTCAGGTAAAATACAAAGTATATTATACATAAAAGTATCTAATATCTTTTGACTTTCTTCCTTATTTTTCATGAGTTAGTACATAAGTGGAGCTCTCTATTGTCTGATAACATGGATCTTTGAATATCTTAATTGTTATTATGTGAGACATCAAAAAAGTTATTAATCATTGCAGGTGTCACAACATACTTATGCTTTTAAACACACAGTAAAATCATCAGGATCTTTGTTAAATTGTTTTGGTTAAACTATAATTATACCTTAACACCCGTGAAATTACTTTGCATGATATAATTAATCTAAATACTTGCTTTAAATTTTCCAAATTCCACAAAATACATTATTGAGAATTATTTTCCTTTTAGACATGAATAAAAACAAATACATATTAGACTGTAAAATATAAATCTTAAAAAGGAACATGAAAAATCAACTAAATTTTCATAATCATTTATTAGTTTCAATGAGAGATTATAATTCTTCAAATATGTTTTTCCATTAAACACTATGTATTCAGGATGAAGATATAAAGTGAAATGACTGTCTTAAATATAGCAGACTTTCTAACTTTCTGAAACAGAGAGAATGGGTAACATTTATCTTCCATTAATGTCTAATCTAAAGGGCTAGGTTTGAAAATATAATTTTTAAGGAATCTGCATAACATTTTACTTTAAGACTTGTAGAGTTTCTGATATACCCTAATAATTGCAAAGTTACAAAAGTTAGGTTAATGGAATTCAGAAAAATACTTTAGAAAAGCTAATTTTATAATCTTGCCTTTCTAAATAGCATTGGCTAAAGAGACAGGAATTTAGATGCAATGAACAATTACCTGAGTGAAGGAATGAATAGAATGTGCTTATATTCTCAACTAGTTCTAGGTTAGACTTAATGCTTTCAGTTCAGTCACTCAGAAGTGTCCGACTCTTTGCGACCCCATAAACCGCAGCACGTCAGGCCTCCCTGTCCATCACCAACTGCCAGTTTACCCAAACTCATGTCCTTGAGTCGGTGATGTCATCCAACCATCTCATCCTCTGTTGTCCCCTTCTCCTCCCGCCCTCAATCTTTCCCCACATCAGGGTCTTTTCAATTGAGCCAGCTCTTCACATCAGGTGGCCAAAGTATTGGAGTTTCAGCTTCAACATCAGTCCTTCCAATGAACACCCAGGACAGATTTCCTTTAGGATGGACTGGTTGGCTCTCCTTGCAGTCCAAGGGACTCTCAAGAGTCTTCTCCAGCACCACAGTTCAAAAGTATCAATTCTTCAGTGCTCACCTTTCTTTATAGTCCAACTCTCACATCTATACATGACTACTGGAAAAACCATAGCCTTGACTAGATGGACCTTGTTGGCAAAGTAATGTCTCTGCTTTTTAATATGCTGTCTAGTCTAGGTTGATCGTAACTTTCCGTCCAAGCAGTAAGCATCTTTTAATTTTATGGCTGCAATCACCATCTGTAGTGATTTTGGAGCCCCAAAAAATAAAGTATGACACTGCTTCCACTGTTTCCCTTTCTCTTGGCCACGAAGTGATGGGACCAGATGCCATGATCTTAGTTTTTTGAATGTTGAGCTTTAGGCCAACTTTTTCACTCTCCACTTTCACTTTCATCAAGAGGCTTTTTAGTTCTTCACTTTCTGCGTTTCTCATGATGTACTCTGCATAGAAGTTAAATAAGCAATATACAGCCTTGACACACTCCTTTTCCTATTTGGAACCAGTCTGTTGTTCCATATCCAGTTTTAACTGTTGCTTCCTGACCTGCATACAAGTTTCTCAAGAGGCAGGTCAGGTGTTCTGGTATTCCCATCTCTTTCAGAATTTTCCACAGTTTATTGTGATCCACACAGTCAAAGGCTTTGGCATAGTCAATAAAGCAGAAATAGATGTTTTTCTGGAACTCTCTTGCTTTCTCAATGATCCAGTGGATGTTGGGAATTTGATCTTTGGTTCCTCTGCCTTTTCTAAAACCAGCTTGAAAATCTGAAAGTTCACAGTTCATGCATTGCTAAAGCCTGGCCTGGAGAATTTTGAGCATTACTTTACTAGCGTGTGAGATGAGTACAATTGTGCGGTAGTTTGAGCATTCTTTGGCATTGCCTTTCTTTGGGATTGGAATGAAAACTGATCTTTTCCAGTCCTGTGGCCACTGCTGAGTTTTCCAAATTTGCTGGCATATTGAGTGCAGCACTTTCACAACATCGTCTTTTAGGATTTCAAATAGCTCAACTGGGATTCCATCATCTCCACTAGCTTTGTTCGTAGTGATGCTTGCTAAGGCAGACTTGACTTCACATTCCAGGATGTTTGGCTCTAGGTGAGTGATCACACCATCATGATTATCTGGGTCATGAAGATCTTTTTTGTACAGTTCTTTTGTATATTCTTGCCACTTCTTAATATCTTCTGCTTCTGTTAGGTCCCTACCGTTTCTGTCCTTTATCGAGCCCATCTTTGCATGAAATGTTCCCTTGGTATCTCTAATTTCCTTGAAGAGATCTCTAGTCTTTCCCATTCTATTGTTTTCCTCTATTTCTTTGCATTGATCACAGAGCAAGGCTTTCTTATCTTTCCTTGCTATTCTTTGGAACTCTGCATTCAAATGGGTATATCTTTATCATGGTATTTCAAGTCAATGCCCCGACCAGTAACGCTGAAGAAGCTGAAGTTGAACGTTTCTATGAAGACCTCCAAGGCCTTTTAGAACTAACACCCAAAAAAGATGTCCTTTGCATTATAGGGGACTGGAATGCAAAAGTAGGAAGTCAAGAAACACCTGGAGTAACAGGCAAATTTGGCCGTGGAGTACACAATGAAGCAGGGAAAGAGTTTTGCCAAGAGAATGTTCTGGTCATAACAATCACCCTTTTCCAACAACACAAGAGAAGACTCTACACATGGACATCACCAGATGGTCAACACTGAAATCAGATTGATTATATTCTTTGCAGCCAAAGATGGAGAAGCTCTATACAGTCAGCAAAAACAAGACCGGGGCTCAGATCATGAACTCCTTATTGCCCAATTCAACTTAAATTGAAAAAAGTGGGGAAAACCACTAGACCATTCAGGTAAGGCCTAAATCAAATCCCTTATTTTTTCACATGCAATAATGTTTTTCCTGCCGTGTATTCATAATATGAAGATCTTAGAAACAGACTCACAGAATACAGTAAGAAAGGATCATCCATCCAGGTCCAAATCCCTAGAATCCTTTGGACAGCTGCCCTCTAGTCAGCACTAATAGACCACTTCCTTGGGGACAAAGTGGGGTGCCTTTTGTCTTTGAAAATGAAACTGTAGCTGGACAGAGTCCTTTGTCCCCGGGTGTTCTCCAGGCAAGAGTACAGGGGTGGGTTGCCATGCCCTCTTCCAGGGGACCTTCCCAACCCAGGGATTAAACACAGGTTTCCCACACTGCAGGCAGATTCTTTACTGTCTGAGCCACCAGGGAAGCACGTTTTATCTTTGGCCTGCTCTAATTGGTAGAAAGCTTTTCTTTATATTCGCCTACCACAGAGTGGTAGGATATTAAAATGTGATTGAATGGGCTTAAGTCTTTGACACCACACCCACTTGGAGCCAAGTCCTGTCTCTATCAGGTAAACACTCCTAGAGGTTAGACTTCCTTCACCTAACATTAACTCAACTTTAAACTGTGAACAATCACTGGGCCTATACTAAGATGGAAATTGAATTAATAATAGGAAAGGCTATAGCTGTGTGTTTTCAAAGTTATACATTACTTTTCATTCTTCTGGCTAAGTATCTTAAAAGATACAATGTTTTTGGAGAAATTTCCAATATAAAAATTGTGTTCTTGTATCATTTTACAAATCTGATTTGCTCTCTTACTCTAAATGTTACACCTTAATATTACTAAAAATTGTGTCTAAATATGTCCTGCCATTTCAGGTATACACATTATAGTAAGCAGCAACAGGGACCAGGGAAAAACTAGATTCCTCCTGCTCCACACTCCCAGTATACACACAGACTAGAGATCTATATTTACTCTGAATGAAAATTCTTGTTTAATTATGGCATGTTTACTTAGCATTTAAAAATCTAAAGTATTCATGCTTTGTTACATTTTGAATTAATTAGACTCATCTAAAATTTTATGACCCAGACTAAGTAATTCAGTTATACTCTTAGAGTTTATGATGATATCACCAAAATAGGTCACTCTCATTTTGGGTGAAGAACACCTGCCTGTCATGTACATGTGAGCGTCTGCCCTCTACTATCTACTTTGTATCTATGTTGGATTAATTTCAAAGATCGACTTATAAATAATAAAACTATATTCATGATATTAGTTATATTTGATGTAGTTGCAGATAAATGGACTATTGGCTCCTTCTCTTTTTACTCCTCTATCATTGTTGAATGTAGTCATGCTGGGAAAGTCTTCTTGCAATAATAAATTTTTCCTTCTGATAGGTACTGGGATATCTAATGAATGTTTATGTTGTTAATAGTTTCTATTTCTTCACATTACCTAGTTTTCCACTGAAATGTAAGCATTCTGTTTGATTTCCTACCTGACCACTTCCCCTGCTGTTAGAATTGTATAAACAGCTAGACTTTCTTGCTTTAGAAAATTTAGTGTTAATATTAAGCACCAACATAATTCAGGCATCTGCACATCAACACAGCATTTGAGGATTTACAAAGGTCAAGATTACCTTTTGTCACATTGTGTAATTGAAGACTTTCTCTTCTTGTTGGCACTGTATAAAAAAGAAAATGTAAATTAAAATATGAACTTTTAGAGCAAATCTTCATTAAAAATTTGGCTCACTTCAACTCTAAGCTTTAGCAACATGAGAATAATTTAAATGTTGTAAATATTTTCTCAAGGTGTTTTGAAAGTTTTCTGCTAATGCCTAAGAAAAATAAATGTTAGCTGAAGAGATTGTTGTATCTGCATAAACAGAGATATGACATGAACTCATTGATTACAGGGTATTTAAATGAATCTGAGTCCACGGACAATGGGTAATGCTGATTAATTGAATTTAGGTATAAACCAGAAAAGTGTCTTCTTTTGTTATTAACAATCTTTTCGGTATGTCTAAGAATGCTTTCTTCCTGACTCGACAGAATATTTCTCTGATGATTAAGGCCTTTGTAAGGTTTTTAGATGACTAAACATGGTAATCAGTGGTTATTGTATTATATTATGTAGTTTCCTAAATAAATAAAACTAAAGTTAAGATAAAAAAGCAGCATCGCAATGCGGCTTCTAACCAGTTTCTCACCAATGACCCAACACATGACTGCACACTGTAGGTGTGGCCTGCCATCCATTGCTCCTTTGACACAGTCATTATCACATGCTATGATAATTTACCACTTTTCTTCTTTTAATCAGGCCAGCAATCATAGTGTACGTAAAGAAAAGTTTTCTTTAAAATTGAAATTAATAAATTTTGACTCAAAATATTTTGACTTCAGGAACTTTTAAACTTTTAAAAATTACCTTTTTCTTCTTTAAGATGTCTTATTTCTGCTTTTTCTGTAGAGATAAAATGACAGAGTCATATACATATTTATTCAAAATATTTT